>NC_084541.1:5571184-5906184 GCF_024500275.1 Phycodurus eques
GGGACGTGCTTAAAGTTCTGGCGGTAAGTGGGAGTTGAAACTCCTTCTGACAGGGGACTCTGCCAGACGGTCGCAACAGACCCTCACAATACAGTTGGGTCTGCCAGGTCGGACCAGCATCTTCGTCCACCATCAAAGCCAATTTACCACCAGGTGGTGATCGGTTGACAGTTCCACCCCTCTCTTCATCCGAGTGTCAAGAAAAGCAGCCGCAAGTCCGATGGCTTGACCATAAAGTCGATCATCAAACTGCGGCCAATGGTGTCCTGGTGCCAAGTGCACATGTGGACACCCTTATGTCTAAACAATGAAGCCGCAGAATGTGGTCCACTCAGACGCAATGTCCCCAGCCTCCCTTGGGACAGGCTCAAAATTCTGCCGGATGTGGTAGTTCAAACTCCTTCTGACAGGGGACTCTGCCAGATGTTCCCAACAGACCCTCGCAATACACTTGGGTCTGCCACGTTGGACCGGGATCTTCACCCATCAACGGAGCCACCTTAACATCAGGTGGTGATCGGTTGACAGCTCCACCCCTCTCTTCACACAAGTGTCAAGACATGCAGCTGCAAGTCCGATGACATGACCACAAAATCGATCATCAAACTGCGGCCAAGGGTGTCTTGGTGCCAAGTGCACGTGGACACCCTTATGTCTGAACATGGTGTTCGTTACTGACAATCCATGATAAGCACAGAAGTCCGAAGTAATCGGGGGGTGGGGGGCTCTTCCTCCCAAACACATCCTTCCAGGTCTCACTGTCATTGCCCACGTGAGCGTTGAAGAAGAAGAATGAGGGGGCGCTCACAAATACCCCCTCCAAGGACTCCAATAAGGGTGGGTACTGTGAACTGTACGGTACTGTGCATAGGCACAAACAACAGTCCACACCCAAAGGTGGAGGGAGGCTATCCTCTCATTCACTGCCGTGAACCCCAATTTACAGGCACCGAGACATGGGGCAATCAGTATTCCCAGACCTGCTCGGCACCTCTCTCCATGGGCAACTCCAGAGTGGAAGAGAGTCCAACCCCTCTCAAGAAAACTTATACCAGAGCCCAAGCTGTATATTGAGGGGAGCCCGATTATATCCAGTCAGAATTTCCCGACCTCGCACACCAGCTCAGGCTCTTTCCCTGCCAGAGAGGTGATGTTCCACGTCCCTAGAGTGAGCCTGTATCGCAGAGTATCGGAGTGCCAAGTTCCTGAACACCTGTGTGTCATTTTTTAAATTTGCCACCGAGGAGGTGACCCCGCAGACGAGGCCGCTTGCTATGAATATAAATTCCTCGTACTACTACTAATACTCGTAAGTCAAAGGACCACCTTATTGTAAAATAAAGAAATAAACAAACAAACAAACAAATAAAAGAAAGAAAGAAAAATAGAAAAACAGTGTGGTGCTAGCTGGAATTAGTTCGTGTGAGGTGCATTTTTTCCATCCTCTTTATAGAAGATACATAAAGATACAGAAGACTACAAAAGTAGAATACACATCACCAACCAATGATGACAAGGGGCAGAGCCATGAAGTGGCTACTACTTGATCCCTCAGTCTAAAAAAGTGCAGTTCACGCAATGCACAATATACATACATACATCAACAATATACATAAATGCCCCAACAGTGCTTGGCAGGTACTGTATCTTGTTGATTACATGCTCATGTATTACACAGATACCATACAGATTTCACTTTGATCTTCACAAGCACCTTCTGAGTCCATTATCTGCTGTCAATAGTCTAGCCACAAATGGCTGAAATATTGACAGAACAGATTTTTATGAAAGCATCAGAAACTGAACATAACATGCACTTAAGCCTCCTGTACCAGTGTGGTGTTTTGTGCACAGGAGTCTCACATGCATACAACATGCATACAAACGGTACTCTGAGAGCATATCTGCTATTCATGTCTCTTAGGGAACAAAAATACTATTACACCAAATTCTAATGCTACACGTCCTAACATTCAATTCATTCAGGGGCATCAGTTTGTTAAATAAATAATACCTTCACACCATGCATATGTTGACTTTTGCACACACAATGGAGCTTCACCAGACAGAAACAGTGAGTTGTGTCATTACTCAAGAAGCAAAAAGAGTGCAAAGAAAGTACAACCTTTCGAGGCCAGCAACATACAGTACATACTGCATACAGTATATAGCTCTATAGGAATATTACTAATCAGCTAATATGTCAAGACTCAAAAAAGGTATCTTTAGGTATCAATGTAGAATTGTGTCTGGTTCCATGATGGTCAATATAACTGAATTATATTTGATTGGTGATGGCTCAAACTGTTTATCAATAATGCATTTTTAACAAAAAAATCAGAAAAACAACATGTCGGAGTTTTATTTGTAATACTGTGTGTGAATTATAGCACTCTATGCGGTAGATAAATGCAAGATAGAACGGAAATGGTGCTGTAGATCGCGTAACGAGAGCATTGACTTTTTTAACGTCGATGTTTGGGCTAATTCTAAGGTTGAAAACATATTCGTAGATAAGGGCGATTACTCAATGCGATTACTCAATGCTGATACTTCTTTCTGGCGAGATTACAAATCCTGGCTATGTTTCTTTTTGTAATCTCTGATCGCCTTACCCTTGTATAATCGGAGCCGAAATGTATCACTATATCCGAGTAGCTAGTGTTGTTAGCCCAATGCTGGTGCCTAAGCCTAATGTGGGTCAGCTCCCTAAGGCTAGCTTTAATGTTGGGTGCTCTGGTGCCAGGAATTCACATTATAGTGGCTGGGTTTTTAAGATTGAAGTTATGAGTGATGGAGTCACCTATGCCTAACGTGCGGGAGCCAGTAGACTGGGAGCTAGCTAAAGGAGTGACTCTGTTATGGGTCTAAACAGGCTCGGTACGGTTAGCTAACTGCTTGGGGCTAATGCTAACAGGGCTAGTAGGTCAGCTACAACCTACACTACCAGGTGTACCCGCCACATCTCCAGTTCCCAAACTATTCTGCTCTAGTTGGCGGACACGTCACTCTAGCAGGGAAAGCCTCTCAAGGAGAAGGGTGCGAATCGATACTCACGTTTATTTGGTTGAGTTTTGGAGGTGAAATCTGTGGGATAGCTAAAGAGCCTCGTATGTGTCTGGCAGTGCTGTGGCTAGAGCTAGTAGCTTCAAAAACGGGGATGCTCCACTCTCAAAAATTAAAGTCTCAAAAAATAAAACAATTTAAGTAGACGAGGGAAAAGTGTTAAGAGTTTGATGAAAGAACGCCAGGCCCCCAAGAAGTCAAGTCAAATATAAAAATGGCACTTTGACTAATTTTAAATCCATTTTGCAATCAAAAACACACGCACACACACACGCACACACACACGCACACACACACACACACACACACACACACACACTAACGCCGGTGTTCTGCACACACCACCCACACACTGATGCGGCAGTTGCTTCACTATATCTTTTCAGCCGAGATGGACTTGCTCCTAGTGCCTCATTTAAGAAAATCTTTTTTTTCCCCCCATAGTGAAAGAGCACACTACATTAAAAATTGAATAAACAGACCTTTAAATGTAGAAAGTTGCTATTTTTGGCAAAGCATTTAAAAAAAAAGTTTTCTCCTGTATGAGGTGAATCTTATTTTGGGAAGTAGACTCAAGGCTACACATGTATCTATCGGCAGAATGTGTTTGGTTTGCAGTAAACCTTTACTCATTTAACATTTATTTATCCATCCAGGTAAGGCAATTGAGAACAGATTATCTTTTGCAATTCAGACAGAGTAAAAAAAGGCAACATAAAAGCAAATATAAATTAATACATTAACAACAAACACGTACAATGTGACGCACACAAAACTATACACAAAACAAAACATAAAACATACATGCAAAACGTAGAATAATAATAATACGATCATAGATAACAAAACAAAATATTCTTCTCTTCTGACATACAGGAGGTGCAAAGGTGTATTCTCTCTTAGATGTCTCGTTTAACCATTATATGAAGGCGTCGGGATCATAGATGTTGCGATCGCAGCGTGCATGACGGCACTCACATTTGCTACAAGCTGAATTTGAAATTAAACAATCAACTGTAGTTTTCTAACAGCCGTTTTCTAACAGCCGTGTTTAATCACTAATGACCCCGTGCAACTGCGGAGCGAGGAGGCTGTGTGCTGTAGGCCTATTCCGCTGAAAACAAGGCGACCAGTTCAGGGTGTAGTCCGCCTTTCGCCTGAAGTCAGCTGGGATAGGCTCCAGCACCCTGCGACCCTGAACAGGATAAGCGGTGTTGAGAATGGATGGATGGAAGCGATTGAAATGTGTCACATGCTAACCTGCAGCGCTTTGAATTTGTGATAGAATTCAGCATGATAGAATTCAGCATGCTCGTCTGCGAAGTCTTTAGCTAGTTGTGGGTGGGTGGCTTTAGAACAAACTTGGTCGGCAGACTTTTATTTTCTTTGTCTGTCCGGCGCGTCGTGGCTGTCGGCCATATAAGCAAAATAATTCCAGATGACACTGTCTGTGTCCTGTTTCTCCGCAAGGAGTTTATGTCTGGAAGAGCGCTAGCGTTTGCAGCCTTTTCTGTCTCTGTATTTCTCTGACCTGCACACGTGCTGGGCGCCACCCACTTTGTGTGTGTGTGGGTGTGTGTGCAGGTGTACATGTCAGGTCGGGAGGGGGGGGTTGGTGAGAGGTAGATAAGCAGGAAATAAGACAAGTGAGAAAGGGGGTGAAAAGTGAGGATTGAGAAGGGGGGAGAGGTGAGTGAGTAGAGGCAGTATAAAAAATACAGTAATACAGCAATGGTGCTGTAGATCGCGTAATGAGAGCATCGACTGTTTTAACGTCGATGTTTGGGCTAATTCTAAGGTTGAAAACATATTGGTAGATAAGGCCGACACCCCCTCCCTTCTTCATAGGACGCGTAACGTGAACTCACAAAGTTTGGGGGAAACACCTCATTAAGTGGTAAGAACTCATTTGGTTTCTACCAAATCTTGCAAAGACCATCTGGATCGTCTAGAACCTGTATTATATTTTGAGGTTCAGGATACTGCAGGAATCTGGTAGTTACAGTATTTCTCAATTTGTCATCAGTAGAACGAACCGGGGAAGAGTGCTTAAGCTCATCACACAGTACTACCTCAGTAGAAATCATAACAGTCTGCAATGCATAAGTGGGGAGTGGATCAGAATGTGTAGTATGTCACTCTAATCTACATATAGGACTATGTGCGTTGTTAGAGTCCAGCAGAGCGTTCGTTAACATTAACTTTACAGACTCCACACCCATTCTAACAGGTTTGCTAATCACATGTGTCCCAGTTTACTCTATTGTGAACTGTCATACAAAGCTCAAACAGTAATCTATGTTTCTAGAAAGAGTGATGGCGCGTACCCCGTTAGGGTGAAGGCCATTCGCCCTCATTAAACTGGGATTCATCCAGAACTAAAGCCAATTATCTTCAAACTGCAGTCCGTGTTCGCTACAGAAGCTAGCCAGCCACCAGTTTAGCGAGAATAATCTGCTAAACCTCTCATCATTGCCTCTCGCAGGGAGAGGGACCAGAGACAATTACTCCATGCCGATACTTCTTTCTGGCGAGATTACAAATCCTGGCTATGTTAATCTTTGTAATCTCTGATTACATATACCCTTGTATAATCGGAGCCGAAATGTATCACTATATCCGAGTAGCTAGTGTTGTTCGCCCAATGCTGGTGTCTAAGCCTAATGTGGGTCAGCTCCCTAAGACTAGTTTTAATGTTGGGTGCTCTGGTGCCAGGAATTCACATTATAGTGGCTGGGTTTAAGATTTATGTTACGAGTGATGGAGCCTATGCCTAACGTGCGGGAGCCAGTAGACTTAGTAGGAATGGGACTAGCTAAAGGAGTGACTCTATTATGGGTCGAAACAGGCTCACGGCAGTTAGCTAGCTGCCTGGGGCTAATGCTAACAGGGTTAGTAGGTCAGCTACAACCTACACTATCAGGTGTACCCGCCACATCTACAGTTTCCAAACTATTCTGCTCGAGTTGGCGGACACGTCACTCTTGCAGGGAAAGCCTCTTAAGGAAAAGGGTGCAAGTGATGCACGAGTCGATACTCAAGTTTATTTGGTTGAGTTTTGGAGGTGAAATCTGTGGGATATCCAAAGAGCCTCGTCTGTGTCTGGCAGTGTTGTGGCTGGAGCTAGTAGCCTCGAAAATGGGGATGGTCCACTCTCAAAAATTCAAAAAAGTAAAAAATGAAGGCAAAAGTAAAATGTAAAAATGTAAGTAGACGAGGGAAAAGTGTTAAGAGTTTGAAGAAAGAAGGCCAGTCCCTCAAGAAGTCAAGTCAAATGTAAAAAATGGTACCTTGACTAATTTTAAATCCATTTTGCAATCAAAAACACACGCGCGCACACACACACACACACACACACACTAATGCCAGTGCTCTGCACACACCACCCACACACTGATGCAGCAGTTGCCTCACTACATCTTTTCAGCCGAGATGGACTTGCTCCTAGCGCCTCATTTAAAATGATAATTTTGTTCCCCATAGTGAAAGTGGACACTACATTTAAAATGTAATAAACAGAGCTTTAATTGTAGAAAGTTGCTATTTTTGGCAGAGCATTTAAGTTTTCTCCTGTATGAGATGAATCGTATTTTGGGAAGTAGACTGAAGGCAGGTTTCTGATGGTGTAGTGGTACACTCGCCTGACTTTGGTACAGGCACCGCGGGTTCAGTTCCCACTCAGTGATGGTGTGAATGTGAGTGTGAATGGTTGTCTGTCTACATGTGCCATGCGACTGACTTGCAACCAGTTCAGGATGTAGACCCCGTTTTGCCTGAAGTCAGCTGGGATAGGCTCCAGCGCCCCGCGACCCTACCCAGGATAAGCGGTGTTGAAAATGGATGGATGGACTCAAGGCTTTGCATGTGTCTATCGGCACAATATGTTTGGTTTGCAGTAAACCTTTACTCATTTAACATTTATTTATTCATCCAGGTAAGGCAATTGAGAACAGATTATCTTTTGCAATTCAGACAAAAGGGGGGTTGTTGAGAGGTGAGACATTGCTGGGTGAGAGGTAGATAAGTGTTGCAGTGGGGTGTGGTGGTGGGGAGCCAAGAGAGCATGGTGGATGGAAGCAGGAAATAGGATATAAGTGAGAAAGGGGGTGAAAAAGTGAGGATTGAGAACGGTGGGAGAGGTGAGTGAGTAGAGGCAGAATTAAAAGTGTGTGTGCCTGACTAACCACTTCAAGTTGTGTTAGAATGAGAATTTCAGTCAATGCTTCATGATCATGAGAAGAAAATTGCATTTTTCAGTGACAAGGAAATATAAAAAGCACAAGTAAATGACAAATTTCAAAAATCACCCTTTGAATATCAAACAAAACAATAGCTACATTTGAGAGGTTTGAAAATGGAAGTTGCTACAAAATGTGTAGCATGCATAATTGTTATTGTAGGTCATGTAAAGAAATTGAAGACAAGTATTTATTGACAATCAGTCTTGCAACTGTGAGCATTTACCCAATTTCGCACAAATGGACTGAATGTTTTGATGAACTGTGGATGTGATTCGAAATACTATCACCAAACAACATACTCATCTCACACATGGAGAGAGGGCTATTTTTATGCTTGTTGTGCTACTGTACAGAGGTTAGCCGGGCTGGTATCCAACAACTGACACACGCGCACACACACAGACACACACACACACACACCTACACACATAAACACACACTTAGAGGAACGTGTAACTGTAAATAACGTGCCAATAGTTTGTAAATAGTTTGTGTAAAAATGTTACACGGTTGACTGTGAATGTATTATTTTGCCATCAAAAGCACTTTTTCATTGTTATTGTTGGTGTTTTTATAGAAGGAAAGCACTGTTCAGATGTTTGAGGTGTCACTGAAACAAAAAATATGAATGTCAAAGTCACTGTTGTGCAAAAATACATAACACAATTCTTTTTTTTCCCAAAATAGGCGATTTGGGTCTAACCGATGTATTTTCTACTGCTGATTACTAAGAAATGGAATAAGGAAGAAACATACTTTTTTCTGATGAAAGAAGAGAGTGTAATAAGTTGAGGGATGAGGTCATAAGCATTTTGGAGTTCCAACTTGGTGAATATTTGGGTGTGACAGAGGAGCTCAAATGAGGGATCGATGAGAGGGAAAGGGTATTTGTTGTATTTTAATGATAATATATTATTAATATAATAATAATTTTACTAAGGCCCTGAAAGTCAATACAGGGGTGAAGTGTAGTGTCCTTCTTAACCAAAAATAATCCCGCCCCCATGGGCAAGGAGGAGCGGCGGATGAGACCAGATGTCAGTGAGTCAAAAATCCATCAATCTGTTTCCATTGACTCTCTATCAGGCCTAGACAGGTGCTACAATTTACTGATGGGAAGGGGAGCCCCTGGGAGGAGGACAATGGCACAGCCATGAGGGTAGTGGGGGACAAGGTGAAACCCTGCTCGGAGCATAGACCCGAGGCACACCAAGTGACAGTGGGTGGTCCAACCCAAAATCTTGCGCAAAGACCAGCCGATATGTGGATGATGGAGCTTCAGACAAGGGAGATTAGGAAAGGGAGAGGGGATGACGAACAACTGAATGGATTCTTGATGATTGCCTGAGATGATGAGGGAGAGGGAGCGATGAGTAACTTGAAAAAATAAATCGGGCATCTACAGGCATAGGAATGTTTGCTTGAGTAAAAACGTTTTGGTCTACGAAATTGTCATCTGTACTGGAATCAATGTGAACCTGAGGGGCACTGTGTCAGAGTTGAAGATTAAATCAGAATCAGAATCAGAATCATCTTTATATGCCAAGTATGTCCAAAACACACAAGGAATTTGTCTCCGGTAGTTGGAGCCGCTCTAGTAATACAGACAGTCAATTTACAGAACACTTTGGGGACATAAAGACATTGACAAAAAACAATTGTGCAAAAAGATGCAGAGTCCTCTAGCACTTAGAGCAGTTCGAATGACTAATATTGCAATAGTCCGGTGCAATGACCATTGTGCAAAGGGCGCTGAGACTTCAAGGAGTGTATGCGGTTTAAAGTGACGAGTAGTGCGATCATCTGGGACAATGTTGGTTGTGCAAATGTTACAGATACTCCTCAATCCGTGTGCAAATGGAGCAGATGCTACTCTGGCAGGAGTGGCCAGTATATGCAAATAGTGCAGCATGGCGAGACAACTACAGTGAGTGCACGAGTAATACATAATTGGCTCCACAGAAATGTGACAACGAACTCAAGTCAAAAAATTTCCAGCTTGTTGTAATGGAATTATAGGTTAGGTGTTTAAGAAGTTGATCGCAAGAGGGAAGAAGCTGTTGGAATGTCTACTAGTTCTAGTTTGCGTTGATCGGTAGCGCCTACCTGAGGGAAGGAGCTGGAAGAGCTGGAGGGGAAACTGGAAACTAACAGAGGGAGTGAAACGGGAGGGAGAGTGACAGGAAGAGGAAATTTGGCTCACCAGTTCACCAGGTGTGCTCTCCTTCACCGATGAGCCTGGTCTTTTGCCTGCACCGGGCAGGTGCAAGCAAAGTATCAAGCTTGTCTGCAGTATAGACACAACTTGTCTTTCATTCACCTCTGCCGTTCAATGGGGGTCAGATGGGTATGGCTGAGCTGCATGGGTTCATCCAGGGGTAACGGGGGGCGCTGTGGCCTGGGCAGGGCTTGTGCTTTGCAGAACGGGGTAATCAGAAGGGCCTGGAGATGGAGAGCGTCTTCTTGCTGCTCTCTCTCTGCTTCATTTACTAAAGTGGTTATCAAGTTTGATAGACAAACGTCGTTAATTTCCTCACGCAAATTATGGTGAAGGCGGCAAGGTGACCAACTGGTTAGCACATCTGCCTCACAGTTCTTAGGACCTGGGTTCAAATCCAGTTTCAGCTGTGTGGAGTTTGCATGTTCTCTCCGTGCCTGCGTGGGTTTTTTTCTGGGTACATCGCAAAAACATGCATGGTAGAGTAATTGAGTCGAAATTGCCCATAGGTGTGAATACGAGGGTGAGTGGTTGTTTGTTTAATTGTGCCCTGCGATTGGCTGGTAATCGGTTCAGGGTGTACCCCGCCTGTCGCCAAAAGATAGCTGGGCGAGGCTCCAGCACGCCCACGACCCGAGTGAGGATGAGTAGTACGGAAAATGAATGAATAAGATAATGGTAAAACAATGCAATTAATTATAATTTAGTGTTTGATTTACAGACCTCAAGCTATTCTTCTGATGCTGTCAGGATTGCTTTTTGTGTTAATTTGTTATGAGGTAAAGTGGTTCAGTGGGCGACCATTCTTTGGGAGAAAGGGTCTCTCGTATTTTGAGTTTGTTTGCTACTTTTTCGTCTGAACTTTTTGACCATCCCGTTCGGGGAAAAGAGGCTCGGAATAACTTTTTTTATCTCTCTTTCAGGGCTTACATTCAGTAATTTTTCTATTGAGTTTAGGATTTTGGCTGCCGAATGTGGATGGGATGAGCCAGTTTATTATTTGTAGAAGTGCAATTTTTGGGAAGAGAACCTGAGTCTGTTTTATTTATGTATTTATTATCTAAGATATTTTGTTTATTGTTCTACATTACACTGTCAATGTTCATTATTCTTAGAATTATAATTAAAAGTGAATTGTTCTTAAGAAGGATGTAATGAGAATATTATGCTCTAATATCATTATATCAATGGCATAATCAACATCGATACTATAATTTGTCGTGATAGTTTTTGGGAAAATATATCGTCCTAAAAAATTTGATACACGACAGGCCTAAACACAAAAATATACTAAGAGAGTACAAGAGCAATGGATAACACAAAAAAAAAATGTCCAAACAGTATAAAAAAGATAAATAAGTAAAGTAATAAAAATATGCAATATAGCGGGACCGCGAAGTACAACCCCAATTCCAATTAAGTTGGGACGTTGTGTTAAACATACATAAAAACAGAATACAATGAGGCGGCACCGTGGGCAACTGGTTAGAGCGTCTGCCTCACAGTTCTGAGGACCGGGATTCAATCCCAGGCGCCGCATGTGTGGAGTTTGCATGTTCTCCCCGTGCCTGCGTGGGTTTTCTCCGAGCACTCCGGTTTCCTCCCACATCCCAAAAACAATCATGGTAGGTTAATTGAAGACTCTAAATTGCCCCTAAGTGTGAATGTGAGTGTGAATGGTTGTTTGCTTATGTGTGCCCTGCGATTGGCTGGCAACCATCAATCCATCCATTTGGATGGATGGATGTATTCTTCCATTTTTTTCTGAGCCGCTTATCCTTACAAGGGTCGTGGGAGTGCTGGAGGCTATCCCGGCTATTATCGGGCAGGAGGCGGGCAACCCTGAACTGGTTGCCAGCCAATCGCAGGGCACAACAACTATTCGCACTCATGCCTACGGGCAATTTAGAGTCTCCAATTAATGCATGTTTTTGGGATGTGGGAGGAATCCGGAGTGCCTGGAGAAAACCCACGCAGGCACGGGGAGAACATGCAAACTCCACACAGGCAGGGCTGGGGATTGAATCCGGGTCCTCAGAACTGTGAGGCTGATGCTCTAACCAGTCGGCCACCGTGCCGCCTGGAAGAATACAATGATTTGCAAATAATGTTCACCCTATATTTAATTGAATACACTACAAAGACAAGATATTTAATGTTCAACCAGATAAACTTTATTGTTTTTAGCAAATAATCATTAACTTAGAATTGTATGGCTGCAACACGTTCAAAAAAGCTAGGACAGGGTCATATTTACCACGGTGTTACATCACCTTTTCTTTTACCAACATTCAACAAACATTTGGGAACTGAGGACACTAATTGTTGAAGTTTTGTAGGTGTAATTCTTTCCCAGTCTTGCTTGATGTACAACTTTCATTGTTCAACAGTCCGGGGTCTCCTTTGATATATTTTCCTCTTTGGCCCGGAGGACACGACGTCCACAATTTCCAAAAACAATTTGAAATGTGGACTCGTTGGACCACAGAACACTTTTCCACTTTGCATCAGTCCATCTTAGATGAGCTTGGGCGCAGAGAAGCCGGCGGCGTTTCTGGGCGTTGTTGATAAATTGCTTTTGCTTTGCATAGTAGAGTTTCAAGTTGTACTTACGGATGTAGCGCCGAACTGTATTTACTGACATTGGTTTTCTAAAGTGTTGCTGAGCCCATGTGGTGATATCCTTTACACATTGATGTTGCTTTTTTATGCAGTGCCGCCTGAGGGATCGAAGATCACGGGCATTCAATGTTGATTTTCGGCCTTGCCGCTGACATGAAATGATTTCTCCAGATTCTCTGAACCTTTTGATGATCTTATGGACCGTAGATGATGAAATCCCTAAATTCCTTGCAATTGTACGTTGAGGAACATTGTCCTTAAAGTGTCTGACTATTTTCTCACGCACTTGTTCACAAAGAGGTGAACCTCGCCCCATCTTTGCTTGTGAATGACTGAGCAATTCAGGGAAGCTCCTTTTATACCAAACATGGCACCCACCTGTTCCCAATTAGCCTGTTCACCTGAAGGATGTTCCAAACAGGTGTTTGATGAGCATTCTTCAACTTTCTCAGTCTTTTTTGCCACCTGTCCCATCTTTTTTGGAACGTGTTGCAGCCATAACATTCTAAGTAACTGATTATTTGCTAAAAACAATAAAGTTTATCAGTTTGAAAATGGATGGATGATTTGCAAATCATTGTATTTTGTTTTTATTTATGTTTAACACAACGTCCCAACTTAATTGGAATTGGGGTTCTAAGTTTGATATATATATATATAGGGGTTCAAATCCCTGCCCCACCTGTGTGGAGTTTGCATGTTCTCCCCATGCCTGAGTGGGTTTTCTTCGGGTACTCCGGTTCCCTCCCACATACCAAAAACATGCGTGGTAGGTTGATTGAAGACTCTAAATTGCCCATAGGCGTGAATGTGAGTGCGAATGGTTGTTTGTTTATATGTGCCCTGCGATTGGCTAGCTACCAGTCCAGGGTGTACCCTGCCTCTCACCCGAAGATCGCTGGGATAGGCTCCAGCATGCCCGCGACCCTAATGAGGAAAAGCAGTACAAAAAATGAATGGATGGATATATATATATACATAATATGTATATGTGTGTTAACGATTCGATTAGTATCACGATTCGTGGTTAGATACGATACGATCCGAAATGATTCAGTGGCTGGAAATCGATTCAGTAACTTTTTAGCCAAACAAAATCAACCAGTGTGACTGTGAAATAAATACTGTACCTGCATACTGGACAGTGCATGTGAAATTTCCTAGATTCCTGTTGTTTTTGTTAGGGAATCAGGTAAAATTAATTATGGTCATTAAGTATAAAGATTTTTCTGATATATTATGGAAGGATTTTCCTGGTTTTCTGATAGCGAATTATTGTTAGAGGTATTATTTCAGCTATGATTTTACTGGTTCGGCCATTGTTTTTCTTGAAAAAAGACGTTTAATTGGTGTGAGAATTTTGAGGGGTTAAAAAAATGTCTCCATTGTCCAAGGAGTCCAGGGCTGGACCCAAAGTTTTAGAATCCCTGTTCCAAACAGTCAAATACTAATGGCTAGAAGCGAAGCAGTGTGAGGTTTCCGAGAGGAAAAACTTTTAGAAACAGTGTTAATAGTACATAGATGGCTAAAAGTGAACAAACCTACTCTTTGTAGCACAACGTGAAGGCTTGGAAACAATGTCCAGTCGTTGATGTTGTCGCACGTTCTCTACTTTTTGTTCGACAAAGTCGTCCCTCCTCGTACTCTACTATAATTCTTTCAAAAGTTACAAATATTTATCCGCACTTGGTGGTGCTTTCAGCAATGCTCTTAACATTTCTACACATTTTCACACAATAATCATATTCACAACACTTTACGCTCACACTTGATCTATGCTGAGTGATGTTTTTATCCCAAACTCGGCTATGTTAGCGGCTAGAGAGCTAAGCTCAGCTAGCGAGCTTGAAAGTGTTTTGGAAATTAAATCAGGAAACAATCTTGTCTTAGTAATTTTAATATCTCTGCAAAGAGAGAGAAAGAGTCAAGAGAGGTTATAGTTGCTTCCCGTCCCTGCCCATCTCTGAGACACATGGAAAAACAATGCCTTATTAAACCAAAGAAAAATGGGAGGGAGATGAGGAAAGACGAAAGAAAGACCTATTCACACAGTTATCTTGTCCTCGAGAGAAAAGGGAGGTTGAAGACAGGATGAGAGAACTGAAGTGCACTCATCAGTGAAAATAAAAAATAATTTTCTCACACAACTCAGGGTATTTACGTCATTGCTGTCGCATGCTGTACGTCACCGCTGTCCTAATTACCACATGTTGCATCAAACTATTAAGCTACTAAGTACATTTAAAAAAGGTCACGCAAGAGCAAAGGGCTTTTGAACTTTTAAAATATATCCATCCATCCATTTTCTGTACTGCTTATCCTCACAAGTGTCACAGGTGTGCTGAGCCCATCCCAGCTATCTTCGGGCGGGACACGGGGTACACCCTGAACTGGTCGCCAGCCAATCGCAGGGCAGTTTTAAAATACAGTATCGATTATATTTTGTCATTTTGCCATAACAGAAGGCTTCAACATTCAGGGTGAGGCGAGTCACACGCATGCATCCATATTGATAATTTCTTGATCGCCACCTTCTGTCTGCCATCCACCAAACTGTCCGACGTCTAGGGTTGGGCATTCTTTAAGTTCCGGTCCCGATTCCGGTTCCTCATTTCACTTCCGTTCCAAACGATTCTCGATTCTGATTCTTTTTGGGGGCTGGGTCAAAAAAGTTTCCATAGTTTAAATAAGGGATGTCCAAATTATGAACATCCCTTTTCTTAGCAGCTGGCAACATAGACTAAAATGAACATTTGACTCTGGGTTCTTTATAACTAATATCAATATCAAACCTATGAACTAAAAGGCAATATGTGTGGAACTAACCCAATTCAATTAATATTTATTAATTAATGTTTCAGCTAAAAGTCAAATATAGCATTGTTATAATAGTTATTTGTGACTATTTTATCACATCAATTGGTTTCTATGTGCAAGTTTTAACCTCCTGTTTTAAGGATGTAGCCTTTTATTTTGAAGGTTACGCAGCGGAACTCAGCATTTTGGCACAAAAGGTAACTTCACATGACACTGGTGAAAATGTAATTAAAACTATATGGCAAGAAAAAGAGTAATGAATGGAACTAAATGCTCTGTAAAACGTTGATTCCTTTACCTTCCCACCGAGGCAGAAGGTTAGTGTTTGTCACCAGTCAATCTCAAAGGACATATAGAGACAGACAATCATACTCATATTTACATTGCTTCACCGAAGTCTGGCAAGTGTACCACTACAGTGACTACAGCATTAGTGACCCCGCTATCAAACATAATGATTCCAGTTAAAGGGGCACTGACAAAATTAACATGCATTGGTTGATTTTAGTTTGTAATTTGTTTAGCTGGGAAAGCGCCTAAAAGCTGAAAAATACAACAATCAACTAAGCGCCTCCATATTGGCCGCGAATCACGGAAGGGACGTCTTGAGTGTGACTCACACTCCCACACATTGATCCCACTCCCCAACCAATCCCGAGTGTTCAAAAAATAATACAATAAAATAAAAAACCTCACTCCCACTCTCTCCCAATCCCGAGTGTTTAAATAAAATCTCACCAAATCCCGAGTGTTTAAAAAAAGCCTGCCCAATCAAGAATTTTTTTTAAAAATCCCACCCAATGCAGAGTTTGAAAAAAAAAAAAAATAAATCCCACTCCCACAGAGATTGATACCAATCCTGAGACAAATTTTTACAGAATTCCACTCCCCATATCCCCACCCCCTTTTTTTTTCTTACTTCCAATAATCCTGCTCCATTTTTCTTCCTCAAATATGCAGTATATGTCTGCCTTAGTCACCACAATATATACATTGAATTACCGGAGTGATCAAGAAACAAAACATAAGTGAATTAACAAAAGCTGTATTAGTTTTGCAATGTTTAGCTTGATGTTGGTCTTCAAATATAAATTTGATTACAAATAAAAAAATAAAATATAACTGTATGATGGTTTCAGTTCCGTCAGGGTTTCCACTCCTGTCAACTCCTGCCATCCTGGTTTGCATTCCCGCCCATTCCCAGTGACTTTGTTTATATAGTTCCAGCCTGCTCCCAATGACCTTCGCTCCTGCGCCTGCCCAATCCCGTGATTGATGGTGAAATTCACTCCCATCCCGCGGGAATCCCACAGGTCCCACGGGACCGGGTGGGAATCCATGAAAAATATCTATCCTATGGGGGGAGGTGAAATTATAAATCTAAAGATATATTCATTTCAGCTGAAAAGAATATGGTGAATGTAAAACCTTAAAAACATTTTAAAAATGCAAATAAATAAATCAACAACTCATAAAAATAAGATTTAAAAAACTCAGATTGCAATTGCCTTAAGACCGCATTTACCACAAGAGAGCTATTCACAGCAGGCATCCCAGGAATCTTGCTGGCCTGCAACAGTTCTGTAAAGAGGAATGAAGAACTCCGTTACGACCCGGTGGGATATACTCCAGCCATCAGAGGCTTTAAGTGGATAGTTTTTCAGCTCAAATGTGTCGGGATATGGAGGCAAAAGACGTGGTATTTGATTGACAGTTGAGTGGGGCATGGTTTCAGCAGATTCTGCCGACATGCCCACAGCGTCTGAAAGCAGAGAGAATGGCTGGATTTTTAACAATTTTGAAGCCTCATTTTCTAAACTACATTTTTTTTAATTCATTCATTTTCCGTGCCGCTTATCTTCACTAGGATTACGGGTGTTCTGAAGCCTATCCCAACTATCTTTAGGCGAGATTGTCTTCTCTTTTAAAAAGCTTTTTTTGTGTGTGTGCCAATCTCCCCTTTAAAATAATATTGGTTAAATAATAACAGTTTTTTACTGATTTCAAAACTAGTTATGAATGAATTTGTGTATATGTAATAATATGCAGCAATCATACATTTACA
The DNA here is from genome assembly GCF_024500275.1 of Phycodurus eques. Taxonomy (NCBI): domain Eukaryota; kingdom Metazoa; phylum Chordata; class Actinopteri; order Syngnathiformes; family Syngnathidae; genus Phycodurus; species Phycodurus eques. The sequence goes on from NC_084541.1 coordinate 5,588,214, forward strand.
TGGGTTCACAGTCATATAACGGCCCTCTGAGGGAAACAATAACTATGATGTGGCCCGTTACGAAAATGCGTTTGACAACCCTGCCCTAAAATATTCTAATTTGGCAGGGCTGTTAATAACACTCTACTCTGTGGTGTAGCAAATAAGCATCCATCCATCCATCCATTCATTTTCTTTACCACGTAGCCTCACTAGGGTCGTGGGCTACTGGAGCCTATCCTAGCTATCTTCGGGCGGGAGCCTGGAACCGGTCGCCAGCCAATCGCAGGGCACACAGAAACAAACAACCATTCGCACGCACATTAACACCTATGGGGCAATTTAGAGTCCTCAATCAACCTACCACGCATGTTTTGGGGATGTGGGAGGAAACCGCAGTGCCCGTTGAAAACCCACCCAGGCACGGGGAGAACATACAAACTCCACACAGGTGGGGCTGGGATTTAAACCCCGGTCCCCAGAACAGTGAGGCAGATGTGCTAACCAGTCGTCCACCATGCCGGCAGCAAATAAACAAATAAATAAAAACAAAAAAAACAAAATAAAATTAATAATCTAGTTTATTCAATTATATATTTTAGATTACAAAATAAGTCCAACGTGTATAGTGGACATAATACTTTCAGTTTAAATTGTTTTTACTTTACAGGGACTTTAAGGGTGGTGGTATCGCCAGTCTTCGAGACCATAATGTATGAACAAATGAATGATGAACAAGACTTTAGATCAAACAATCTTTGGGCACATTGTATAAAGTTGAGAGGGCACAATTACTGCATGGAATGGGAAAAATAATGTCAACATTGAGAAGACAAATGGGGTGCAGTCTCTTGCGTTTTTCTTATCTGTGGAAATCCAAGTAACCTGAGACGATAGGCTATAGTATTTCCCCAAATGAAAGCCATAACTATATTCCATTCACAATAACAATAACAACAAACAGTAAAACAGTCTTTTTTTATCAGTCTTTTTATTATCTTACCCTTTTTGTTTTCAACTGAACAAGCCCAAACAATTTTCCAGTTGGAGTAAGAAAGATGGGGTGTTAACATGATAACGGTGCCACACTTAATAGTGGCTGTAAGCATTTCTGTCATCATTTTCATTTTTAGTGAGTATTTTCAGTCAATAAAAATTACACAAATACAAGGAAGTGGAGCAGCAGGAATTGAACACAATTTCAGCGGCCTGCCTATGGGTTTTGGTCAGTGGAGATGATTTGAATGAAATATGTCGATATACTCATTCACCCTGTTCTTTTTTTCTCAACGGGTAAACAGGTCCCAGTGATGAAGATATATATATATATATATATATATATATATATATATATATATATATATATATATATATATATATATATACCAACAAATGCACAGAGATAGCTTTAAAGCCATCATGTTCAAATGATTGTGTTAAAAAGTAAACCTATTTTTAAAATTAATCAGTCATAAAGTATTCCCCTATATTTTAAATCAAGTTTAACCTCTGTGAGCCAAAATGTGTTATCATTGGTTAAATTGTTTCATTTCATGCAATCAAAGAAAATGGTCTCAAAATGGTTAAATTATGCATTGACTTGTAACAGGAAGAATGAAAAGATGGTCTGTCATCTAAAACAGCGACTTCTAGTTTATTCAATTATATATTGTAGATTACAAAATAGACGGCACAGTGGGCAACATCTGCCTCACAGGATGAGGGTTCAAATCCCGGCCCCGCCTGTGTCAAGTTTGCATGTTGTCCTTGGCCTGGGTGGGTTTTCTCCGGGTGCTACGATTTCCTCCCACATCCCAAAAACATGCATGGTTGCTTGATTGAAGACTCTAAATTGCCCATAGGTGTGAATGAGAGTGCGAATGGTTGTTTGTTTCGATGTGCCCTGCGATTGGCCGGCGACCAGTTCAAGGTGTACCCCGCCTCTCGCCTGAAGATAGCTGGGATTGGGTCCAGCACACCCGCGACCCTAGTGAGGATAAGCAGTACAGATAATGGATGGAATGGATGGATGGAGATTTCAAAATAAATCCAATGTGAATAGTGGACATAATGCTTTTCGTTGACAAAGTTCATCGCTAACATGGAGTGACATGAAAAGTGAAGCAATGATAGTGTTTTTGTGATTCACAGTGTAGGGCTGCTATGAAACTTCAATTTTCCTTTGGGAAATAAACCAAACCTGTGAACGTCTGTCCTCCTCCATTTATTATGTGGTGAGAAGAACAGTTGGTACACAACATAAATAATAATAAGAAATAATTCCTGTGCAGATAAAAATTAACGACAACTAAAAGCACATTGATTTAACATCTGTATTAATATATGCACCAATTGCAATACAGTACCTACAGTATGTTTTTTATTGATTTAAATTGTATTTTTTTTAAGTATGTTTTGACACTCAAGTCGGGTTGTAAAACTCAAATTCACGGCGGGCAAACTTAAAAATTGGGACAACGTCGCGGGCCGAACTCAATATTTAATGAAAAATCACTGCGATGCGCATGTTTCCCTTCTCTGCAGAAATGTAGCATTAAAGTTTATCATATGACAACTAACTTACATTTTTCTTAAACACTGAATCTGAAATAAACAAACTTTAATATTATAAACACGAGAAATCTAATTTTCGATAAAAGGCATCAGTGGTTTTTGTTTGTTGTTTTGTATTTAAATAGATAACATGAATTCTTCTGTCTCTCCATCTTCTATTTATTTATCTATCTCCAATTACCTTTCTTTTTGATGGAAATCTTTTTTTCAAAGGCCAACAACAAAACAACCCAAAAAATAAGAATGTTCTTCAATAAAAATCCAAACTATTAACAGTCCCTGCCTAGCAGTTAATCAAGGGCATTAAAAGAAAACATTAATTAAATTGTTATATTCAGCCGGCATGGTGGTTACCACATCTGCCTCACAGTTCTGGGGACTGGGGTTCGAATCCCGGCACCGCCTGTGTGGAGTTTGCATGTTCTCCCCGTGCCTGGGTGGGTTTTCTCCGGGTAGTCCGTTTTCCTCCCACATCCCAAAAACATGCATGTCAGGTTAATTGAAGACTCTAAATTGCCCATGGGTGTGAATGGTTGTTTGTTTCTATGTGCCCTGTGATTAGCTGGCGACCGGTTCAGGGTGTACCCCGGCTAACCGCCCATTGATAGCTGGGATAGGCTCCACCAACCCGCGACCCTATTGAGGATAAGCGGTAAAGAAAATGGATGGATAGATGTTATATTCTTTGTTACAGCCACGTTGCTCCGCATACAACAGACAGGTCCGTCTTTTACTTTAGTGAACAGATAATCTGCCTCCCACCTGTCTGGGAAGTTAACCTTTCGTTTGGCCATTTTTGGGAAGGGGAAGTGTAAATTTGCTCGAGGAGACTGGTAGCATAGTTGCTAATGATTGCAACAAAAAGGGAAGGGCCACTCGCCGGTCTAGACTGATGGGGCAACACACTAGCAAAGCATTCTGGGATTTGTAATATTGTTGTGCTATATACTGGCAATGCAGCCCTATGGGGGGGGGGCACAAATCAGTGCAAACTGCAGGCTGGTCCCAAGCCTGGATAAATGCAGAGGGTTGCGTCAGGAAGGGCAAAACCTTGCCAAACAAATATGAGCGTTCATCCAAAGAATTCCATACCGGATTGGTCGTCGCCCGGGTTAACAACGTCCGCCACAGGCGCCGTCAACCTGCGGGGCGCCTTTGGAAATTCAGCTACTGTGGGTCGAAGTCAAAGAAGAAGAAGAGGTGGAAAGTGGGTTCAGAAAGAGAAGAGGAAAACACAGAGCCTAGAACTGAATGTGGGGACTTTGAATGTTGGGACTATGACAGGAAAATCTTGGGAGTTGTTTGACATAATGATTAGGAGAAAGGTTGATATATTGTGTGTCCAGGAGACGAGGTGGAAAGGCAGTAAGACTAGATTATTTTACCATGGTGTAGATGGGAATAGAAATGGTGTCTGGGTTATTTTAAAAGAAGAGTTGGCTTAGAATGTCTTGGAGGTGAAAAGAGTATCAGATCGAGTGATGAGGCTGAAATTTGAAATTGAGGGTGTTATGTGTAAAGGGATTAGTGGCTATGCCCCACAGGTAGGATGTGACCTAGAGGTGAAAGAGAGATTTTAGAAGGAGCTAGACGAAGTAGTTCTGAGCATCCCAGACAGAGAGAGAGTCGTAGACAGCATAGGATGGTGGTGTGTAAGATGACTCTGGTGGTGGGGAGGAAGATTAGGAAGACAAAGGCAGAGAAGACAACCATGAGGTGGAACCTGAGACAGGACGAGTTTTGTGCAGCTTTTCGGGAAGAGGTGAGACAGGCTCTCGGTGGACGGGAGGAGCTTCCAGAAGACTGGACCACTGCAGCCAAGGTGATCAGAGATGCAGGCAGGAGAGTACTTGGTGTATCTTCTGGCAGGAAAGGAGAAAAGGAGACTTGGTGGTGGAACCTCACAGTACAGGAAATCATTCAAGGAAAAAGGTTAGCAAAGAAGAAGTGGGACACTGAGAGGACCGAGGAGAGGCGAAAGGAATACATTGAGATGCGAGATAGGGCAAAGGTAGAGGTGGCAAAGACCAAACAAGAGGCATATGATGACATGTGTGGCAGGTTGGACACTAAAGAAGGAGAAAAGGATCTATACAGGCTGGTCAGACAGAGGGATAGAGATGGGAAGGATATGCAGCAGGTTATGGTGATTAAGGATAGAGATGGAAATATGTTGACTGGTGCCAGCAGTGTGCTAGCTAGATGGAAAGAATACTTCGAGGAGTTGATGAATGAGGAAAATGAGAGAGAAGGGAGAGTAGAAGAGGCAAGTGTGGTGGACCAGGAAGTGGCAATGATTAGTAAGGGGGAAGTTAGAAAGGCATTAAAGAGGATGAAAAATGGAAAGGCAGTCGGTCCTGATGACATTCCTGTGGAGGTATGGAAGCATCAAGGAGAGGTGGCTGTGGAGTTTTGGACCAGATTGTTCAATAGAATTCTAGTGCGTGAGAAGATGCCTGAGGAATGGAATGGAGGAAAAGTGGACTGGTGCCCATTTTAAAGAACAATGTGATGTGCAGAGCTGTGGCAACTATAGAGGAATAAAGTTGATGAGCCACACAATGAAGTTATGGGAAAGAGTAGTGGAGGCTAGACTCAGGACAGAAGTGAGTATTTGCGAGCAACAGTATGGTTTCATGCCGAGAAAGAGTACCACAGGTGCATTATTTGCCTTGAGGATGTTGATGGAAAAGTACAGAGAAGGTCAGAAGGAGCTACATTGTGTCTTTGTAGAGCTCGAGAAAGCCTGTGACAGAGTACCCAGAGAGGAACTGTGGTACTGCATGCAGAAGTCTGGAGTGCCAGAGAAGTATGTTAGAATAATAAAGGACATGTACGAGGGCAGCAGAACAGCGGTGAGGTGTGCTGTAGGTGTGACAGACAAATTTAAGGTGGACGTGGGACTGCATCAGGGATCAGCCCTGAGCCCCTTCCTTTTTGCAGTGGTGATGGATAGGCTAACAGATGAGGTTAGACTGGAATCCCCGTGGATCATGATGTTTGCAGATGACATTGTGATCTGCAGTGTAAGCAGGGAGCAGCTGGAGGAACAGTTAGAAAGATGGAGGCATGCACTGGAAAGAAGAGGAATGAAGATTAGCCGAAGTAAAACAGAATATATGTGCATGAATGAGAGGGGTGTTGGGGGAAAAGTGAGGCTACAGGGAGAAGAGATAGCAAGGGTGGAGGACTTTAAATACTTGGGGTCAACCGTCCAGAGCAATGGTGAGTGTGTTCAGGAAGTGAAGAAACGGGTCCAAGCAGGTTGGAATGGGTGGAGGAAGGTGTCAGGTGTGTTATGTGACAGAAGAGTTTCTGCTAGGATGAAGGGCAAAGTTTATAAAACAGTGGTGAGGCCAGCTATGATCGTACGGATTCGGGACAGTGGCACTGAAGAGACAACAGGAAGCAGAGCTGGAGGTGGCGGAAATGAAGATGTTGAGGTTCGCTCTTGGAGTGACCAGGTTGGATAAAATTAGAAATGAGCTCATCAGAGGGACAGCCAAGGTTCGATGTTTTGGAGACAAAGTTAGAGAGAGCAGACTTCAATGGTTTGGACACGTCCAGAGGAGAAATAGTGAGTATATTGGTAGAAGGATGATGAGGATGGAGCTGCCAGGCAAGAGAGCTAGAGGAAGACCAAAGAGAAGGTTGATGGATGTCGTGAGGGAAGACATGATGGCAGTTGGTGTTTGAGAAGAGGATGCAGGAGATAAGCTTACATGGAAAAGGATGACGCGCTGTGGCGACCCCTAACGGGACAAGCCGAAAGGAAAAGAAGAAGAAGAAGTTGTGCTATATACTGGCGAACCAGCTCTAATACACATTTGATATGTTCTCGCGGGCCAAATATAATTACATCGTGGGCCAAATTTGGCCTGAGTTTGACATATATGATGTTGAGAAACCTGAAGCACCTTTTTTAATAACAACTGTTATTTGTTTCCTACAGTTTTGTTTCTGAAAGGTACTGTAGTTGTTACATGTACATTTGCTCTGGGTGATGCTAGCTTGTCACCAGTGTTGGGAAAGTTCATATTCTATGCAAAATAGTTCAAAGTTCAGTTCACTGTTCCAAAAATGAACCAGTTCAATTCAAAGTTCAGAATTCAGAATTTGGAACTAAGTTCACGGTTTCAAAAATGAACTCGTTCATCGTTCTTTTTTTTCTTCAATACTGTAGGTGTTACATTATTATTATTATTACTATTTCATTTGCCTATGGTTGCCACTCATTCAGTCCATACTAGTAGCCAGCAGCAGCTTTCACCCAGCAATCTCAAAAACATGAGGGAATACGTGATGCTTGAATGGTAATTTTTAAAATGAGGAATTAAAACAAATACACAACTTTTGTCCTGAATGTGCAAAAAAAAAAAATGCATCACAGTATATACAAAAAAGGACAAACTCCGACTGCAACGGACAATCAAAACTGCTGAAAGGATTGTCGGTACCCCCCTACTCATCCTTGAGGACTTTCACGCTGCCAGAACTAAGACAAGAGCATGCAAGAGGACCCTCCGCATCCCAGTCACCAGAACTTCCAGCTCCTTCCCTCAGATAGGTGCTACTGATCAATGCAAACTAGAATTAGCAGACATTCCAAAAGCCTCTGTCCTCCTGCGATCAACTTCTTAAGCACCTAACCTACAATTCCATTACAACATGTTGGCATTTTTTTGACTTGAGTTCGTTGTCACATTTCTGTGGGGCCAATTATATTTTACTCGTGCAGTCACTGTAGTAGTCTCACCATGCTGCACTATTTGCATACCTGTTGTTGACCAATACTGGCCACTCGTGCCAGAGTAGCATTTGCTCCATTTGCACAATGATTGAGGAGTATCTGCAACATTTGCACAATCAACATTGTCCCAGATTATCGCGCTACTCATCACTTTAAACTGCATACACTCCTTGAAGTCTCAGCGCCCTTTGCACAATGGTCATTGCACCGGACTATTGCAATATTAGTAATTCGAACTGCTCTAGTGCTAGAGGACTCTGCATCTTTTGCACAATTATCAAAAACAAAAAAATGTACCGGCATTACCAGGTAACTATTAACCCTTTATTGCTCAGTGACTGTTTTTTGTCAATGTCTTTATGTCTCAAAAGTGTTCTCTGTCAATTTACTGTCTGTTGTCGTTCTTGAGCGGCTCCAACTACCGGAGACAAATTCCTTGTGTTTTTTGGACATACTTGGCAAATAAAGATGATTCTGATTCTGATTTTGATGACAGGAATGATGGTGAAAGAACATTGATAACTGTGCATTTGCAGCAGCTCTGGCTGACTATCCATCCATCCATTTTCAACACCGCTTATCCTGGTTAGGGTCGCGGGGTGCTGGAGCCTATCTCAGCTGACTTCGGGCAAAAGGTAGACTGCACCCTGCTTTCGTCGCCAGTCAGTCGCAGGGCACATATAGACACGGACAACCATTCACACTCACATTCACACCGTCAGTGAGTGGGAACTGAACCCACGCTGCCCGGACCAAAGTCAGGCGCGTGTACCACTACACCACCAGTAACTCTAGCTGACTATATTAACAAAATATTTTATCTTATCTTTGCACAGTGTTTTAACTAAAGCATTCTGATACAACTAATAATTTTCCTAACAAAGAACTAATTCTCTCCCATTTACGGCGTGTCCCTGAAACGTAACATGAATGGCTGAAATGGTTGGCAAATACGGCCTTTATCCCCTCGAATATGAAGGCTTGCATACAATGTGTTCAGATGGTTTTTTTCCCTAAAAAAACCTGGCACTCTTGAATGGAAATGAATTTTCATTCGAAAACCATTCACAGATGCTCGAATGAGCGTGTTCTCATCAGGCAGAAATGAACCAAGTTCAGTTCACCTTCACCAAAAATGTGAATAAGTTCATGCCCTTTTGTTCGTTGAACTCATTCAGATACAACACTACTCGTCACTTGTGGGGGGAGTGTATCTCTGGTGCTTTTCCTTGATCACACTACTGAACCCCCAATTACTCCAGGTGCAGTGAATGAATGAGTCGCTCATTTAATGTTTATTTTTTTTATGAGGTGCCCTAAGACAATGTTTTGAAAGCTTGAAATGGTTGTCATATTGTACCTTAAAGATAACACAGCTTTTGACCAACACTGAGATAAAAGGAAGAAATAACATACTCTATCAATTTTGGGGTCTCTTGGAATTGTGTGAGCCAGATGCTACATTCATACTGGACGTGCAACAAACTTTCGCCCCGGGTTCATAATCCATGTTTGATCCCGGGAGTATTTATACACACTGAACGCGCAATCTCTTAATTTGCGACAAATTTAATGTGCCTACCAACTCGGTCCTCTTCAGCGAGTTTTCAGTGCACTCATATTTGAAGGCGGTGTGCTGTGAGCGCCCACGGCCAGCATGACAAGTCACCCCGGCTGGTGCCTTTGATTCCCCCTCCTGCGTTGACCATCCACGAACATGATGTGAGATGTATCTTCAAACTACAAAAGATCAACAAAGCGGCAGGCCTCAAAGTCTGCACGGACCAGCTCGCTCCAGTCTTCACACAGATCTTCAATAGATCTCGGGAACTCTATGAAGTACCACCCTGTTTCAAACTCTCCACCATCATCCCAGTCCCAAAGAAACCTGCAATATTGGGACTGAATGACTACATGGCCTGTCGCCCTGACATCTGTGGTCATGAAGTCCTTTGAACGTCTCGTGCTGGACCACCTCAAGAGCGTTATGGGTCCGCTGCTGGACCTCCTGCAGTTTGCCTACCGAGCAAACAGGTCTGGGAATGACGCAGTCAACATGGGACTGCACTTCATCCTTAAACACATCGACGGCGCGAGGACCTACGCGAGGATCCTGTTCATGGACTTCAGCTCTGCGTTCAACACCATCATATCCAAACTCTTCTCCTCCAAGCTTCTCCATCTCAACGTCTCACCTGCCATCTGCCAGTGGATTTATAGCTTCCTGAAAGGCAGGACACAGCAGATGAGGCTGGGGGTGTCACGTACGTGGTTAAGGCGAGGGCGAGTAACTCAAGGCAAGAACATGGTGGACCCAATTGCAGGGAAGCAGGGAGGCAAGGCAGGAGTGCGGGAGTCTCAAAATAATATTTAATCTTCAAAAAGGGAAAACTAAACAAAGTCCCACAACAGATACCAATCAAATCAAAGTAACAAAGAAACACTCGAATATCTAAAACTGGAAACAAACTATGACCTGTGAGTAAGACGTGGAATAGAAAGGGAGAATGACACCTGACAATAACATACCACAATGATAAAGACAACTGACGACTATGACATGGCAGAGACATGTGACAACGACAATGAACCGACAAGAACTGAAAGAAACCAGGGAACTAAATACAAACAGCTAGACGAGACAACGAGGAACACCTTGACAAGACATGAGTGGCTGGAGAGAGCTGATTGGTCGACACAAAGCAGACGAGAACAGGTGGACACAACAACTTAATGAGCACACGACAAACATGGAACACAGGAAAACATGGAACAAAACTAAACACAACCCAAACCATAACACAGACCATGACAGTACCCCCCCTCTAAAGGAACGGATCCCAGACGTTCCCCAAACAACAACCAAAAAGTCACCAACCCAGGGTGGGCGGAAGGGGGCCTGGAGGAGGGTACAGAGTCCACCCCTTAGGTCAGTCTGGTGGCCATCCAGGCCACCCAGGGTGAGGTGCTTGGCTGAGCGGTTCAGGAGGTCGTCCAGGACGCCAAGCACCAGGGTCTTTACAGGGCCATTCAGGCGGACGGCCATGGTGCCGAAGCCAATGGTAATGCAGGGACCAGGCAATAGGGTTGGGTGGCGGCCGCTGGACGAGCGCCGCCGGAGCGAGGACGGGTGGTGGCCGCTGGACGAGCGCCGCCGGAGCGAGGACGGGTGGCGGCCGCTGGACGAGCGCCGCTGGAGCGGGAACCTGGCGCAGCTGCCGAGGAGCAGGAGCGGGAACCTGGCGCAGCTGCCGAGGAGCAGGAGCGGGAGCCTGGCGCAGCTGCCGAGGAGCAGGAACGGGAGCCTGGCGCAGCTGCCGAGGAGCAGGAACGGGAGCCTGGCGCAGCTGCCGAGGAGCAGGAACGGGAGCCTGGCGCAGCTGCCGAGGAGCAGGAACGGGAGCCTGCCGCAGCTGCCGAGGAGCAGGAACGGGAGCCTGCCGCAGCTGCCGAGGAGCAGGAACGGGAGCCTGCCGCAGCTGCCGAGGAGCAGGAACGAGAGCCTGCCGCAGCTGCCGAGGAGCAGGAACGGGCCTGCAGTCGCTTCCTCAGCCTGCCGCCATTGAGGTTTGGGAGTAGAGGGTACGGGAGTGGAAGAGTGCACAAGGTCTCGGGAAGGTGAACTAGGAAAAATGGCTGGTACTGAACATGGTGGCTTGGGGGCAGGTTTGACTGGACGTGACTTAATTGGAGCCGTGGAACAACGTGTGGGAACAGGTGAAAAATTAAGTGACTTGTGAACAGGGAAAAAACGAGGGGGAAAAAATTTGACCTTTACTTGGGCGCCTCCGTTGGCCACCACGCGGCGATCCCGGGTAGATGGCCAAACGGGTGCCCAAGAAAAGGTCCGAGGGAAAGGTTTTGGACTCACTGTGGTTGGAAACGGGGAGACGTGACAAAAACTGACGAGGACGGGATAAACTAGGGAAGGAACCAGAAAAATCTAAGTCTGTGTCAGAATCAGACAGAAGGTTAACTAAATCGGGGCCATCTTCACAATCAGAAAAATCAGAATCTAAAGAAACATGTGGATGTAAAATAGTAGGGCATGGTGAATAACTAGGACAAGTGGGGGGACCCGATGAAAAGGACAGAAAAGACTGAACGATAGGGCTTACTGGAGGAGGGTAGGTATGGATGGCAGGCTGAGGACGGTGGGAGGCAGTTTGGTGGTGTCCAGGGTGACGACATCTTCTTCCCGCTGGGTCCTGTTCTGGTCGGTTCATTCTGTCACGTACGTGGTTAAGGCGAGGGCGAGTAACTCAAGGCAAGAACATGGTAGACCCAATTGCAGGGAAGCAGGGAGGCAAGGCAGGAGTGCGTGAGTCTCAAAATAATATTTAATCTTCAAAAAGGGAAAACTAAACAAAGTCCCACAACAGATACCAATCAAATCAAAGTAACAAAGAAACACTCAAATATCTAAAACTGGAAACAAACTATGACCTGTGAGTAAGACGTGGAATAGAAAGGGAGAATGACACCTGACAATAACATACCACAATGATAAAGACAACTGACGACTATGACATGGCAGAGACATGTGACAACGACAATGAACCGACAAGAACTGAAAGAAACCAGGGAACTAAATACAAACAGCTAGACGAGACAACGAGGAACACCTGGACAAGACATGAGTGGCTGGAGAGAGCTGATTGGTCGACACAAAGCAGACGAGAACAGGTGGACACAACAACTTAATGAGCACACGACAAACATGGAACACAGGAAAACATGGAACAAAACTAAACACAACCCAAACCATAACACAGACCATGACAGGGGGACACCATCTCATGTAAACGCACCACCAGCACCCCAAGGTTGTGTCCTCTCTCCGCTGCGCTTCTCTCTCTACTCGAACGACTGCACATCCAGGCACCCGCCTGTCAAACTCCTGAAGTTTGCAGATGACACCACAGTCATCGGCCTCATCAAAGACGATGACGAGTCTGCATATCGACACAAAGTGGAGCGGCTGGAGCTTTGGTGCGGCCGACACAACCTGGAGCTGTACATGCTCAAGACTGTTGAGATTATTGTGGACTTCAGGAGGCATCCTTCACAACAGCTGCCCCTCACGCTGTCCAACTGTCCTGTGTCAACCGTCGAGACCTTAATGTTCCTGGAAATTACAGTATCTCAGGACCTGAAATGGGAGACCAACATCAACTCCATCCTCAAAAAGGCCCAGCAGAGGATGTACGTCCTGCGGCTTCTGAGGAAGCATGGCCTGCCACAGGAGCTGTTGAGGCAGCTTAACACAGCAGTCATCGAATCAGTCCTGTGTTCATCCACCAGGTTTGGTGCTGCTGCAAAAAAGGACAAATTCCGACTGCAACGGACAATGAAAACTGCTAAAAAGATTGTCGGTACCCCCGTATCCACCCTTGAGGACTTGGACGCTGCCAGAACTAAGACAAGAGCAGGGAAAATCCTCTTGGACCCTCCACATCCTGGTCTTCACCTCTTCCAGCTCCTTTCCTCAGTTTAGCGCTAATCGATCATCCATCCACCCATTTTCTGAGCCACTTATCCTCACAAGGGTCGCGGGAGTGCTGGAGCCTATCCCAGCTATCATCGGGCAGGAAGCCGGGTACACCTTGAACTGGTTGCCAGCCAATCGCAGGGCACACATAAACAACCATTCGCACTCACATTCACACATACGGGCAATTTAGAGTCTTCAATTAACCTACCATGCATGTTTTTGGGATATGCGAGGAAACCGGAGTGCCCGGAGAAAACCCACGCAGGGGGGGAGAACATGCAAACTCCACATAGGCGGAGCCGGGGATTGAACCCCGGTCCTCAAAACTGTTAGGCAGACGCTCTAACCAGTCGACCACCGTGCCGCCGCTAATTGATCAATGCAAACTAAAACAAGTAGACATTCCAACAGCTTCTTCCCTCTTGCCATGAACTTTCCTAAGTAGTTAATTTTCAATGCCACTGTAACATGCTGCCAATTATGTCTTGAGACTGTCGGGCCAATTATACACTACTCGTGGACTCACAGTTGTAGTCTCGCCACCCTGCACCACTTGCATATCTGTTGTTTACCAATACTGGCCACTCTTGCTTGAGAAGTGTCTGAACCATTTGCACAATAGACATTGTTCCAGATTATCTATACTACTCGTCACTTTAAATTGCATCATTTTCTTGAAGTCTCTGCGCCATATGCACAATGGTCACTGCACCAGACTATTGTTCTATTAGTCATTTCAAACTGCTCTAATTGCTAGAGGCAACCTTACTGGTAACCTTTTGCTAGAGGTAACCTTACTGGTAACCTTTTATTGCTCAGTGACTGTTATTTTTTCTCAAAAGTATTTTCTGTCAATTGATTGTCTGTTGTCGTACTGGAGCAGCTCCAACTACCGGAGACAAATTCCTTGTGTGTTTTTGACATACTTGGCAAATAATGATTCTGATGATTCTGATTCTGATTGTTTCTCTTCCTTAAATTACTCCCCTTTCCCACCACGACCGCCCCCTGACTCTCACGACGGCCGCTGAGCGCTTTGATCGGCCACAGCAGCTAACAGCACGTCCAGTCTCTGAGGCTGGCCCTTTACTCACCATTTTCGAAGCGGATTGGCTGTTGTGACAGAATTTGTGAAGAAGCAAATTTTTTCTTGCTTGTCCCACTCGTGTCACGTCAAATGCGGCATATGCATCGGCATGGATCTGCGCCTATTCACACATACTGCATTGACTTTATATGTAATCATGTCATGGAAATGGCCATGCCCAAAAACTGCTCAATTTGTTGCACACCTGGTGAAAATTGATATGGTTGAGATTTTAGGTAACATTTTAACAAAACATTAACATACTGTACAAGTATATACTGAAGTTAACCATTCTCACACTATCCATCCATCCATTTTCTTCTGCTTATCTGGAGTTGGGTCACAGGGGCAGCAGCTTAAGCAGGGACGCCAAACTTCCCTCTCTCCAGCCACCTCGTCCAGGTCCTTTTGGGGGGTAACTCGAGGCGCTCCCAGGCCAGCCGGGAGACGCTGTCTCTCCAGCGTGTTCTGGGTTGTCCCAGGGGCCTCTTCCCGGTTGAACGTGCCTCAAACACCTCACCAGGGAGGCGTCCAAGGGGCAATCTATTCAGAGGCCTGACCACGATATTGTTCTTTCAGTCACGACCCACAGCTTGTGACCATAGCAGCTCCATCCTGCTCCATTCTTCCCTCACTCGTGCACAAGACCCCGTGATACTTGAACTTCTCCACCTGGGGCAGGTTCTCTTCCTCGACCGAGAGGGCACTCTACCCTTTTTTTTTACTGCGGACCATGGCCTCAGATTTGTAGGTGCTGATTTTGATTCCAGCCGTTTCGCACTCAGCTGCACCAGCGAGAGTGTAATAATAATTTGATGTCATTCAAACTGTTAAACAGGTGGTAAAAAAGACTGAGAAAGTTGAGAAATGCTCATCAAACACCTGTTTGGAACATCCCACAGGTGAACAGGCTAATTGGGAACAGGTGGGTGCCATTTTTGGGTATAAAAGGAGCTTCCCTGAATTGCTCAGTCATTCACAAGCAAAGATGGGGCGAGGTTCACCTCTTTGTGAACAAGTGGGTGAGAATAAAGTCGAACACTTTAAGGACAATGTTCCGCATCGTACAATTACAAGGAATTTAGGGATTTCATCATCTACGGTCCATAATATCATCAAACGGTTCAGAGAATCTGGAGAAATCACTGCATGTAAGCGGCAAAGGCCGAAAACCAACTTTGAATGCCCGTGACCTTCAATCCGTCAGGCGGCACTCCATCAAAAACCGACATCAATGTGTAAAGGATATCACCAAATGGGCTCAGGAACACTTCAGAAAACCAATGTCAGTAAATTCAGTTCGGCGCTACATCCGTAAGTGCAACTTGAAACTCTACTATGCCAAGCAAAAGCCGTTTATCAACATCACCCAGAAACGCCACCGGCGTCTCTGGGCCCGAACTCATCTAAGATGGACTGATGCAAAGTGGAGAAGTGTTCTGTGGTCCGACGAGTCCACATTTCAAATTGTTTTTGGAAATTGTGGATGTCATGTCCTCCGAGCCAAAGAGGAAAAGAACCTTCTGGACTGTTATGGACGCAAAGTTCAAAAGCCAGCATCTGTGATGGTTTGGGGCTGTTTTAGTGCCAATGGCATGGGTAACTTACACATCTGTGAAGGCACTATTAATGCTGAAAGGTACATACAGGTTTTGGAGAAACATATGCTGCCATGCAAGCAAGGTCTTTTTCATGGACGCTCCTGCTTATTTCAGCAAGACAATGCCAAATCACATTCTGCACGTGTTACCACAGCGTGGCTTCGTAGTAAAAGAGTGCGGGTCCTAGACTGGCCTTCCTGCAGTCCAGACCTGTCTTCCATTGAAAATGCGCGGCGCATTATGAAGCGTAAAATACGACAACGGATACCCCGGACTGTTGAACAGCGGAAGCTGTACATCAAGCAATAATGGGAAAGAATTCCACATTCAAAGCTTCAACAATTAGTGTCCTCAGTTCCCAAACGTTTATTGAATGTTGTTAAAAGAAAAGGTGAAATATGACCCTGTCCCAGCATTTTTGGAACGTGTTGCAGCCATAAAATTCCAAGTTCATGATTATTTGCTAAAAACAATAACGTTTGTCAGTTTGAACATTAAATATATTGTCTATGTAGTGTATTCAATTAGATATAGGTTGAACATGATTTGCGAATCATTGTATTCTATTTTTATTTATGTTTAACACAACGCCCCAACTTCATTGGAATTGGGGTTGTATATATTTATATTTCCATGAATTAAAATATAATTTATGAACCATAAGCATTATTCCTCTGTTGCAGGAAAAACATAGTCCATACTTGACAGTGTGAGATCTGACTTGAATGCAAGGAGCCACTTGTCATAAACGAGAGGTCAACCCTGAGACCCTATTTAGTTAGACCCACTACTGCGGGTCTAACTTAATAGTGCTACGAAACACTTGTAGTCTCAGTCTCATTTGACCATAAATATCCCAGACCAGAAATATCCCAGACACCCTTCATTCAAGAGTCTCTTGAATCAGTTTATGATAAAGTAAACAAAAAAATTATTACTTGCAACACTTTTGTATTTGCTCCCATTTTTCATGAGCTAAACTCCAAGACTCCAAAGATCCAAGACTTTATCTAGGTATAAAAAAGGTCTATTTCTGTCAAATACTGTTCACAAATCTGTCAGAGATAATCCAACTACCTCACAGGTGTGGTATATAAAAATGCTGATTAGACAGCATTACTATTACATGGTACGACACGGTGAATGGCTGGTTAGGACATCTGGATGACTGGTTAGCAAATATGCCTCGCAGTTCTGAGGACCACGGTTAAAATCCAGTCTCACCTGGGTGGAGTTTGCATTTTCTGCCTGCATAGGTTTTCTCCAGTTTCCTCCCACATCCCCAAAAGATGCATGGTAGAGTAATTGAACACTAAATTGTCCATAGGCGTGAATGTGAGTGTGAAGGGTTGTTTGTTTATATGTGCCCTAGCGACCAGTTCAGGGTGTACCCAACCTCTCGCCCAGTCAGCTGGATTAGGCTCCAGCACGCCCATGACCCTAGTGAGGATAAGCGCTCCAAAAAATGGAGGGATGGATTATTGCACAGCTGTCCCTTAGCCTGCTCACAATAAAAGGCAACTCTAAAATATGCAGTTCCATTGTAAAAAAACATTTTCCACACATAGTACAACAAATTTCCTTCACATAGATTTGATCAGGTTGATTGTGGCCTGTGGAATGAAGGTCCTCTCATCTTCAATGATTGTGTGATGTTTCTGGATATTGGCAGGAACTGGAACACCCTGTTGAGCAGTGCTTCTCAAATAGTGGGGCATTGCAAATGATCTCCAAGAACAGCTGATGGATAAACTCACGATACAAACGTTTTGCCTTACAATTTGATGAAGCAACTGACAGCAATAAAGACTGCTTGTTTATTGTATATGTACGTTTAGATTTTTCAAATTCCCTGTGTGAGGATATATTTTTTTGGTAAATATGTCAGAGACAGAGCCACAGCTGAAGAGTTATTCAAAATGCTGGACAGCTTCCTGTCTAAGAATGGGCTCAAGTGGAAGAACTGCATTGGTGTTTGTAGTGATGGTGCTCAGACCATGGCAGGGATGAGAAAAGGACTTTGAGCACTTATCAAGAAGGCCTCACCTAATGCTGAGTTGACACACAGCATTTGCATCAAGGCACCTTTCCCCTGAATTAAGTGAGGTGATGACTGACGTTATTGCTGTAGTAAATTTAAAAAAAAACAGACCACTAAATACAAGCGTCTTCTCTGCTATCTGCGAGAAGCTGGGTGCTGAACATCCAGCGGTGCTGTTTCACAGTGAAGCAAGGTGGCTGTCACGAAGAAAAGTCTTTTCCCGGGTTTTTGAGCTCAGAGAGCAGATAAGAGTGTTTTTGGAGCAGGAGCACAAGTGTGGAGTTGCAGAGAAATTTAGCTATGAGAACTTCCTGGGAAAGATGGCCTATCAGAGTGACATATTTGGAAAGCTAAATGAATTAAATCTACAGCTTCAAGGAAAAGACAAACACCTCCCTGAGGTCACAGACAAGATCAGCTCTTTCACTCGAAAGCGTCTGACTCTACATTGAGACTGAGGTTTTCATCACAGACTCTGAGTGAATTCTGGCTGAGTGTAGAGAGGCAGTATCCACTCCTGGGGAAGAGGGCTATGGGCATTTTGCTTCCTTTTACAACTTTGTACCTATGTGAGTCTGGCTTCTCTACTGTTGCCGCACTGAAGACCAAGTACAGGTCCCAGCTAAACATTGAGCAGGAGTTGAGAGTTGCAGTATCATGCTTCAAACCCCGCTTTGAAAAGCTGTGCACTGCAAAACGTGCTCAGTGTAGCCATTAATTGTTAACTCACAGGGGCTTTTTTCTTCTTCCTGGGGGGGTCATAACAGAAAACAATTGAGAAGCATTGCTGTAGAGCGTCCCAAACATGCTCAGTGGGTGACAGGTCCAGTGAGTATGCTAGCCATGCTAGTACTAGGATGTTTTCAGCTTCTAGAAATTGTGTACAGATCCTTGCAACATGCAGCCGTGCATTATCTTGCCACAACATGAGGTGATAGAGTGATATGTCTTAGGTGGTAGAGTGGTAGTCTCCCAACCCGAAGGTTATGGGTTTGCTCAGGCTACACCAAAACATTTCACTGCATTGATCAGTGTGATGTTTTGCTTTGCATTATTTTGTCAACAGGCAAACCACTCATTGTAAATCTCAAGAGACACAAACCCAAAACAGGAGCAAGGTACAGGCCTTACCTTTATGACCTATGATTTGTAGTGACATCTGAATTGATACAACTCAACCGACATGACTCATTAACATGATTAAAATGTTTTTTTTTTACTCTCAGGTTTTGATCACATCACACCACACGTTCATTATTGTCAGTCTTGTACTTTAAAGCAT
Source organism: Phycodurus eques (assembly GCF_024500275.1). Taxonomy (NCBI): domain Eukaryota; kingdom Metazoa; phylum Chordata; class Actinopteri; order Syngnathiformes; family Syngnathidae; genus Phycodurus; species Phycodurus eques. The sequence continues at coordinate 5,607,022 of NC_084541.1, forward strand.
TACTTATATCTTGTTTCATGTTTTGATGACAACATTTTAATAGATACTGAAATGTGATTCACTTATAATTAATGATTCGTGTTGCAGATGAGTAATTAGAAAACACATTTTAAAGGGGGTTTTCATTACCCACAATGACATTAATTGGATGCACTGCACAAAGTAGTGATTCTTTTTCTTTTCATGTGGAGGAATAGCTTCTCAAGCTGTGTCAAATATGCACATTCTGTACACTGCATATACCACCAGTCTACTCTAACCTTTTAAATAAATTACCAACAGTGGAGGTCACCTTGCACTACAGAATTAAGATGAAAGAAAATAATGTTTTTATACATCAATAATTTATGTTAACGATGCACGCCCCCCCCCCCCCCCCCCCTCCATCTACACAAATTTGTAGGAGTGTGAGCTTCACAATTAGATCCTGTGGTGTTTGCAAAAGAATGGACAAACCAATGGGTCCTTAAAAGACAGGAAAGGTATCAGGGCCCGTTAGGGACAATACTCAGGGTTAGCTCTCAAATTGACTATTCAAATGCTTTCACACACACACAAACTACTGAAAGACTCTCATAAACACAACTCAAACACTCTCATACACACGAGTCTTGCTCTTATTAACACTACTCAAACACTCTCATACGCACAAGTCTTGCTCTCATTAGGACAGCTCAAACACTCTCATACAGCACGAGTGTTGCTCTCATTAACACTGCTCAAACACTCTCATTAACACTATTCAAACACTCCCATACGCACGAGTGTTGCTCTCATTAACACTGCTCAAACACTCTCATTAACACAACGAAAACACTCTCCTTAACACTACTGAAACACTCATATGCATGAGTCTTGCTCTCATTAGGACTACTCAAACACTCTCATTAACACGACTCAAAACTCTCATCAACACTACTCAAATGCGTTCACACGAGCACGTGAATCACATTCATCACAATCATGCTCACACACGTCGATTATCCTCACACGTGAATAGTGTAAATCTTTTATTAGGTAGTTCAATTCAAAAAGTGAAATTGTAGCGATCCACTGCACACTGCAAACACTGAATAGTGAAGTATTTCATATTTAAAATATGTATTGTTTTGATGATTATAGCACATATCAAATGAAAAAAAATCCCCATATTGAGAAACTAAAATCATCCCTAAAAACATGCGTGGGAGGTTGATTGAGGACTCTAAATTGCCCGTAGGTGTGAATGTGAGTGTGAATGGTTGTTTGTCTTTGTGTGCCATGCGATTGGCTGGCGGCGAGTTCAGGGTGTACCCCGCCTCTCGCCCGAAGACAGCTGGAATAGGCTCCAGCACGCCCGTGACCCAAGTGAGGATAAGCGGTGCAGAAAATGGATGGATGGATATGTCGTATACTTGTTAAATTATTGTGTTACAATAACGCTTTTTCTCATTGATTTAAAATTGCTGGTTTTAATGTGTAAGTGCTGTAGGATATCACCTAATGGTCGGTGAATCAGAAGCTGTGTCGTGTATGACGTAGGGCTAGGCTGGCTCGGCTATCAAGAGCAAGACGCCATTAATCGGATGCGGATGCTGCCGAATAAATGTGCCTTTGGGGCTAAAGCGCAGTCGACGTGTGTTTACTCCTGGACTCAAGACTGAGTTTCAACACCGCTGCGTTACAATCTGAAACGTATACGGTTTGTTGCAGGCAGGATGGCCGGATAGTCGAGAGTGTTTGAGTAGTGTTAATGAGAGAGTGTTTGAGTAGAGTTAATGAGAGAGTTTGAGTAGTGTTAATGAGAGTATTAGTAGTGTTAATGAGAGTGTTTGAGTAGTCCTTATGAGAGCAAGACTCGTGCGTATGAGAGTGTTTCAGTAGTCCTAATGAGAGCAAGACTTGTGCGTATGAGAGTGTTTGAGTTGTTCCTATGCGAGCCTTTCAGTAGTTTGTGTGTGTGAAAGCCTTTTAATAGTATGTGTGAGAGCTAATCCTGAATAATGTCTCCAACGGCCCCTCATAAAAATGTGCCAAAACGTTTTACACTGTGTTTGGCATATCTCCAGTTCCACCCTTAGCGAATGCACTAGAGCTTTGTCAGATAAGAAACTGTCATTTGGAATGCTGCTATCTGCTATGGTTTGTAGGGCTCAGCGAAAATAGAAAGTGACACTGCAATTCTCAGCGTGAACAAAATCTCTTATCAATGAGTAGGCAAACATACGTTTTATAGCTACGTATAAAAAACTAGGGGGTGAGAGTCAGTCATTCTCGAAAACGTAAGACACGTTCTCTTTTCTGTCACTGCGCTTGAGAAGAAGAAGAACAAGAAGAAGAAGAATCATCATTTTTTATTTTCATGGACATGCATGCATGCACACGAAATTTGTTCTCTGCATTTAACCCATCACAGTGAACACATACACATGTTAGTGGAACACACTGGAGCAGGGGGCAGCTGAAGCGCCCGTGTAGCATTTCGGGGTATCAGTGTCTTGCTCAAGGACACCACAGTCGTGAGTCCAGGGGATGTTGGCGGATGGTCCAGTCGGGGTCTTGAACCTAGGTCCCCCACGGTGGCAGGCTTAACCATTGGGCCACGGGTGCCCCAAGTATTGAGTATTTATTGTTAAACCAAATATTATTGAGTACATTACGATTTAGCTGAAAATACTTTGAGACCAGAATACTTGAATCAGTTCTGGTTTCTAAGAATTTACCATTTTGAAATGATTAGCAATTACATTTTAAATAATTTTAAATCACTGTATATTCACCCCTTTCTTTGTATATGCACATGCACAGACAAAGTGGTGCATTGCAGTTTTGGCCACTTTTCAGGGGGCGAAAATTTTCTGTGACTTAGAAATTTGTACTGGCCCAAAGCGGACTAGTGTCTATACAATAGGTGGTGGCCCGAAACAGCACCGTAGTGAGCCTGGGCCACCGTTACTGTCAGACCCAGGTAGGGCTGGGCGATGTGACCTTAAATCCATACCATTGTATAAATTGAATCCCTTCACTGTAATGGTATATATTGCGATATAAAAGTGAGTATAAAAAGAATAATGGAAGCATTTTGAATGGGTTGTATCAATCTTAAGCAAAACTAAATTGATTTCAAATCAAATGTATTTACATAACACTTTTCATACACTAAAATCCAACACAAAGTGCTTTACAGAAATTAAAACCGACAAAAAAATGACAAATATACAATACAAAAAGTATACCCACACCTCCTACCTTTACGCATTTACGTGACGTCAGCCAAGCAGCGCGTTAAACCAGCTCACAGTCCGGACAACAGACGAAGTTAAAAGTTCTCACTTGTCATTGTAAATATTATTTAAGATAAGTATTGTAAGTCCTTCAGTGAGTCAGTCCTTACCCTCCATGACCGATTACCGCACTTTGGTATGAATAATTAACCCAGAATGCATTGCACGCTTAACACGCCAGTAAAACTAGTATTCTTAATATGTAAAAAAAAAAAGTAACAACAATCAAATATACTTTTTACTCAGGAAAATACAAATAGTGTGGCGATAGTGAAAGTGTATTTCTTAGCATTTCTATGGTACTGTACCGTCACTGTGCATTGTAGAATAAACAATCACCTCCCAATCACTTTCTTCTCTGAGGTGAGAAATTAGTGTTCACTATGCACAGTTAAATGCTATTGAATAACTTTACAACGTTTTGTTTGAGTAAAATGTTACTTTGCTCCTTACTCAAAATGGCGGCATTACTGGTGCCCTGCGACTGACTGGTGAGCAGTTCAGGGTGTAATACGCCTTTTGCCGTTCAGGGTTGCAGTCTCCAGTGCCCTGCAACCCTGAACGGGATAAGGAGTATTGCGAATGGCTGGATGGATGTACTGTCAATAAAATTGAATTACCTCTTTTTTTTCTGGTGTCACTTGTTTCCTGATCATCGTGTTCGTCTCACGTTACCCTCTCTGCCTCCGCGCGTGTGTTTGCACAAAGCTGCACCTCCCCCTCAGCTCAGCTGTGAAGGAGAAAAAAAGGAAGCTCAGCTCTCATTAGATCAAAGAGGGTGATTGTTTAACGCATGACAGTCTCATGTTAGTAAGCAGCCAATCATATTGCAGCCCCCCCCCCCCCCCGCCCCCAAAAAAGAAACATTCAACCCACTCGATGAACCACATTAACCACTTTATAAAATAGGCAGACAATACCACTGTGGTTGGACTCGTCCATGACGGGGATGAGACAGCGTACAGGACGGAGGTAGATAAGCTGGTGCTTAATCAACAACTTTACCCTGAATGTCCAAAAACAACTTATGTTCTGATCGTATTTGTTCTACTTTCTTTGTATGTATGGATGACTTGTGTTATTCCCAAACTTTCTGGTCAATAGCACCTTTAGAATTATTTTCATCCATCCATCCATCCATTTTCTTCCACTTATCCGAGGTCGGGTCGTGGGTGCAGTAGCTTTAGCAGGGAAGCCCAGACTTCCCTATCCTCAGCCACTTCATCCAGCTCTTACGGGAGGATCCGAAGCGTTCCCGGGCCAGCCAGGAGACATAGTCTCTTCAGCATGTCCTGGGTCGTCCCTGTGGCCTCTTCTCGATGGGACATGCCCGGAACATCTCACCAGGGAGCCATCTAGGAGGCATCCTAATGCCTCCTAGAATGTGGAGGAGCAGCGGCTCTGAGCCCCTCGCGCATGACCGAGCTTCCCACCCTATCTCAAAGGGAGATCCCCGGACACCCTGCGGAGGAAACTAATTTCGGCCGCTTATATCCGGGATCTTGTTCTTTCGGTCATGACCCACCCTTTCGGCTTAGCTACTTCTTCACTACAACGGACCGATACAAAGTCCGTATCACTGCAGATGCTGCACCGATCCGCCTATCAATCTCCCGTTCCATTCTTCCCTCACTCATGAACAAGACCTCACGATACTTCAACTCCTCCATTGAGGGTAGGATCTCATCCCCGACCTGGAGAGCGCACTTTTCCGACAATGATCTCAGATTTGGAGGTGCTGATTTTCATCCCAGCCGCTTCATACTCGGCTGCGAACTGCTCCACTGAGAGTTGGAGATCACGACTTGCTGAAGACAACAGAACCACATCATCTGCAAAAAGCAGAGATGCGATACTGAGGTCACCAATCCGCACCCCCTCTACGGCTCGGTTGTGCCTCGAGATTGTCCATAAAAGTTATGAACATAATCGGTGACAAAGGGCAGCCTTCCGACCCTCACCGGAAACGAGTCCAGCTTAATGCCGACACTGGTCGTACAGGGACCGAACAGCCCGTATCAGGGGCTTCGGTACCCCATACTCCCGAAGCACACCCCACAGGGACTTCCCGATGGACCATCCTCTCCAGCACCCCTGAATAGACCTTATCAGGGAGACTGAGGAGTGTGATCCCCCTTTAGTTGGAACACACCCTCCGGTCCCCCTTCTTAAAAAGGGCGACCACCACCCCAGTCTGCCAATCCAGATGCACTGTCCCCGATGTCCACGCGATATTGCAGAGGCGTGTCAACCAGGACAGCCCCACAACATCCAGAACCTTTAGGAACTCTGGGAAAATCTCATCCACCCCGAGGGCCTTGCCACCGAGGAGCTTTTTAACCACCTCTGTGACCTCAACCCCAAAGATAGGAGAGGCCGCCTCAGAGACCCCAGACTCTGGAGTTCCCAGCGGGAGCACTCTCCAGCACCCCCTCCAAGGACTCCAAAAAGGCTGGATACTCTGAACTGCTGTTTGGTGCATGCACACAAACAACAGTCAGGACCCATCCTCCAAACCCAAGGCAGAGAGAAGCTACCCTCTCGTCCACTGGGGTGAATCCCAATGTACAGGCGCTGTGCTGGGGGGCAATAAGTATACCCACACCTGCTCTGCGCCTCTCACCATGGGCAACTCCAGAGTGGAAGAGAGTCCAATATTTTGTTCATCGTAGGGGTTTTTGGAGCCGTGCTTTGTCTGGTCCCTCACCTAGGACCTGTTTGCCATGGGGTGACCCTACCAGGGGCATGAAGCCCCAGACAATTTAACTTCTAGGATCATTGGGACACACAAACCCCTCTACCACGATAAGTTGACGGCTCAAGGAGGGGAGAGTTTGTGCTTACCTCCAAATCTACTCATGCACATTGGATTTGGTTATCTGCAGGACTACTTTCCCATTTACTCCTACCTGGTTTACAACGCTGTATTTTGGAACATGGAGGAATGGCCTTCCGTAGAAACACCTGGCAACAACGTCCCCGTGCTTGTCATCGGGACCTCCATGGTTCGACATGTGGACATCAGCAGAGGTAGCACATCCTGTCACCCAGGTGCGCTTGTTCGGGATATAAGCGACGCCATACCTCACATCCTGTCTCAATGTCCATCTTTCATCGCCATGGTTGCTCACGTTGGAACATGTGACCATAAACTGCAGCAGTCTGAAAAACCTAAAGGTGACTACCTCACTCATTAGCACCATCCTGGACTCAAATAGACAGGCAATAATCTCACTACCCTTTGCTCCCCCTTGGTTTGGGGATGAAAAGTTTAGGTGCATCAGACATCAGGCAACTCCACATCTAGCCGCAACAGAGACATCCCCTATGTGGACAATTTCACTACCTTCCTCACAGACTGGACGTTTTCAAACCGGACCGTCTCACCCTAAATCTCACAGGAGCTAGGCTAGGCTGAATATTAAACATTGACGCTCAGTAAATTTACAGCATTATTGCACTTCAGTGTCATTCTCATCTCACCTCCACGACTTTCCACTTGTAGCTATCTGTCATAATCTGAAATAGACCTCTACACAACATCAATTCAAACTCCAGTGAGAGGGAGACTTGCTTGGTACTTGGTCCTGATGAGCGTACATTTGGCACAAGCATCAATTTGGCTGTGCTGAATGTGCGCTCTCTCCAAAACAAAACATTCATCATAAATGACCTGGTCATGGACAATAAACTGGACATTATATTACTAACAGATACATGGCTTGGCGCTGACCACTTGTTTTCACAGAGGCCTGCCCACCAACTTTTAAAGTGCTATTCTCTACAAGGGTGGTTAGGATGGGAGGCACTACTGCAGCACTCATCAAGGAAATACTGACCCCAAATGAGGTTTCTTTTAACAGCTACACATCATTTAAATACCTTGCCTTTGTCTCACAATTTACATACCACACCACCTTTTTTATCAGTGAACTTTCAGAATAACTATCAGTGATACATACTACCGATAATAGGGTTTTAATAACTGGTGATTTTAATGCACACCTTGATAACTAATTGGATAAAATGTCCAGTGATTTTAAAAAAATCTTTTAAACTATATGAATTTTAAAACAACACGTAACACAGCCAACTCACAACAGAGGGCATACCTTGGATCTTGTCATAACATGGGGCTTGTTTATTGGTGTGCCCTGTGTTGTTGACCTGGCTGTGTCTGACCATTACTGTGTGTATTTTAACATTGTCAGTGTTAATCCTCGGGAGGCTTTGGAGAGAACGGTGATGAAACACCTGTCTTCTGCAGTGGCTAAAAAATTTATTGCGATTTTACAGAACACCCCTTGCTGACATTCTTCCTGCTCCCTGCGATTTTATTGTATTTAATTTTAACCCGAAACGAGTCAACTTTGGACTCAGTGGGTCCACTTTTAACTAAAACAAACACCATTGCCTTCGTTTTTGTCCCCGAAAACCACCATCCCCAATTAGACGACATTGTAGTTGCATTGGGCATCGTCGAATTAGTTGTCTCTCCAAAAATCTCGAGATATCCTCAAAAATGACTTGAAATTTTTTCTGTGTGTGAGTGTGTGCCCACCACACCAAATCTGTGTGTGCTCTACATTGCCCCCCTGCGGAAGTGTGCGGTATAGGACCCCAAAAGTGCGTTTTACCATTCTGTGAATTGTTTAGCGCCAGATTTTCCCTAGTGGACATGTACGCCATTACCTATGACCCCATTAGGAGGTTTAAAATACTTTTATGTGATAAAAATACTCGAGAAGGAGAATACGAGTTGAAATGCCACACACATAGACAGTATCTTGGGAAAATACATTAAATGAGTCCGCCTCTGGATTTATCTTGTGCTAGATCATGAGTTTGATTTGAGTTAGGAACCTTTCTTCCATTTTGGCCTATCATTTTCTGTTTTTTGTGTGTTTCGATTATTAAGATGGGGCGTGTCTGTTTGCCTGCCCCTGTGTTCCACTTATTAGCCTCTTAAATGTCCCCTTTCTCCAATCCCTTTTGATTTTATGTTTATCTACATTAGGATTTAGCACTGAGCTTTAATGAGGGTTGCGGTGCTGTTAAAAGTCTCATATTATGCAAAATGCACTTTTTTATGGTTTTCTAACCCTTAAAAGAATCTTTGGCCCATCTATAAACCTATAGTGTATAAATAAGGTTTAGCATGTTGTTATTAAGGCAGTTAACGTAACAAATACGTTAACTTAAATAAGTATACCCACACCTGCTCGGCGCCTCTCACCATGGACAACTCCAGAGTGGAAGAGAGTCCAACCACTCTTGAGAGGACTGGTACCAGAGCCCAAGCCGTGTGTGGAGGCGAGCTGGACTATTTTTAGTCGGAACTTCTCGACCTCGCACACAAAGCTCGGGCTCCTTCACTGCCAGAGAGGTGACATTCCACGTACCCTGAGCCAACTTCTGTAGCCGTGGATCGGACCGGCAAGGTCCCTGCCTTCGGCCACCACCCAGCTCACACTGCACCTGACCGTTATGGCCCCTCCCACAGGTGGTGAGCCCATGGGAAGGGGGACCCACGTTACCCTTTCGGACTGTGCCCGGCCGGGCCCCATGGGTTCAGTCCCGGCCACCAGGCGCTCGCCTTCGAGCCCCACCTCCAGGCCTGGCTCCAGAGGGGGGGGCCCAGTAACGCGCGTCCGGGCAAGGGAAACTTGTGTCCATTTTTTGTCGTCATCATAAGGGGTCTTTGAGCCGTGCTTTGTCTGGTCCCTCACCTAGGACCTGTTTGCCATGGGTGACCCTGCCAGGGGCATAAAGCCACAAACAACTTAGCTCCTAGGATCATTGGGACACACAAACCCCTCCACCACGATAAGGCGACAGTTCAAGGAGGGGAAATATTGGAGGTCAATTCCTTTGTTTTTGTTGTATTCTGAAGACATTTGGGTTTCAGACCAAAAGATAAATATGAGACAAAAATTAAGAATTATAGCTTTTATTTCATGGTATTTACATTTAGATGTGTTAAAAAACTCAGGACAGAGCACATTTTGTTTGAAGCTTTTCAAGTTTTCAAGTGAGCAAAAGTATTGGAACATATGACTGTTGGGTGTTTCTAGTTGCTCAGGTGTTGTCCTTTAGATTGATTGCTTATATATTAGGTTAGTGCTTGTATTTGGCTTTGGGTTTCACCTGTGAAAACCTCATTTGCTGTTAAGCAAACATGAAGACCAGAGAGCCATGTGAGAAAAGCAAACCATTTTGAAGCTGAGAGAAGAGGGAAAATCGATCAACGCTATTGCACAAATATTGGGCAAAGCATATACAACAATTTGGAATTTCCTGAAAAATAAACAAACTATTGGTGTACTGAGCAACAGACATTGAACAGGTCGCCCAAGGGTATCAACAGCAGTTGATGACAGAAATATTGTGAGAGCTGTGAAGAAACAGCCAAAGACAACAGTGTAACGGACACGCTCTCGCCCAATGGCACTGTGACCCCAAAAAACTCCAGACCAAGCGGCAGCACTATCATCCCCGCTGAGGTGGACAACCACAGATCACGGCAGATTCAACTTCCCACACAGACGCTAAGTGAATTACAAGCCTAAGCATCAAAGCAGAAACACAGACATTGGTTTACAATGCGGACGCTAAGTGAATTACAAGCCCACGGAGCATCAAAGCTGAGACAAAGACAACTGGTTTCGCACCAGAACACTAAATTAATTAACTTCCACCGCCAGCCAGTCTGGGGAGCCTCAAAAACAAAGAGTTCTCCTTCCTGCTGTGCGCCGTGACCCCTGGACATCTGGGCTGGGACAATGGATGATACATGAGTTACCTACCAAAGTGATGGAAAGGCCAATGTATGGAGAAAGAAAGGATCTGCTTATGATCCAAAACACACAGGCTCATCTGTGAAGTATGGTGGAGGTGATGTCATGGGTTGGGCTTGCATGGCTGCTTCTGGAACGGACTCATTAGCCTTTATTGGTGATGTAACTCATGATGGTAGCCGCAGAATGAATTCTGAAGTCTACAAAATCATTTGATTTGGCAATTTACAGAAAAATGCATCCACACTAATTGGGAGAAGTTTCATCATGCAACAAGACAATGACCCAAAACACACTGCCACCACAACAAAGGACTTCATCAGGGGGAAAAAGTTGAAGGTCTTAGACTGGCCAAGTCAATCACCAGACCTTAAACCAAAAGAGCATGCATTTTACCTCCTGAAGAGGAGACTGAAGGGAGAAATCCCAGAGAACAAACAAGAACTGAAAGAGGCTGTAGTAAAGGCCTGGAAAAGTATTTTAAATGAAGAATGCAAAATATTAAATGTTATTCACTTTAAGTTTATTTAATAGTTTTCACTTTAAGTTCATTTAATAATGTCTGTTCCAATACGTTTGCTCACTTAAAAAGTAGGGGGCTTCAAACAAAACATGCTCTGTCCCAAGTTGTTTAACACATCTAGATGTAAATAACATTAAATAAAAGCTGGAATTCTGAACTTTTGTCACATATTAATCTTTTGATCTGAAACCCAAATGTCTTCAGTATACAACAAAAACAAAAGTATTGACCTTGCCATTCCAATACTTTTGGAGGGGACTATACCGCACCCATGACTTCCTCTGACAACCATGACTATTCCTGCTTCATCTGTCTGGGTCGCAAGCACCTGGGGGAGCGTGACGGTGGCTGGTCTTGCTGAGGCCCACTAGCCCAATAATTCCTAACCTTTATTAAGCCAAGGAACATATTTTACATTGGAAAAAATCTCACGACATACCACCAAAGAAAAATGTCACAAAAGGTGGATACACAAGTTGATTATGCACTTTCTGCAGTCTAATAATAGATAAAGTATTTGTTTTGTCTCTATATGCTGCTGGCATAGATAGAGGAACAAATATACACTATTTGTTGTAAATAAATAATATTCTGACCAATTGAGTGAAATTTTATAACTTCTCACAGCACACGAATGTGACAAGGCACACTAATTGGGAAGCACTGCGCGAGTTTAGCCTTTGTTAGCCCGGTGCTAGCAATAAGGCCCCGTTCAAGGCATGGACCGGTTACAATAAAGAGGGGGACCGCAGAGTTTACAACCGGAAGGACCCAGCGGCCTTAAGCCAAGGGAATGAGGCCCTGGATGACTCAGATGCTGTCTCAGACTAGACTAGTAAAGCTTTGAGGAAAAGTGATGTAATATTTATAAGATATAAAACTATGTATTTATAAGACTGGGAAGGCATTTCACCATCATAAGCCGAGAGTCCTCCAGAACGAAGGCCAATTACCTACAAATTGCAGTCCCTTTTCACTACAGAAGTTCGCCAGCCACCAGTACCATTATTATTACTCATCTCTGCCTATCACGGGCAGGGGGCTGAGACAATTTCTCGATGCTGACGTTCTTCTTTGTAATCTCTGATTTGCCTCATCCTTGTATCATTGGAGCCGACATGTATCATTATATGTGAGTAGCTAGTGCTGTTAGCCCCATACTGGTGTTTAGGTCTATGGCGGGTCAACTCTCTAAGGCTAGCTTCAATGTCGCATGCTCTGGCTCCAGGAATACACATCACTGTGGCTGGGGTTTTAAGCTTGATGTTATGAGTGATGGAGTCACCTAAGACCAGGGGTCGGCAACCTTTTCTACTCAAAGAGCCATTTGGCAACGCCTCCCAATGAAAAGAAAGCACTCGGAGCCACAACCCATTTTGACATCATACATATATATGCTGGCACGGTGGACGATTGGTTAGCTCATCCGCCTCACAGATCTGTGGACTGGGGTTCAAATCCCGACCCTGCATGTGTGGAGTTTGCATGTTCTCCCCGTGCCTGCCTCCTCCCACATTCCAAAAACATGCGTGGTAGGTTAATTGAAGACTCTAAATTACCTGTAGGTGTGAATGTGTGTGTGAATAGTTTGTTTTTATGTGCCCTGTGATTGGCTGGCGACCAGTTCAGGGTCTACCCCGCCTCTCGCCCAAAGATACCTGGGATAGGCTAGTGAGGAAAAGCAGCATGGAAAATGGATGGCTGGATGGATGGATGGTTATAGAAAAAAGTACATAGCGAGTGGCGTTGCACTGACGTAATGCGTCCCTCCATGATCCGAAAGTCCACCCGAAAAGATATGATATAATATGGTGGCGCTCAAGAGAACGTCATGATTCTCAGGTGAGCAGCGAATATTTACCGTATTATGTATACATTTGTAACATTAGACGTTACATATCATATTGTAATGAAAGTACTTTGGTGGTGGGTTGACGTAATTCCCCTGTGGACCTCAGGGACGATTAATATGTTCCACATCCTAGCTTTTGGTGTGCTGGACTTCCGTTTGGCCTTTGTGTTTTCTTCCAAAATACATGTTGTTTTACTCTATTTTTTAACTTTGGAGATGTGCTCTGTGAAGTACTGGTACAAGAGTACAAGATATAAATCTGCCATCTAGTAAACTAAGACGTTAATCCGATGCTGTCAAACACATGTGGGAGCAACAGATATATGATACAATATGGCGGCACCCATGAGGACATCATGATTCTCAGGTGACCAGTGAAAATTTAGCGTATTATACATACATTGGTAACATTAGAAATTACATACTATATATTGGAATGAAAGCACACTTTTTTCACAACCCCTATATATACGTATACGTTTATTCAATGTTGAAATAACTCTTTCATTTTCCCTATACCTATTTATATTTTTAACAAAATTGGGGGGGTGGGGAGGGGATGCGTTATACACAGGGTCCGAATTCATGCTTGCCAGGCACCAAATGCGAGTACATTTTCCGTTTGGCGTTTACATCTCAGAGGGCACATGGCGAATAAATATTTGTACCATATTATGTTTTCTAGTCTTCATTTTGGTTGATTTATCCTTTATGTTCCTCTGCTGTCTGCATGTACATGAACGATGCCCACATACACAAAAATACATGCATAACGTAAACAGATGCCCACGTGTCAGACAGGCTAAGTCCTCCAGTTTCCTCCTACATCCCAAAAACATGCATGGTAGGTTATTTGAAGACTCTAAATTGCCAGTAGGTGTGTGATTGTGAGTGCAATTTTTTGTTTGTTTATGTGCCCTGCGATTGCCTGGCCAGTTCAGGGTGTATGCCGCCTCTTGCCCAAAGATCACTGGGGTAGGCGCCAGCACACCCCGGACCCTAAACAGGATAAGCGGTGTTGAAAATGGATGAAAATGGATGGATGTAAATTTTATATTTTATAATATTGTATTAATGGAGTAATATATGTAAAATGATTACATAATAAAACCGGTAAAAAATATGCTTGGCCGGTGGATTTTTTTCCATCTACCAAAGTAAAAATTTATTGTGATTGATTGACTGACTGGCTATACACGAGAAATTACGATTATATATATTTGGTTCTTGCCTAAATATTGAATATGTACAAAAAAACTTGTTTGTTGAATTGCCTGTTTCGATACCCCTCATTGAACTGTAAATCTTCTCTAGAAGAGAAGAAAGAAAAGTGATTATATAGGATTTGTTGACATGTGCTGCATAAATAATGGTTGCACAGATGGAATGGGACAAAGTGCAATTCTCTGCCAGGTGACATATTACACCTCTGTCTTAGGGGATACCAGAGGCCACGTGGCTCATGAAGGTTCCCTGACAGTCAAGTTATACATAACAATGAATCCTGTCTGAATCACTTGTGTGACACTATGTTTTGCAATGCGGAATGGTTATAGCCTCCTACATATGAGATTAAACCTCAAGATAACTAACATAGTAGATTACACACTGATTGTTTATTATTCAGTGAAATTGAAAACATAATCATCTTGTTAAACTTTTACTTTTGTGTACATTTGGATAAATTCAAGGACTTCAATGAAGAAATTACATTTATTTCTATATTAATCAGACATGTAGGGTAAACATAGGTTGACACACCAAATACTGTAAATTGTTTCACAATTCACATAAATAACCAATTAAAACTACAACCCCATTTCCAATTAAGTTGGGACGTTCTTCTATTACATTTTAATTCTATTTTTCCTGACTAGTGATGGGCATGGCAGTTATTTTGAGCATACTGACCCACTAGAATCAGTTCATTCAAAGGATTTGTTCAAAAGATTCGTTCACCCAATCGTTCAGTTCTTTTCACAGAATCATTCAAGTCCTTGCTCATTCAGTTCCTGATTCAGCCCTGAGGTTCACGTTCACTCAACACATTCACAGAAGGACTATGCGTTGTTGTTGTTATATATAGTAAACTAGGAAACGCAGAGAGATTTAAAAAAAAAAAAAAAACTTACGTTTTCACCTACCTATCTCTTTCAGCAAGCTCTCGAACACCCTGATTCGGTCGTGACTCGTGAACATCCGTCCAGCGAGCTCAGCTAGCGTACATATCCTTCTGCGTCCTCTCTACATATCCATACAGGCTCCCCCAGCCGGCGAGACTTGTATATTGTTATTATTGTGAAATGAAAAGCTATAATAATCACATTAGAGACACAGAGGGGATGATATGTATGTGTACATATATACATCCATCCATTTTCTGTACCGCATATCCTCACTAGAGTCACGGGCGTGCTGGAGCCTATCCCAGCTATCTGCAGGCGAGAGGCGGCTTACACCCTGAACTCGTCGCCAGCCAATCGCGGGGCACACATAAACAAACAACCATTCGAGGAAACCAGAGTACCCGGAGAAAACCCACGCAGGCACAGGGAGAACAGGCAAACTCCACACAGGCAAGGCCGCAATTTGAACCCAGTTCTCAGATCTGTGAGGCAGATGTGCTAACCAGTCGTCCACCATGCCGCCACATATACAACCCCAATTCCAATGAAGTTGGGGCGCTGTGTTAAACATAAATAAAAACAGAATACAATGATTTGCAAATCATGTTCAACCTATATTTAATTGAATACACTACAAAGACATATATTTCATGTTCAAACTGATAAACTTTATTGTTTTTTGCAAATATTCATTAACTTAGAATTTTATGGCTGCAACACGTTCCAAAAAAGCTGGGACACGGTCATGTTTACCACTGTGTTACATCACCTTTTCTTTTAACAACATCCAATTAACGTTTGGGAACTGAGGACACTAATTGTTGAAGCTTTGTAGGTGGAATTCTTTCCCATTCTTGCTTGATGTACAGATTCAGCTGTTCAACAGTCCGGGGTCTCCGTTGTCGTATTTTACGCACCATAATGCGGCACACATTTTCAATGGGAGACAGGTCTGGACTGCAGGCAGGCCAGTCTAGTACCTGCACTCTTTTACTACGAAGCCACGCTGTTGTAACACATGCAGAATGTGGTTTGGCATTGTCTTGCTGAAATAAGCAGGGGCATCCATGAAAAAGATGTTGCTTGGATGGCAGCATGTTTCTCCAAAACCTGTATGTACCTTTCAGCATTAATGGTGCCTTCACAGATGTGTAAGTTACCCATGCCATTGGCACTAACACAGCCCCATACCATTACAGATGCTGGCTTTTGAACTTTGCGTCTGTAACAGTCCGGATGGTTCTTTTCCTCTTTGGCCCGGAGGACACGACGTCCACAATTTCCAAAAACAATTTTAAATGTGGACTCGTCGGACCACAGAACACTTTTCCACTTTGCATCAGTCAATCTTAGATGAGCTCGGGCCCAGAGAAGCCGGCGGCATTTCTGGGTGTTGTTGATAAATGGCTTTTGCTTTGCCTAGTAGAGTTTTAAGTTTGCACTTACGGATTTAGCGCCCAACTGTATTTACTGACATTGGTTTTCTGAAGTGTTCCTGAGCCCATAATATCCTTTACACATTGATGTCCGTTTTTGATGCAGTGCCGCCTGAGGGATCGAAGGTCACGGGCATTTAATGTTGGTTTTCGGCCTTGCCGCTTACATGCAGTGATTTCTCCAGTTTAAGTTTATCAGTTTGAACATTAAATATATTGTCTTTGTAGTGTCTTCAATTAAATATAGGTTGAACATTATTTGCAAATCATTGTATTCTGTTTTTATTTGTTTAAGACAACATCCCAACTTCATTGGAATTGGGTTTGTTGTAAATAACAGGTACTTTCACCGGAATTTAATTAAAAAAACAAAACAAAAAAACATGCAATGTGGTTCAACGGCTTTGTCTGTCATACAGTATCTATTTCTGAATAATCAGAACAACAAACGAACAGGTACTGTCATTGAAAGGTAAATTATTTAACTCTAGTTTTGCAAGCAGGTAATGATGCTTACTAAAGTCAGTTCGGAGAAATTCTCCAGTTTCCTGGGGCCTCATTTACAAAAGATGCGTACGCACAAAAACGTGGCATACGTTCTTTTTCATGGCAAAGGTCAGATGTATCAAGAGTTACCGTGGGAATGTGCGGTGCCACACGCCAACTGCATGGCTGGCGTACGCACGTTTCTACAGCTTTTGGTGCTTTGGTGATGCTGGGAAACTGTTATCATAAATCTGAACATCAGAGACACATGAACAGTGAGCACCCGGCAACATTTGATTTCAACAATGTAATTGAGGCAACGACTCAGAATTCATTTGTTAACCAGTGTATTTAATGAACCACTGACATTTGTGAGAACACCTATTAATGGATCAAGGCGATCATTTGTGCCGCCTATTGCCCTCACAATCACTTCGTGACTCCAGCACATGCACTGAAAAAAACAAAAACAAAAGGGTCCTTACATCAGTTGCACATGATTAAAATGTCAACATAATTTACCCCTCTTCTCCTAAAAAATAAACCATTTTTTTTCAGTGTGGGTGTCCTCTCCTGTGTATAAAAATTGAGTCATCAAAAAGGACTCAAGGTTTTTGATATCCTCTTTGATATGCTGATGTGCTTCTATTTGAATTAAAAAGATTTATTACAAATACCATACATACAACATTTACGCATGAACCTTTATCTCACAGGGCTGAGTGTAGCTTACAGTATGAACACATTTGTTATGAGTTATTAAAATATATGGTAATAACCTTGTGGGGTGATCATAGTTAGCCACATGTGCTCCCACCACCCAAAAGAGGAGTGTCACGCATGATCGCAGCGATTCTCTCCTCGAACGGGGTGAGGCACTTCGCGTCGGTTCTTCCACCTGTTTTGGGCACACTTTGGCGGTGGGCAGCTGTCCTCCGCTTCATATCCACCTTAATGTCTGACCACTTCTTTTTTAGTTCAGCGTGTGTGCGCTGTTCCGACCCCACAGCATTGACAGCCGCACACGCGCTGTCCCATTCGCTCCTCTTTCGCGTGTTGTTAACGCCTGAGGACAGCGTGTCAAAGAAGATTTTCTTGCGTACCTCTACTTCATTGAGCAACTTCAAATTCAGAAAATTATTTTTTCTTCATTACCTTGCTCATTGTCCTTTTTTCCTGATCGTGCAGAGATTGGATCTCAGGTGCAGGGTTCATTTAAATATCCATCCATCCATCCATTTTCTGAGCCGCTTCTCCTCACTAGGGTCGCGGGCATGCTGGAGCCAAGCCCAGCTATCATTGGGCAGGAGGCGGGGTACACCCTGAACTGGTCGCCAGCCAATCGCAGGGCACATACAAACAAAGAACCATTCACACTCACATTCAGACCTACGGGCAATTTAAAGTTGTCAATGAACTTACCATGCATGTTTTTGGGATGCGGGAAGAAACCGGAGGGCCCGGAGAAAACCCACGCAGGCACGGGAGAATCAGAATCAGAATCATCTTTATTTGCCAAGTATGTCCAAAAAACATACAAGGAATTTGTCTCCGGTAGTTGGAGAAATGGGAGAAAATGCAAACTCCACACAGGTGGGGCCAGAGATTGAACCCCAGTCCTCAGAACTGTGAGGTAGACGCTCTAACCAGTCGTCCACCGTGCCGCCTGCTCATTTCCATGTTGATTGTAATGTACGAAGGAAATGTGCTTCGATTCATGAGTACACGTACATCAGGTTATTTTTGTGCGTACGACATTTTCTGGATTTGAGCGTACGCCATGTTTTTGTTGGAAATCCACGCACGTCTTTGTACATGAGGCCCCTGGTCTTTCCAGTATCTGGTGTAGTTCTGATTCTCAACGTATTGTTCTGCTCCTCCTAAATTGGTCACATTCTTCTTTCTGCAACATTTTAAAACGAAGATCGCAAACCATGACACTGTGGGTATTGGCGAAGCCAAAAAAACTGATTTTTTAAATTCTTGAGCATTCTTGGAATTATTGTTTCAAAAATAGTTGTAATCTGTTATTGTAAAGAAATATTGAAGAGGGTACTAGTTTATGACCATTTCTATGATGAAATGGATCTGGACTGTGCATAGAGGACCAATTTTGAATATAAATTGAGTGTACTGTGAGCCTATGCCATTATATGATGGAGGTTTCTGGATTAACCATTCATATTTTAAAATGTCTTCTGTTTTCCAAAGAATTTTTTTTTTTTTTTTTTTTTTAGCTGCACATCACCACTGACGTGCTTCCACTGACAACATTGCCTTAGACAAATAAGAATTAATTTCCAAAAGTGGCACAGTTCTGCAATGTCAGACAATGAGCAAATAAACGTTCACTGCAAAGTATGTTTAAAGGGTGCTGACTATATCATAGCACGACTAATTTACAGGTATTTCTACATTTGAAACAGACCGAGCAGAGAAGCAAAAAAGTAAATTGGGACAAATATTGTTCTCTACATGACAAAGAAAACCCAAGAGCCTGAAAATTTCCACAAAGAAATAAGTGGAACAGTTTTCACATTTTGTACCATACAACAAGAGTCCGGCGGAAGGCAATCACATTATCAAATACATGGTGCCCGTTTATACGGTTGAAAAGAAGAAAAGAAAATTTATCAAAATGTTAAAACTTTCGGACCTGAACTACTCTCAGTGCTTCCAAGCCACAAATATTTTGCAGGTTACCTTGCCTCACCTGTACAACTCCATATAAGAAAAGATCATGGGCAAAGGGGTATGGTGTTTACCAGTGGTGGGATCAAATAATTGCTTTGCAAGTACAGCGGCTGAAATAAGAATTTTCTCAAAATATATTTTCAAAGGTGCTATAGACATGATAATTTCACCAAATGTTGAGAACAACCCACGTGATCCACACATACAAAGAAAGTAGAACAAATACGATGAGAAATTAAGTTGTGTGTAATAATGTGAAATGACACAGGGAAAAAGTATTGAACACGCCAACTAGTATTTATTTAATACTTTGTGCAAATGCCTTTGTTTGCAATGACAGCTTCAAAATGCCTCCTGTAATGGAGAAACTACTGGCATGCATTGCTCTGGTATAATTTTGACTCATTCCACCACACAAGCAGTCTTCAAATCTTGAAGGTTCCGTGGGCTTCTTTTATGGACCATGAGTTTCATTTCTTTCCATAAATTTTAAATTGCATTCAAGTCAAGTGATTGGCTGGGCCATTCAAGCAGCTTTATTTTTCTTCATTGAAACCAATTGAGAGTTTACTTGGTAGTATGTTTTGGATCATTATCCTGCTGAATTGCCCTCACTCGTTTCATTTTTATCATCCTGGTAGATGTCAATAGATTTTTGTCACAAATGTCTCAGGAGATTTGCCCATTTAGGCTTCCTTCAATAATGTGAATTTTACCAGTACCATTTTCTGAAAAGCAGCCCACACCATCATGTTTCCACCTCCAAACACTGTTGCTATGGTGTTTTAGGGTGATGTGCAGAGCCATTTCTCCTCCAAACGTGGTGTGCATCATGGCATCCAAAGAGTTCAAGTTTGCTCTCATCAGACCAGACTATATTCTCCCAGTATCTAACTGGCTTGTCCAAATGTTGTTCAGGAAACTTTAAATGAGCTTTGACATGCTTTTTGTCCCCAGCAATGGGGTCTTGCGTGGTGAGCGTGCATACAGGCCATGGTGGCGGGGTATATTACTCACTGTTTTCCTTGTGACAACAGTACCTGCTAATTCCAGGTCTTTTTGAAGCTCTCCACATGTGGTCCTTGGCTCCTGCACAACTATTCTGATTATTCTTTGCACTCCTCTGTCAGAAATCTTGCGAGGAGCACCTGATAGAGGCAAATTTATGGTGGTATGACTGGCTTTCCACTTAACGTATTATGGCCCAACCGTGCTCACTGGAACATTCAGAAGCTTAGATACAGTATGTGCTTGTAACCAATGCCATTGTTAGGTTTTGCAACAATTAGTTTGCGATGGTCTTGAGGCAGTTCTCTGCTCTTACCCATCATGAAATATGCGACAATGAGACCTCTTTGTTGGCCATCAATTAGGACTGAACCAGCTGATATTCATTTGAACTGACAAGGAGCTGGATTGCTGTTTGATTCTTGATATATTTTAGGTGTTGTTTTGGCTTTTTGCACTTCCCTTTCATCATGCACTCAATACTCTTTCTCTGTGTCATTTCACATTATTACACACAACATAATTTCTGAGTTTATTTGTTCTACTTTCTTTGTATGTATGGATTACTTGGGTTGTTCCCAACGTCTGGTGAAAGTTTCAGGTCAATAGCACCTTTTTCAGCCGCGGTAAGTCTCAAGTCTTTACCCTCAACTCCCGAGTCAAGTCCCAAGTCTAGTCTTACACTTTGAGATTCGGGTCCTTTGGAGTTCTTTTAACAACACATCCATCCATCCATCTATCCATGCATCCATTTTCTACCGCTTATCCGAGGTCGGGTCACGGGGGCAGTAGCTTTAGCAGGGACACCCAGACTTCCCTCTTCACAGCCACTTCATCCAGCTCTTCTGGGGGGATCCCGATGCTTTCCCAGGCCAGCCGAAGGATGTAGTCTCTCCAGCGTGTCCTGGGTCGTCCCCGGGATCTCCTCCCGGTGGGACGTGCCCGGAACACCTCACCAGGGAGGCGTTCGGGAGGCATCCGAATCAGATGCCCCAGCCACCTCATCTGGCTCCTCTCGATGTGGAAGAGCAGCGGCTCTACTCTGAGATCCACACTGCTCCTCCTGAATCTGAGATTCAACTTCCCAACGGACCCTCCTCTCCAGCACCCCTGAATAGACCTTACCAGGGAGGCTGAAGAGTGTGATCCCCCTGTAGTTGGAACACACCCTCCGGTCCCCTTTTTTAAAAAGGGGGACCACCACCCCAGCCTGCCAATCCAGATGCATTGTCCCCGATGTCCACGCGATTTTGCAGAGGCATGTTAACCAGGACAGCCCTACAACATTCAGAGCCTTGAGGAACTCCGGGCGAATCTCATCCACCCCCGTGGCCCTGCCACCGAGGAGCTTTTTAACCACCTCGGTGACCTCAACCCCAGAGATAGGAGAGCCCGCCTCAGAGAGCCCGCCTCAGAGAACCCACGTTCTTCTTCCGAAGGCGTGTTAGTGGAATTGAGGAGGTCTTCGAAGTATTCTCCCCACCGGCTCACAACGTCCCGAGTTGAGGTCAGCAGTGCCACATCCCCACTATACACAGTGTTGATGGTGCACTGCTTCCCGCTCCTGAGACGCCGGATGGTGGACCAGATTTTCCTCGAAGCCATCCAGAAGTCTTTTTCCATGGCCTCACCGAACTCCTCCCATGCTCGAGTTTTTGCTTCAGTGACCACCAAAGCTGCATTCCGCTGAGCCAGCTGGTACCCATCAGCTGCCTCAGGAGTCCCACAGGCCAAAAAGGACCGATAGGACTCCTTCTTCAGCTTAACGGCATCCCTCACCGTTGGTGTCCAACAACGGGTTCAGGGATTGCCGCCACGACAGGCACCGACCACCTTACGGCCACAGCTCCGGTCGGCCGCCTCACCAATGGAGGGGGAAGTATTGGAACGACAAGGTCAATTCCTTTGTTTTTGTATACTGAAGACATTTGGGTTTCAGATCAAAAGATAAATATGAGACAAAAGTAATAATATATTTTCACATGTATAATGTTTCTATATTTAATTACTATATTATATACTTAGTCCGTTTTCTTCCCACATTCCAAAAACATTTTTTTTTTTCTTCAAAACTGATCGATAGTACATTTTCAGTTATGCTATAGAAAATTGTACAACATGCTATGACTTACTTTTTCTCACTTTATTTCTGGAGTGACATTAAACAGACCTGTCACAAATGAGAAGCTCCATCCAGTAGTGCTGAAATTAGTAATCAGGTGTACACAAGAGAAAATGAAACGTTTCACTTAATAATTAATGGCCGATTGGTTTCCCCTTTTAGACAATCAACAGCATTTTTCTTAAATTCACATTGTGCATTTAGCAGGAAACTGCTTTTTCTTGTCCTTATTTGTTACATTAATTGTTGTTTCTGTATCTGTTACCAGTACTTCTTGGAATGTGTACCTTATGAAACTGCCACATTTATTGCTGGTTTATGTTGCAGTGTTTTTTTTTTTTTAAATGAAACTATTACTGTAGGCAGTGTCTGAAAAGGTGAGCTCCTGGTCAATTACTCTACATAAACATGCCCAACAGGGTGTTAACTGCTAGACGAAGTAAACAGTAATAAAGCTTTAGTATGTTGGGACATTCTACCTGTTATATGTTGAGAACATTAAAATTATGATTACATTCTGATGAAATTTCTACAATAAAATCTTTGGCATGTTGAGATATTGAGAGAGAGCTGCAGATCATTCGTATCTCAATAGTTCTGTAAAAATTGCTTTTCCAATCAATGGGCAAGTCTTTTCAAGTCAATGAGCTTGAGTCCAAGTGAAGTCACGAGTCATTGCTGTCCAAATCGAGTTGGAAGTCTTGTGACATTTTGTCAAGTGGAGTCTAAAGTCATCAAATGCATGACTGGAGTCCATTTTTCACATCACATTTTCAAGAGGAAGCACTTTTATTTTCTCATCTTTAAAACATCTTCTATAGTATTTCAAGAGTTGTAATGCAAAAACAGACTTTTTTTTGGTGAATTGAGTAAAATTACGTAGTTGTTTCTGACACCAGGTTATAGCTCATAAATTTAGGCTACTGTAAAATATCAGATATTGTTTTGAGCGAGCTTTTCGTGAATTGGATGTTCATCCTCGACCACAAGCTGTCTCCAAAGGCATTTTAGAAAACCTGAACTTACAACAGCAGATGACGTGTAACCAGACCCAGGACTTCCACATCCAGCATCTTCACCTCCATGGTCATCTGAGACCAGCCACACGTACATCTGCTGCCACAATCAGTTTGCATAACCAAAGAATTACTGCACAAACTGTCAGAAACCATCTCTGGGAAGGTCGTCTGCATGCTCATTTTCATCGTTAGGGTATTGATCTGAGTGTAGTTCATCGCCGTAACCGACTTGAGTGGGAAAATGCTTACATACGATGGCATCTGGCACTTTGGAGAGAGGTTATCTTCATAGATGAATTCCGGTTTTCACTGTACAGGGGAGATGGCAAATAACTTATATGGTATATTGTGGGTGAGCGGTTTGTGAGTGGTGCATAGTGGTAGTGGGGTTATGGTATGGGCAGGCGTATGTTATGGACAATGAACACAAGTTGATTTTATTGATGCCATTTTGAATGCATAGTGATACCCTTGTGAGAACTTGAGGCCCATTGTTGTGCCATACATCCACAATCATCATCTCACCTCATGTTGTTGCACGTTCCATGTTGCAAGGGACTGCACACAATTATTGGAAGCTGAAAACGTCCCAATTCTTGCATGCTCAGAATACTCACCAGACATGTCACCTATTGAGCATGTTTGGGATACTCTGGATTAGCATATAAAACATTGCTTCCCAGTTCTTGTCAATATCCAGCAACTTCGCCCAAGCATTAGAGAGGAATGGACCAACATTTCACAGGCCACAATCAACAACCTGAACGACTCTATGGTAAGGAGATGTGTTGCACTGCAGGAGGTAAATGATAATCACACCAGCAACTGACTCCCTGGATCCCCCATAACAAGAAAAAATACAAGATTAGCTGCAGTAACATTTTAGTTTGTGCAGCCTAAGGCACACCTGTGCAATAATCATAGTGTGTAATCAGCATCTTGATATGCCACACCTGAATAGTGATTGGGTTTTCTCATTAAACAGATTTTGACATACATCGTGAACAATATTTGAGAGAAAGAAGCCTTTTGTTTACATAGTCTTAGATCTTCTTTATCAGTGGAATTGGGGTTTTATTATAATTGAGGATTATTGAGAATCAGACTGGATCAGTCGAAGAGAACAAAGTTTCACTCATAAGTATGTTCACTGCGTTGTACGTTGTTCATTGCGCAAACGAATCACTCATCGTACGACAACCCCAATTCCAATGAAGTTGGGATGTTGTGTTAAACATAAATAAAAACAGAATACAATGATTTGCAAATCATGTTGGACCTATATTTAATTGAATGCACTACAAAGACAAGATATTTAATGTTCAAACTGATCAACTTTATTGTTTTGAGCAAATATTCATTAATTTAGAATTTTATGGCTACAACACGTTCCAAAATAGCTGGGACAGGATCATGTTTAACACTGTGTTACATCACCTTTTCTTTTAACAACATTCAATAAACATTTGGGAACTGAGGGCACTAATTGTTGAAGAATTCTATCCCATTCTTGCTTGATGTACAGCTTCAGCTGTTCAACAGTCCGGGGTATCCGTTGTCGTATTTTACGCTTCATAATGCGCCATACATTTTCAATGGGAGACAGGTCTGGACTGCAGGCAGGCCAGTCTAGTACCCGCACTCTTTTACTACGAAGCCACGCTATTGTAACACGTGCAGAATGTGGTTTGGCATTGTCTTGCTGATATAAGCAGGGGCGTCCATGAAAAAGACGTTGCTCAGATGGCAGCATATGTTTCTCCAAAACACGTATGTACCGTTCAGCATTAATGGTGCCTTCACAGATGTGTAAGTTACCCATGCCATTGGCACTAACACAGCCCCATACCATCACAGATGCTGGCTTTTGAACTTTGCGTCCATAACAGTCCGGATGGTTCTTTTCCCCTTTGGCCCAGAGGACACGACGTCCACAATTTCCCAAAACAATTTGAAATGTGGACTTGTCGGAGCACAGAACACTTTTCCACTTTGTATCAGCCCATCTTAGATGAGCTCGGGCCCAGAGAAGCCGGTGGTGTTTCTGGGTGTTGTTGATAAATGGCTTTTGCTTTGCATAGTGGAGTTTCAAGTTCCACTTATGGATGTAGCTCCGAACTATACTTACTGACATTGGTTTTCTGAAGTGTTCCTGAGCCCATGTGGTGATATCCTTTTCACATTGATGTCGGTTTTTGATGCAGTGCCGCCTGAGGGATCGAAAGTCACGGTCATTCAATGTTGGTTTTCGGCCTTGCCGCTTACATGCAGTGATTTCTCCAGATTCTCTGAACCTTTTGATGATTTTATGGACCGCAGATGATGAAATACCTAATTTTCCTTGCATTTGTACTTTGAGGACCATTGTCCTTAAACTGTTTGAATATTTTCTCACGCACTTGTTCACAAAGAGGTGAACCTCGCCCCCTTTTTGCTTGTGAATGACTGACCAATTCAGGGAAGCTCCTTTTATACCCAATCATGGCACCCACCTGTTCCCAATTAGCCTGTTCACCTGTGGGAAACAGGTGTTTGATGAGCATTCCTCAATTTTTGCTACCTGTGCCAGCTTTTTTGGAACGTGTTACAGCCGTAAAATTCTAAGTTAATGATTATTTGCTAAAAACAATAAAGTTGATCAGTTTGAACTTTAAATATCTTGTCTTTGTAGTGTATTCAATTAAATATAGGTTGAACAAGATTTGCAAATCATTGTATTCTGTTTTTATTTATGTTTAACACAACACCCCAACTTCATTGGAATTGGGGTTGTATATGTGGCGGCACGGTGGACCCGGCCTTGCCTGTGTGGAGTTTGCCTGTTCTCCCTGTGCCTGCGTGGGTTTTCTCCGGGTACTCTGGTTTCCTTGAATGGTTGTTTGTTTATGTGTGCCTCGTGATTGGCTGGCGACCAGTTCAGGGTGTAACCCGCCTCTCGCCCGCAGATAGCTGGGATAGGCTCCAGCACGTCCGTGACCCTAGTGAGGATATGGGGTACAGAAAATGGATGGATGTATATATGTAATATATAAATAGTAAAAACATATCATCCCCTCTGTGTCTCTAATGTGATTATTATAGCTTTTCATTTCACAATAATAACAATATACAAGTCTTGCCGGTTGGCGGGAGCCTGTGTGGATATGTAGAGAGGACGCGGAAGGATATGTGTGCTAGCTCAGCTCGCTGGACGGATGTTCACGAGTCACGACTGAAGCCGGGTGTTCGAGAGCTTGCTGAGAGAGATAGGTAGGTGAAAACGTAATTTTTTTATTTATTTTTTTAAATCTCTCTGCGTTTCAGAGTTTACTATATATAACAACAACAACGCATAGTCCTTCCGTGAATGTGTTGAGTGAACGTGAACCTCAAGGCTGAATCAGGAACTGAATGAGGAAGGACTTGAATGAAAAGTGTAAAAAGAACTGAATGATTGGGTGAACCAATCTTTTGCACAAATCTTTCGAATGAACTGATTCTAGTGAGTCAGTATGCTCAAAAGAACTGCTGTGCCAATCACTAGTAAGGAAAAATAGAAGTAAAATGTAATTTTACCATGACGTAAGCATAATCACATTCTCAGCAGAAAGTCTCCATCACTGTTCAAGTAAGGCAAGGCAAGTTTATTTGTAGTGCACAATTCGTACACAAGGCAATTCAAAGTGCTTTAAAGCTGCATAACATTACAGAAAAGCAGAAATAAATAATTCCATAAGACGCAAGCAAGTCGTACAGAATAAAGTACTTTCAGTTGTCATATGCACAGCTCATCTTAACAGCTTTATTCAGCCTGGATTTACACATTGTCAGAGTTGACGCCTGTTTCACATCTTCTGGAAGACTGTTGCAGATTTTAACTGCATAAAACTGTTTTAGTCCTGACTCTGGGCACCAACAAGAACTTCTCAAAGCCTGAGAAGAGTTATATGGCTCTAACATGTCAGAGATGTACTTTGGTGCTAGACCATGAAGACATTTTTACATAAGCAGAGCTGTTTTAAAGTCTATTCTCTGAGCGACAGGAAGCCAGTGCAAAGACCTGGGCCCTCATGTCCAAAGACTTGCGTGGATTTCCTACTAAAACATGACGTACGCTCAAATCCAGAAAACAGCGTACCCACAAAAATATCCAGATGTATGAAACTCTGCGTACTCATTAATCCAAGCACATTTCCTTTGTACATTCCAATCAACGTGGAAATGAACGCACGTTGGAGTTGCTGACTCCTCCCTTTCCGCGCCTACATTTGAATATGCAAATGAAATTTAAATGAACCCTGCACCTTAGATGCCGATCGCTGCATGATCAGAAAAAAAGGAAAATGAGCAAGGTAATGAAGAAAAATATTTTTTCTGAATGTGAAGTTGCTCAATGAAGTGGAGGCACGCAAGAAAATCCTCTTTGGCACGCTGTCCTCAGGCGTTAACAACACGCGAAAGAGGAGCGAATGGGACAGCGTGTGCGGCTGTCAATGCTGTAGAGACAATAGTGCGCATACGCTGAACTAAAAAAGAAGTGGTCAGACATTAAGGTGGATGTGAAGCGGAGGACAGCTGCCCACCGCCAAAGCGTGGCCAAAAAAAGGCGGAAGAACCGGCGCAGAGGGCCTCACCCCGTTCAAGGAGAGAATCGCTGCGATCATGGGTGACGATGCTCTCTCAGGGGTGATGGGAGGACACATGGCTCACTATGATCACCCCACAAGGTTAATACCATGTATTTTTATAACTCATAACAAATGTGTTCATACAGTAACCTACACTCAGCCCTGTGTGATAAAGGTTCATGCGTAAATGTTCTGTGTGGTATTTGTAATAAATCTTTTTAATTCAAATAGAAGCACACATCAGCATATCAAAAAGGATATAAATGTTTTTAATCCTTTTTGATTACTCCATTTATTATTTTAATACACATGAGTGTACACACGCTGAAAAAAAAGTTTTTTTGAGGAGAAGAGGGGTAAATTATGTAAATTTAAACACCTTTTAAACATGTGCAACCGATGTATATGTTCAAATGAAGTAAATTCAAAGAAATCTTTTTTTTCAGTGCATGTGCTGGAGTCACGAAGCGATTGTGAGGGCATAGGCGGCATAAATGATTGCCTTGATCAATTAATTGGTGTCCTCACAAATATCAGTGGTTCATTAAATACACTGCTTAACAAATGAATTCTGAGTCCTTGCCTCAATTGCATTGTTGAAATCAAATGTTGCCGGGGCATGAATTGTTCATCAGTGCTAATTGTTCACGTCTCTCTGATGCGCAGATTTATGAGAACAGTTTCCCAGCATCACCTCTAAGTGTCGCCAAAGCACCAAAAGCTGAAGAAATGCGCGTACGCCAGCCATGCAGTTGGCGCGAGGCACCGCACATTTCCACGGTCATGCTACATCTGAACTTTGCAGTGAAAAAGAACGGATGCCACGTTTTTGTACGTACGCACCTTTTGTACATGAGGCCCCTGAGCATTGGGCTAATATGGTCTAATATGGACTCTTGACAAGTCACTTGTCGAGTCATGTCGAGTCTGATCTGGGTCCAGACGTCGCCTGTCGATGTCTCCTGCATACAATGTTTATAGTGGCTCCCCGCCGTTCCTTTCTTCTTTTGCCATCTGTCTCCAAATACCCCCTGATGGGGGCCACATACCCCCCGATGGGGGCCTTCCTGCAATATACTCCTATACTCCAATACACATTATCTTCCAAACTAGTTAGAATTACATATTAGAATATAAAGTATTCTTGTCACGTACGTGGTTAAGGCGAGGGCGAGTAACGAAAGGTAAGAACATGGTGGACCCAATTGCAGGAAAGCAGGGAGGCAAGGCAGGAGTGCGGGAGTCTCAAAATAATATTTAATCTTAGAAAAGGGAAAGCTGAACAAAGTCCCACAACAGATACCAATCAAATCAAAGTAACAAAGAAACACTCGAATATCTAAAACTGGAAACAAATTATGACCTGTGAGTAAGACGTGGAATAGAAACGGAAAATGACACACCACAATGATAAAGACAACTGACGACTATGACATGGCAGAGACATGTGACAACGACAATGAACCGACAAGAACTGAAAGAAACCAGGGAACTAAATGCAAACAGATAGACGAGACAACGAGGAACACCTGGACAAGACATGAGTGGCTGGAGAGAGCTGATTGGTCGACACAAAGCAGACGAGAACAGGTGGACACAACAACTTAATGAGCACACGACAAACATGGAACACAGGAAAACATGGAACAAAACTAAACACAACCCAAACCAAAACACAGACCATGACAATTCTATATTCCCATCAGAGTGCAAATGGTTGTTTGTTTGTATGTGCCCTGTGATTGGCTGGCAAGCAGTTCAGGGTGTACCCAGCCTCCTGCCCGATGATAGCTGGGATAGGCTCCAGCACCCTAGTCAGGAGAAGCGGCTCAGAAAATGGATGGATGCTGTGGTCTCAACTTTAAAAAACACAGTGAAAATAGCTTTATCACAGAGCCGACACAACAGATGACATTTTAATGGTGACACTTCAATAAACAAGTTCAGTAGGATGAAAAATATATTCACACTCACTTTTGTCCACGACTTTTTTTTAATCGCCGTGATCGTAATGCAAAGTGATGCGATACAGCAGACTTATAACGTACCTCGATAGCTGACTCTTTCGTCCACACTTCTTTTTTTTTCCCCCTCGGAAGAGCTGGAGGAAGTGGCTGGGGAGATGGAAGTCTGGAAGTTTCTGTAAGGCCCTATGCATGTGTTGTTGGTTTGGGGCATGTAAAAATTGAAATTGTGGCAGGTGTGTGTGGACTCCCATCTCTGTTTTAAGCACCTGTCTTCAATCAGCCTCATCACCACCGGTGTATATAAGCCTGCCTGTTCCCAGATATCCTCGCCTAAGTATTGCAGCCTCTTCTAGTGGCCACACCTTACTCAAGTAAGCCACTTAACTCCTCGGTCTGTTGTTAACTCTTGTGTCTCCTCGTTCCCAGTGCTCCCCTGTGTTCCTGCCCCATGTCATTCTACCCACCAGGCCAGCCGCCTGTTCTGTCCACTGCCTGCCACTTGTCCATGCCGCTGCCTGCCAACACATCCAGGACCACCTCCATAACCTTTCCTCAATAAACTGTTCAGCATTTTACATCTAACTCCGCCTGCTCTTGGGCCCAGCTAATCCCCACACTTAACCGTCAAGTCCAAGTCAATCACATTCAAGTTTATTTCAGTTGTTTATCTTTACCTCCACTCGCAAACCGATACAAAAGAAAATCAGTTCAGTTGTGCAAATTCTAGGTCAAATTAATGGTGGAAAATGTTTTAAAATGATTTATCTTGGTTAAAATTATTTTACATCACAAAAACCTGGCCGTTGAACAGGATTGTGTATGCTTTTTATATCCACTGCAGCCTTCTTCCTGTTTCTGTAATCTACCTGGTGAGCCTACAGTATTGTGCTATTTAACAAGTAGAAACAATATAGTATAAGACCATTTATTGAAGCTGAATTTGTCTTAATTTGTTATTTTAAAAATATTTAATAAAGGAATTATTTATGTTTTTGAATAGTTGATATTTTTCAGCAATATCTGAATTTTCACATTCATATTTTTAGTTATTTTTATTTTATTTGACATTCATGGTCCGATTTAAAAAATAAATCACGTTACTCTTGAGTTACTCACTACTTGAGTACTGAGTAATTTGTTACTCTGACTCAAGTAATTATTTGGGTGAATACTCTGTACCTCATCAGTCATCAGCACCGGGGTCCCACCACAAGGTTGTGTCCTCTCTCCGCTGCTCTACTCTCTCTACACGAACGACAGCACCTTAACGCACCCGGCTGTCAAACTCCTGAAGTTTGTCATCGGTCTCATCAAAGTGCGAATCGACAGGAAGTGGAGCGGCTGGATCAACAACCTGGAGCTGAACATGCTCAAGACTGTAGAGATGATCGTGGACTTCAGGAGGCATCCTTCGCCACACCTGCCCCTCACGCTGTCCAACTGCCCTGTCAACCGTCGAGACCTTCAAGTTCCTGGGAATTACAGTCTCTCAGGACTTGAAGTGGGAGATCAACATCAACTCTATCCTCAAAAAAGCCCAGCAGAGGATGTACTTCCTGCGGTTTCTGAGGAAGAACGGCCTGCCACAGGAGCTGTTGAGGCAGTTCTACACAGCAGTCATCGAATCAGTCCTGTGTTCTTCCATCTCAGTCTGGTTTGTTGCTGCTTCAAAAAAGGACAAACTCCAACTGCAACGGAAAATCAAAACTGCTGAAAAGATTGTTGGTACCCCCCTAGCCACCCTTGAGGACTTTCACGCGGCCAGAACTAAGACAAGAGCATGAAAAATCCTCTTGGACCATCCACATCCTGGTCACCACCTCTTCCAGCTCCTTCCCTTAGGTAGGCGCGACCAAACAATGCAAACTAAAACAAGCAGACATTCCAACAGCTTCTTCCCTCTTGCCATTAACTTCTTAAACAGTTAATTTATAATTCCAATTTTTTTTTTTTTTTTTTTTTCAATTTTGTCTTGAGTTTGCTGGCACATCTCTATCTGGCCAATTATACATTACTCTATGTACTCACTGTCGTAGTCTCGCCACTCTGCACCATTTGCATATCTGTTGTTGACCAATACTGGCCGCTCATGTGCCTGAGTAGCATCTTCAACATTTGCACAATCGACATTGTCCCAGATTATGGCACTACTAGTCACTTTAAACTACAATTTCTTGAAGTCTCTGCGCCCTTTGCACAATGATCATTGCACCGGACTATTGCTCTATTAGCCATTTCAAACTGCTCTAATTGCTAGAAGACTGCATCGTTTTGCACAATTGTCAAAAAAATAAAAATAAAAATTGTATCGGCATTACGACATTACTGGTGACCTTTTATTGCTCAGTGACTGTGTTTTTTATGTCACAAAAGTATTATCTGTCAATTGACTATCGATTGTCATTCGAGAGCGGCTCCAACTACCGGAGACAAATTCCTTGTTTGTTTTTGACATACTTGGCAAATAAAGATCATTCTGATTCGGTCTTTCTGAGTTTTGTAGTGACAGAGGAAGTTTGACGTTGTTGTTGTCTCTTTAATGTACAAGTTGCAAACCATGCAGGTTGCCATCATCTTTTTGCAGACTTTATCGACAACATAATCCTTGAATCAAAATTTTATTGTCTCTGGAGCTCCTTTCATCGTTGTTCATGCAGGTAGCTACTTCACATTTCAGGTGGGCAACAATGCAGACTGTGTTGCCAAGTTGACCCCCACCCCCCAAAAAACGGTTCTTTTTTAAATAAACAAAAGGCAAACTGTCTAAATTAAAATGAAGATTTCTTGTCGAGTCATGTAGTTCAAGTCAAAGTCAAGTGAAGTCTCTTAGCTACCTAGACTAAAGTCAAGTCTTTCTTAAGTATTTGGCAAGTCATAAAACTGGTCGACTCGAGTTAAATCATTTGACTTGAGTCCCCCCCATCTCTGGTGACAGATAACATCCAGTCTCCTACCATAACCTTCAGTTTTTTTAAAAAACTTGGAGGTGCATTTAGAGTTGTTAGCATGTTTTCGCCCAGTTTTAAAAGAGAGAGGACCATGCTCTGCTTCAGTATGTCACAGTCCATGGTGGCATTTTTGCAGACTTCGTCGACAACATAATCCTTGAATCCACATTTGCCTTTGCTGCCATTAGTGAACTGTAGTAACTGTAGCTCTGCAGTAACGATGGCAGCATTCGTACGTATAAAGTATTTTCCAAAGATAACCTCTTGATTTTACCCTGAGCATGTGCCCTCCTACTTTGCTCGACCATTGTGTGGCCTCTTCTGAGTGGAATTTGCCCTGTTAAACTCCTGTATGCTGCAGCTCACTTTCAGGGTATTGGCAATCTTTTCTTTTTTTTTTTTTTTTCATTTTCACTTAAGGATTTATTTACTTTTGTTACCACCTGTTAGACATTAATGGCTGTGTGTTGAATTATTTTGGGGTCACAGTAAATTTGCACTTCATTATATGAGCTGTACACTGCCTAGAGGAAAATATATAATAAAATACTTTTTTTTAAATGTGAGGATTGTTAATTTTTTTTAGATATGGTAAATAAAATGTACTTGACTTGACCTTATTCATCATTAGCGTGGTTAATTGCTTTTAATGTAATTATGTTAGACTGGTTAACGTTTCTTAATTGTCATTCAAGAGACAATTAATCATGTTAAATTATTACTTAAAACTCACTGACGGTATAGTGGTACACTCGCCTAACTTTGGTGCGGGCAGCATTGGTTCAGTTCCCACTCAGTGACGGTGTGAATGTGAGTACGAATGGTTGTCCATGTCTATATGTTCCCTGCGACTAACTGGTGACCAGTTCAGGGTGTAGTCCGCCTTTCGCCCAAAGTCAGCTGGGATAGGGCCCAGCGCCCTGCGACCCTAACCAGAATAAGCGGTGTTGAAAATGGATGGATGGATGTTACTTTAAACATTGCCTGTACAGTTAATAAATGTTTTATGATACTGACAAATTGGGCTCGAAAACAATTTTTTCACATTGTGGTAATACTTTGAAGTACCACTGTACTTGTTAACAAGTGTTATGTAAGGAAAATAAGCATGCACTCACACAGCAGAGTTCCTCTTATTGCTAATTAGAATAATAGGTTTAGGATTTTAAATACTTTGTCTAAGTTAAAGCAATGCAAAAGCAACATCTGATTTAAGATAAGAAGACAAATATTATCACAGTGATCACACAAAATACACTCCAATTGCTGTTGTGCAAAGGTAAATTAAAGTTGTAACCTCCGTCATTGCTCCATTTATTGGGAAGTGAATTCCACACGGAGATTTAGCCACTGTGAATCAATCCATACTGTTGCAAGAGATACAATGTTCTATTTTCAATTAAGTCCAAGACTATAACAGTAGATGGAAACCTTGGAGGGTAATGCAGTATTTGTAAAAAGCAAATCCAAAAGCAGATTTGGATTAGATAGAATATTAGTGTATGGGTATGGGATATCTCTGGTGGAATGACCTTGTCAATACAGTCAAGGCTGAACAGGTTGCCAACGATTCCATCCGTTTCAATCAGCATCTTATTCAAAATCTTGGCTTTGCTTTTCTCGTGTCTCTTTATTCATTGTGTGGCCTTTGAAAGGTACATTAAAGTGGGTGAAGCCTTTGTGGAAATATAAACCTTGAACAATTCACTCAAGAAAAGCAACATATTTTGTCCACATACAGTATTTACATGCACCCTTGTGGGGTACAGAAAATAAACTTTTCATTTTCATTTTCATTTTCATTTTGTTTCCCTGCTATGATTCTGCAAAATGAAATATTGTGGATGAAACTTTATAAATAGATGCACTCTGATTTGAAAACAAAAAGATGTCACAAAAAAAAAACCCTCTAGCACTCCAAATTAAATATTAAAATTGTTGCTTTCAGACAATAAACCCATCTTTATAAGTAAACACAATTAAGTTTAATACTGTTGCGCTTCCTGTTTGGTTTTCTCTGGGGACTGTTGTCCCTGTTGTCACTGTTGTGCTGAGGTCAATAATCAAATACAACAAATAGCTGTTGAGCTGCTCCAACTCGAAACAGTAAGAAAAGTGATTTTCAGAAAATAGATGCTCATGCTACTTTGTTTGATACAATCACTGCAATTCAGTCAGTCAAGAGTTACTGAAATTATGACAGTTCTTCGTTATTTATGAGTACATCATATCATTATTGGTGATAAACCTGAAGTTATTGCTTTTTACATACTCAAAATGGCTGAAACTGTGCCTGTCTCCTATCCTTTTGCCGTCCCAGGGAAACCCATAGGTGCTAGTCAGCGTACAGATGCGGATTTTCAACAACTACTTGTTGGTCGTTAATGCATCTGAAAATACCTGGCCTGACGCTCGTAAGAGAGCTGCTTTACTCCATTGCCATGGAACCCAGGGACAAACAGTGTTTCTACTCTTCACCGGACACAGATGCCACCATTCCATCTGCTGTTACTGCTTTGGAGAAATACTAATAGAAGGCATACTTTCAGAATGTGAAAATGAGCAACTCAAAAGACTGTTGCATAGTACTGCATGTGGCCACGCTGTGTGATTTAGCTTCAAGATGTGGAGTTTATGACAAAACAGACAAAATTATCTGTGACCCTTCACAAAACCAATTAATTAGAATCAGAATCAGATTCATCTTTATGAAGCAAGGACCCAATACCACCACCCCAAACAATCCCCCCACCACACCCACGTCCCCACAAGCCCCGCCACACACATCAATAGCTCTTTTAATTGAGCTATTGATAGATCCCATTATGGCCTCGAATGTTGCATTCCATTTACCATTTAATAGTCACTGCCATGGTAGGAGACAGTAATGAATTGGCTGCAGGTGTACAGTGCCACGACACATGCATATGGCGATACTCAGATGCTAAATGCGGTTCCCACACACCCTCTTTCCAACCAGGAGAGGAAGTTAAAAAAGTCAGAAAACCCCATTCTGTTCCAAAGGTTCACATGAGATTCAAAGGTCCAGCAAAAGAGAAGAGGTCCAAACTCTTTCTTACTAAGTAATGCAAAGATTTCGAATGCCTCTCATATTGCTCAGTTTCCCTCAGGTTTTGGACAAGCCAATAAAGTAACTGGACCTAGGACATCATTGCGATCAATGATGGCTACACCTGAAAATGTGTCTTTGCGGAATGCCTCAATTTACAGAAAAGCTCGGTGACGTTTCTTTAAGCTCCAAAAAAAAGAGGAAATAAAAAAAAGCGATGGATTGACTTTTTAAAGAGACGCAGATGGTAACCTGAACATTAACACCACCAACCAACTCTGCAGTGCGCATTTTCCGACGGATAGTTTTGTAAACGTTCACCAGAGACAACATGGCTTCATGGGTAACTTGATACTAGTGAATGGGGCAGTGCTAACTGTCTAACTAACTACCTGGGCTTCATCCTACCATCCTGCTGTCATCAGGTGTTGTGTTTGACTGTGACATTATGTCACCAACAACGAGGGTAAGTTGACTTGTGTGCTTATTTTTATGATTTACATTATCTATAATAACTATTACATTTTGAATTTGAGCCTGCTAATGTGATTTTACATCGTATAAACTATCACTCACTCCCTTAGTATGTTTGATTTTTTTGGCGCATCCATTCGACACACCTACAACGTCTGAGAGCTGAGAGGTGGCCCTTATTCAAGTTTTGAAACCTGATTTTAAATACTTAGCGATCATTTTTATTCATTCAAATTTGGCAGGCTTGTTAACATTACTCTTCTCTGTGGTGTGTCGAAATTACATTGCATTTTTTGGGCCTGCCTAGTGCCACTTTAACTCAGAAAATGTTTCAGTCCACAGATCTACAGAAACTCTTTCCTATTACTGTTCTATTATTAATCATTATTAATCAGTTTATTTGAAAGGGGACAATGCAATTTCATAAAACACATGAAATACACATGGTTATAAAAAGCCAGAATTAGCCAGAAGGCTAGTTTTCATCTGTAGTCCCCTGGCCATGATGTAAAAAAGCAGTAAAATACATCTACAAGACAATATAATACAGGATACATAATCAAAGACTTACTATACTATTAAGAGAGAATAAAACCACAAATTATTTGATCATAACAAAAAAAAACAACATCATAACAGACTTGTCTTTTAGTGTTGGCAGCTATAGGTGTTAACTAGCCACATTTTCAGTTTTTTTGTGAAGGCCTTGTATGTTGTAAGCAGTTTAACCTCCTCAGGTACTGAGTTCCACTCACCAGCGCGCCTCACTGACCAGGCTGACTTACTGAAAGTGCTCCTGCGCAGAGGAATGAGACAGTCACCTCTGACAGAGCCTCGAGTGATACGCTCAGAGCTGTTTCTTTGGCTGATGAACTCAGCCAGAGGAGCTGGAGCCAAATCATGCAGTACTTTATAAATCAAATTTAAATCTGCAAATATGTGAAGACTGTCCCAGTTTAAAAGACTGTATTTTTTTTAAATTGCACAGTGATGATAGTGCCTTGGTTTTTTATCCATCACTTTAATTACTTGTTTGTACAAAACTTCCAATGGTTTTTTTGCATTCTGACCAACCTGGGACCAACTGGTTATGCAATAGTTAAAGTGACTAAGAATCATTGAATGTAAGTAAATTTTAACGGCTTCAGTTGACATTTCATTTCGAATTGCATGAAAATTTGCGAGGTTTAATTTGATATTTTTACACAATTTATCAATATGGGCTTTAAAGGAAAGCTGTGAATCTATTATTAACCCAAGATATTTGTATTGGCTGACAATTTGCATTTTTTCTCCATTAACAAGTATGTCAGGGTCAGGTGATACTCTATTTGTTTTAGTGAAATACATGCCTACAGTTTTAGAAACGTTTAGCTGTAGACAGCACTCCTGCAACCAAGTTGTGACACAGGACATTGTATTAGTGAGTTTAGCAGCAACAGTATCTTTGGAGCGACCATGAACAAAGAAAACCGTGTCGTCTGCATACATTACGCACTCTGCTTCAGAACAAACAGTGGGCAAATCGTTGATATAAAGACTAAATAAAAGGGGGCCTAATATTGATCCCTGAGGGACTCCAGAGGTTAGCCAAAGAGACTCTGATCTGCAGTTGTTAACTGATACATATTGTGTTCGGTCATGCAGATATGATTCAATCCAGCTCACAGCTTTGCGAGAGAAGTTAAATTTTTAGAGCTAAGTAAGAAGAACATAGTGATTTACTGTATCGAAAGCTTTCCTGAGGTCCAAGAACACCGCCCCTACAACTCCACCCTTGTCGAGACAAGATTTTATTTTCTCAATGAAGAGGCATGTAGCCATTTCAGTGGAATGCTTGGATCTGAAACCAAACTGCATTTTGGAGAGAGGGGGAGCTGCTGTTTAAATAATGGACAATCTGCTCTGACACCCATTTTTCTGCAACTTTGGAAATGGCCGGAAGAATGCTTATAGGTCGGTAGTTATTCAGAGAAGTTGAGTCACCGGATTTAAAGACAGGGGTAACAATAGCAGATTTCCAGGCCTTTGGAAAGTGACCAGATGAAATTGAAAGATTAATGATTGAGGCAATAGGAGTAGCAAGAGTTGAACCTAGATCTTTGAGCATGTTCGTGTCCATTCCAAAAACATCCTTTGCCTTAGATGGATTGAGTGAATGAATTAAATCGATAACTTTAGTCTCAGTAATATTTCTAATAGTAAAGAACTGCGTTGCAGACAATGCAGGGTATTCCTTCCTTTGTTTTACTGCAAATTTAGAAGATATTTCTGACACAGATTCAATGAAGTAGTTGTTAAAAGCATCATCCATCACTTGAGGTTCTGTCAGGATGTTTCCATTTAATTTAATTTGCATTAGTTTTGTTTTGTTATTTTGTGTATCACCCAATAGTTTTTTAATATAATTCCAGGTTATTTTTTAATTTCCCTTCACACTATTCAAAGCAGTAATGAAAAAGTCAGCTTTAGATTTTCTTATTTCTTTCACTACCCTATTTCTCAGTGAAATAAAGTGGTGTCTATTGTATCCTGATTTGACCGACAACTTCAAGGAATGATCGCGTTCTTTCATCATTTTCAGAATAAATGTGTTTAACCAAGGATGGCCATTCTTTATAGCT
Organism: Phycodurus eques; assembly: GCF_024500275.1. Lineage (NCBI taxonomy): Eukaryota > Metazoa > Chordata > Actinopteri > Syngnathiformes > Syngnathidae > Phycodurus > Phycodurus eques. The sequence goes on from NC_084541.1 coordinate 5,646,038, forward strand.
TTTAGTTTAATTATTCGTGTAAATTGTATAATAATTTATTGTATTTTGTTGGCAAATTTAGAACAATCCACATCTAAATTTTTACCAGCGAGTAATACATCCCAGTTTACTTCTTGGATAGAATCTTGGAAATGTTGTTGTTCATGTTTTGGTATCCTAATGGATTCAGTGGTGGCCAAGGGTTTGAAGCGCTTTTTATTTCATTTTCTTGTGACCATTATAAGATTGTGATCAGACAATCCTGTGAGCATATTGTATGGCTTCAAGATCCTTTCTGGCCTATTAGTAAAAGCTTGATCAATCTGAGTTCGGGTGGAGTTTGTAATTCTCGTAGGGCCATTAATTACCTGAGTCATATCCATATCATCCATAACCCTTTTCAATTTTTTCCTAATTTTGTTAACTTCCCAATTAACATTTAGGTCACCCATTATTATCACCTCTTTTGCAAGATTGAGTTGTTTCAGTAAAATTTCCAGCTTTTCATAAAAAGCAGCATTTGATCGAGGGAGGCCTATAAATAACTACAAGAATAAAATACATTTGCTGTGACAAAGAAACGGTTAGTCCAAGAAATTCTAATCCATTCTCATCTATAAAATGTATTTTATTACAATTAAAGTGTCTTTGGCATAAATCATAACACCTCCTCCCTTAGAACCCTGTCTGTCGTTTCGAAACATTTTATAACCAGGTACAGATAGTATTGCTGAGGACGAAGATTCATGGAGCCATGTCTCAGATAGGCAGAGGAAGTCTATATTTGAGTCAGTGAGAAGGTGATTGACCTGATCACTTTTCGTTAAAATGCTTCGTATATTTAAGTGTGCACAAAGAATGCCTTTTGGTTTACGTGTTGAGTCCCATATTAATTTAGAGTTATTAACGGTTTGGAACACCCTGCATTTCTGGTGCTTTAGTATTGCGGGGTTTGGCAGCCCCCTGTTTCTTTTATTGGCAATGTTTGCATATAGCTTTACGCTGCCAGCTTCTGCATCAGCTAGCAGTGGAGGAGGCCCAGCTAGCAGAGGTGGAAGCCCAGCCGGCAGAGGTGGAAGCCCAGCCGGCAGAGGTGCAGGCCCAGCCGGCAGTGGTGGAGGCCCAGCTAGCAGAGATGGAGGCCCAGGTAGCAGTGGTGGAGGCCCAGCTAGCAGAGGTGGAGGCCCAGCTGGCAATGGTGTAGGCCCAGCAAGCAGTGGATGGAGGCCCGGCCAGCAGTGGTGGAGGCCCAGCTAGCAGTGATGGAGGCCCATCTAGCAGTGGTGGAGGCCCAACTAGCAGTGGTGTTGGCCCAGGTGGCAGTGGTAGAGGCCCAGCTAGCAGAGGTGGAAGACCAGCTAGCAGTGGTGGAGGCCCAGCCGGCAATGGTGGAGGCCCACCTAGCAGTGGTGGAGGCCCAACTAGCAGTGGTGTTGGCCCAGGTGGCAGTGGTAGAGGCCCAGCTAGCAGAGGTGGAGGCCCAGCCGTTAGAGGTGGAGGCCTAGCTAGCAATGATGTTAGCTGATCTAGCATTGGTGTTAGCCCGGCTGCTCGAGGTAAAGGCCCAGTTGGCAGTGATGTTGGCCCAGGTAGCAGAGGTGGACCTCTGGGCCTCCAGGGTTTAGTTCAACATCACCAGCCAAAAGAAGTATCAGCAAGAGATTAAAAACACCCAGGAGTGGTTTGCCTGTGACAGCCTGTTCCTGCTCACCTGGGGGTGGACTAAGGAACAACAGAATAGTGTCATCTCTGTGGTGTGTTGAATGTACAGGCCATTTTTTGGGTCTGCTTCGTGCCACTTCAAAGTCAGGAATGTTGGTTATACGGTACTATATTAGTCATTCAAACTGCTCTAAGTGCAAGAGGACTCTGCATCTTTGTACAATTGTCAAAAAAAAAAAAAAAAAAAGTACCGGCATTACCAGATAACTATTAACCCTTTATTGCTCAGTGACTGTTTTTTGGTCAATGTCTTTCTGTCTCAAAGTGTTCTCTGTCAATTGACTGTCTGTTGTCGTACTAGAGCGGCTCCAACTACCGGAGATAAATTCCTTGTGTGTTTTTGGGACATACTTGGCAAATAAAGATGATTCTTATTCTATATATGAAAGGGCAGACTCAATATTGCAATGACCTTTTGTACAGCTTAATATCATGATTGTGTGCTTATTTTTAGGCTGCTCTTGTAAAGTCTGGCATTCTATATTTTATTATAATGTGGTCAATTATGAATGTGATAATGGAAGCATTCATTCAGCTGCCTGATGTCAACTCAAATCACGTCATGGCTTGGAGAGTGGTCGTCTCCAAACCCGAACGTTGCAGGTTTGGTGCCTCAGCTACCAGTGACCATGTTTCAGTGTATGAGCAAGATTCTCAACCCCCAGTTGCTCCTTGATGATGTCTACTGATCAGTGGGTGAATGAGAAGACATTGCTCAAGGGTTTTGGGTACTTTGAAGGTAGAAAGGTGCTACACAAGTGGAATCCAATTTACCATTCATTTCATTATCATCTGTATGCAAATATGTAGCATTTTCATCTACAAGTACTATTCTAGGGTCACCTTTTCAAGCCTGCCTATTTGTATCTGTTTGTTTCTACTTTAGCACAAAGAGCAGCATGATGAGAACTGCACACACAATTAGACAGTTTATATCTAAAGCTCATGTTTATAAAAAAAAAATGCTTATTCATCAATGAATCAAAAAATAATTTACACATTAATCGATCATGAAAATAATCATTAGAATAATCGTTAGTTGCAGCCCTAGCTGCAGGCCTGGAGTTGCTAATCAGCAGCACTGGGAGAATTCCTGGTGGGCTGGGCTGCTTGTACAGTGCAGGAATCATTGCTGTGAGAGTGGTTTTTCCAGATTTTATATACTGACCGATTTTTAAAAAATTATTCATTCAAATTTTGTAGGCTTGCTAACATTACTCTGTGTCGAATTTACATGCCATTTTTTTGTGCCTGCTTAGTGCCACTTTAAGTCAGAAGTCTTGCAGAGTATCGTCTGACTAAAAACTAACAAAATACATATACTTCATGTTTTTATCCTATGGGTAGAAGCAAAATCATGCATTGTAAAAATTCATTATACACAGGTTAAATGGTTTTCCAGAATTTTGAGGTCAACTTTGGGGGTGCGTATTATACATGGGTGCGCATGAACACGAGAAATTACGGTATTGAGAAAGGAAACAAATGCCACTAATGTCTTTTATTGCAAGTTTGATTTCACGTGTTTATTATATTAAATTTTGCTTATTCCAGATAAAATTTAGATTGATTTTATTTGATAAGGTTCAACATTACATATCTGGAGAGAAGGGAAAACATACACAATCACAGTAAACGTTTAACAAATACTGAGTTTGGCCCACGACTTTATCCTAATTTTCAATTTGGGCCCACTAGCAATTTGAGTTTTGAGACCCTAGTTAACTTTCACTGAGACAATTTCACCATCGGAACAACAAGAGTTGGTGGTGGGCGAAGCTCCATCTCCGTCTCCCTCTCCGGTCAGCATTGCTTGGTTCCGGGCTAAGCGAGCTGTTGCCATTACGAAGCTCCTGTCACGGGAATAGAGAAACTTTCGAATCCATGAGAACATTGATCCTACAAGTAGTATATGCAGTGTTGGGAAGATTACTTTGGAAATTTAGTTGGTAACAATTACAAGTTGAAAATGTTATAGTAATGTAACTATTTCAAATACTTTCTCAAATTAATAATTACATTTTGATTACTGGTCTTAATGTTGAACAAATGCATCAACAGGACCCTTGAATATTTCCTCAAAAGAAAAGTGGATTAAAACCAATGCATAGATAATTATTTTGAAATTAATCATGTGCTCTTTACACAAATAATAAACTGTGAACAAAAATGATAAACTGAAAATATGTAATAAGAAATGTGTTTGAAAGAGACAGTGCTTTTTAGAGAGAAAGAAATATGATTATTTATTTTTATACTTTTTCCATTTTTTAACCCTCAATTTGTCACAGGGTTACAGTAAGAAAATAAATTGTTGTTTTTAAATGCCATTGCTAAATTTACAGACTCACAGTAGATTAACTTTACATTTTTCGACCTGCTTTTTACTTCCCACAATTTGTGTAAAACTGTAATCTCTTACAGAAAAAGGAGATGTCTTCTGGCAATTACAGTATGTGACCTTGTTAAATACGAGAAGACAGTTAAATAAAATATCCATTCCGATGCTATAAATCAAAGTAAGAAAAATATCTGTAAATAGGTACCCCGTGCTGTTCTGATACTAGTACAATCACCACGATATAGTTAGTAAAAATTGTTGAATTAATTACACTGCTTCGATATTCACATGTCCAAATAACAATTGGCAACCAACCTATGACAGGTTAATTGAATACTTTAAATTGCCCTAGGTTTGAATGTGAGGACAATTTTTAGTTATTGTATGTATGTGTCACTCCTTTGATTGGCATGGTGATCAGCCAGGGTACACCTTTAGCCCCAGTCAGATGGGCCAGGCTTTAGCCTTCCTACACTACAGGATGAGCAGCATAGAAAATGAAGTTGTTCATATTAATGCTCTGGCATTGAAGTTGAATTGCGTTGAGTTATTATTAACCCGCAACTCCCAAGAGTCAGCTCATCTGTCTCACACAATGTTGGCGGCAGTCATAAACTCTCATGACACTAATTTTGTTTTTAATGAACGCTTAATTGGCACTTTATTGTCATTACATTTATGGTTCCTTTTAAAAAGAGTGTACTGTGGGTATGGTTTCTACTGTCAACTACAATTGTACTACAATTGTACTGAAAAAAAAAATTGAATGTAGTATCAAAAGGAGGCCCTTTGAAAGATGGTTCTCTGATAGATTTAGGGGTTGGGGTTCCCTGTCCCCAACCCCCAACCTAACTTAAATGGCAAGACTGGAAAGCACTTGACAGATCCCCTTGATCTCTCCTGACTTTCATCAAAGGGCCAAGACTGCATAGGGATGTAACGAGATTATTTCTGAGTGTTGGCAGGCTTTGGTGCTGTATTAGTAATGGCTTAAAAACACAGGGCGTCTTGCCATTTAAACTAAATTTGTACTGAATTCATAAGTGCGCTGAAGACTGTGTAAAGGATTATCCTGTTATGTCGACAAAGTGTGATCATTTGTGACCTTGTGGGAAGCAAAATGTAAATGGGTAATGTGCTCATATTAGACAGGCATGCATTGCAGTAATTGGGTAATACTTGGTATAATGCAATGTTAGGAAACTACTGATAGATATTTTTTTAATTGTCTTTTGTCTTTTACTAATACTGCAGAAAAATCCAAATGGGGGAGATAAAAATCAAGCAATGTGGAAGATTTAACTGGACATGACTTGATGGCTTTATAATAGGTTAGAATTAATCTTAGTTCTTATCATCTTATTAGATAGTGTATTTGCTCTTAAGCTGTTTTTAATACTTATGTAGTGACACAGATTTAATTAAACTTTTTTTTACAAATAAACAATATATGACATTTTGATTCTCGCCTGAAGATAGCTGGGATAGGCTCCAGCACGTCTGGGACCCTTGTGAGGATAAGCAGTACAGGAAATGGATGGATGGATGAACATTTTGATTTGCAAATGCCATGCAAGTAAATGATATCATATTATTTTGAAGTATGGATCATTTTGCATGAAAGCTATAAACTATTGGTTAATTTATATAGTGTTTGAAATATGTGACGTGAGGTGCGAATGCCATTTACTGTACACTATGTGAGAGACAGGACACTGGAATGTTCGACATGGAAGCTAAGACAGTTCCCAAACAGAAGCATAGTTTGTGAACCCAAGAAAAAAAAATGTCTGAAAATTATTTTGGTAAACCGATACAGCATGTTAACACCCACCCCAGCCATTTTCCGTACCGCTTGTCCTCATGAGGGTTGCAGGTGTGCTGGAGCCTATCCCAGCTGACTGGGTGAGAGGCCGCGTACATCCTGAACTGGTCGCCAGCCAATCGCAGGGTACATATAAACAAACAATCATTTTCACTCACATTCACACCTACGGGCAATTTAGAATCTTCAATCAACCTACCAGACATGTTTTTGGGATGTAGGAGGAAACCGGAGTAACCCGGAGAAAACCCACACAGGCACAGAGAGAACATGTAAACTCCACACAGCGTGGATGGATTTGAACCCGGGTCCTCAGAACTGTGAGGCAAATGTGCTAAGCAGTCGTCCACTGTGCCCCAAGCATGTTAACAAAGAAAAAAAAGACAAAAATCGACGAAGGCTCATACCTTGAAAAACACATAAATTGGTGCATTCGTGCAATCAACGTTCCACTGTATTATGTATTATGAATAGTACATAATACATTGTGTACTGTACATAATACATACATAATACAATGGCTTATCCAAATCTGAACACCTCAGAGGTTGTGAAATTTGGAATTTGACCCATATTTTCAGGAAAATTATTGGAGGTTGAACCACCATCATGTCATGCAGGATATGTTTTTGTTTTTTTCCACAGGACCCCAAATTCCTTGTGGAAGGTAAAATAAGAGAAATCACATTTCAAGTACAATATTTCAGTACAATGCAAGCGGTAGAAGATGGAATGAAAAGCTGGAATTTGACTGCCACAGAGTTGAGTAAGCAGGAGCAGCAAGTACAGTATATACTTTTGACCTCGCTAGAAGCGACCTTTGACCCTTGGTGCAGCCCTTGTAGGTCAACATCAATCACTATCAAAAAGTAATTGGCTGAGCACCAATTGACCCACTACTGAATATAAGATTAGATTTATATGGAGGTTTTCAGCATATATTTCACTTTCAATGTTACATAACGGCGGCATGGTGGGTGACTGGTTAGAGCATCAGCCTCACAGTTCTGAGGAGTGGGTTTCAATCCCCGGCCCCGCCTGTGTGGAGTTTGCATGTTCTCCCCGTGCCTGCGTGGGTTTTCTCCGGGCACTCTCGTTTCCTCCCACATCCCAAAAACATGCACGTTAATTGAACACTATAAATTGCCCATAGGTGTGAATGGTTGTTATTTTGTATGTGCCCTGCGATTGGCTGGCAACCAGTTCTGGGTGTACCCCGCCTCCTGCCCGATGATAGCTGGGATAGGCTCCAGCACGCCCGCGACCCTAGCGAGGAGAAGTGGCTCAGAAAATGGATGGATGTTGCATAACGGTGATGGCAATATTAGTAATTTGGCAAAGTTAATGAACAAACAACCGGGCCATAACAATTGGGCTTTGGGGCACTTAAAGCTAGAATATGTAAAAAAATTTTTTTAGAAAAAAAAAAAGTAATTCTCACCCAAGCCACTAACTAGAGGAAATGACACAATGCTGATTAAGCCCATCAGCTCCTCTAACATCTTGCTGTATTTTTCATTATTTGATTTTTAATATTTAGTGACAACCGTCGTCATTCCCGCATTGACTCACTTGATGGCGCACCGAAATCGACGTAGTGGAAATGATGCATTTTACTGAGAAGTCAGTGGAGCACAGCCATGCTTCCCATTTAAAGCATATTATTTTGCGTTTTTGTAGAAGAAAATAATTCAACGATTCATTCAACGATTACTGTGTAAACGGAAAAAAAAATTGTTGCCGAGAACAATCTCAAGTTATCTGATTGTGTGTGTTTGTCTTTTTTGTATATTGAATATGTTCAATAAAGATTAAAAAAAGGCTTTGCGAGGACCACTATACACGCACTAAACAATGCACCCACAAAATGCATCAATAATAGGGAATGTTTCACTCTGTCTGCATTGTACTGTCTGGGATATTTCTGTCTATCTTCTTCACAAACACAGACAGGCTTTGATGATAAAAGGAAACAATAACAGCTTCCGTGAACGAAATCCATACATCTTCCAGAGGAACTCTTAGCTGCCCAACAAGGTGTCTGACTTTGAATAAGCAAAGTTTATACCGTCAGAGCAATGGAAGCACAAAATGCACCAATAATAGTGAATTTTCAACAATTGCCTCTTTTGAAGTAGCCATCTTTTCCCCCCACTGGCTGTCCTTTAAAACAGAATAACTATGTTGTTGTAGGATGTTATAAAATCATCACATACAAGGGTCCGCCTACGTCATACCGAAGCGATGAGTCTGTTGTTTTCATTCTAAATTCCTGCGTAGGGGTCAACAGAACTTAATCTATTAAGATTGCACCTACCCGTGTGGACGCCTCGGTTACGTGCTTTCTAGTATTGTCTATGTTTTTGGTTCGTTTTTGGAGGCATTACGCAAATCACTTACACAAGGGAAGACTTGCTATACTTCAGGGAGTCTACCCCGGACTTTCTTTTACCAACTTTCAAAATCTGCTCAGTTTTTTCCCCGAGTTACTCATCGGGGCAGCGAGTGCGGTCTATGGCGCGTGGAGGCGACAGAGGGAAGCGAGCCGGCATCCAAGTTAAACTGTAAGAGGATACAGATTGCCGTTCCCGTCGATCCACCTCGCGAATCTATGCTCCCTACCTAACAAAATGGACGATCTTCATCTTCTGATAAAGACCAGTATAGACTTCGGACGTTCCGCCGTCCTGTGCTTTACGGAGACTTGGCTTTGTAAGGCTGTCCCCGACGGCGCTGTAATGCTTCCCGGCTTCCATCTTCACCAGAGCAGCCTGCATTTAGAGTCGCTGTTTTCTAACTGTAAGCTATTCTACTCGCCTCGTAAATTTGCACATTTCATTCTCGCCGGTATTTACATTCCGCTTCAAGCTAACAAGAATGCCGCATTGCTAATGCTTGCTGAACAAATAAACGAAATTGGAAAAAAACACCCAGACTCACCCCTCATTATTCTCGGGGACTTTAACAAAGCTAAACTCAACCACAAACTCCCTAAATACAAGCATCACATCAACTGTCCTACCAGGGAAAATAACATTTTAGACCACTGCTATACTACGCTAAATACAGCATACCGCGCCATACCTCATGCAGCCCTGGGCTCGTCTGATCACTAATTAATTCACTTAATACCAACATACAGGCAGGAACTTAAATGCGTGAAGCCTACAGTGAAAACAGTGAAAAAGTGGACCAATGAAGCAAAGATGGGACTTCAAAGCTGTTTAGACTGCACAGCCTGGAGTGTCTTTGAAAATTCAGCTGGCAGCCTGGATGAATATACGGGTACTGTGACATCCTATATCAGTTTCTGTGAAGAGGTGTGTGTACCAACAAAGTCATTTCGCACATACAATAACAACAAACCGTGGTTCACTGCCAAACTTAAGCAACTTCGCCTGGCTCAAGAGGATGCATATCGAAGTGGGGACAGGGCCCTGTATAATCGCACTAGAAACCAGCTGACAAAATAAATGAACATTGCAAAGAGAAACTATGCAGCAAAGTTAGAAAAACAGTTTAGCGCGAACAACTCTAAATCAGTCTGGCATGCATTACAATTGCTAACCAGTTACAAGTGACGATCCCCCCATTTACACGAGGATCCTGTTCGTGGACTTCAGCTCTGCGTTCAACACCATCATCCCCGAACTCCTCTCCTCCGAGTTTCTCCAGCTCAGCGTCTCGCCTGCCATCTGCCAGTGGATTTACAGCTTCCTGTTCAGCAGGACACAGCAGGTGAGGCTGGGGGACACCACCTCATCTACACGCACCACCAGCACCATGGCACCCCAAGGTTGTGTCCTCTCTCTGCTGCTCTTTTCTCTCTACACGAACGACTGCACCACAACACACCCGGCTGTCAAACTCCTGAAGTTTACAGATGACACCTAAGTCATCGGCCTCATCAAAGACGGTGAGGAGTCGGCGTATCAACAGGAAGTGGAGTGGATGGAGCTGTGGTGAGGCCTACACAACCTGGAGACTGAACAAGACTGGAGAGATGACTTCAGTAGGCATCCTTCGCCACAGCTGCCCCTCACGCTGTCCAGCTGCCTTGTGTCAACCGTCGAGAATTGGGAATTACAGTCTCTCTGGACCTGAAGTGGGAGATCAACATCAACATCAACCTCCATCCTCAAAACAGCCCAGCAGAGGATGTACGTCCTGCGGCTTCTGAGTAAGCACAGCCTGCCACAGGAGCTGTTGAGGCAGTTCTACACAGCGGTCATCGAATCAGTCCTGTGTTCTTCCATCATAGTCTGGTTTGGTACTGCTACATAAAAGGACAAACTCCGACTGCAACGGACAATCAAAACTGCTGAAAAGCTTGTCGGTACAACCCCTACCCACCCTTGAGGACTTGCACGCTGCCAGAACTAAGACAAGAGCATGCAAACCCTCTTGGACCCTCCACATCCTGGTCACCAGCTCTTCCAGCTCCTTCCCTCAGGTAGGCACTACCGAACAATGCAAACTAAAACTAGCAGGACATTCCAACAGTTTCTTTCCTCTTGCCATTAACCTCGTAAACAGTTAAATTACAATTCCATTGCAACATGCTGCCAATTTTTTTGTCTTGAGTTTGTTGTCACATTTCTGTCGGGCCAATTATACATTACTCGTGCACTCACTGTAGTAGTCTCGCCACGCGGCACTATTTGCATATCTGTTGTTCACCAATACTGGCCACACATGTGCCTGATTGGCACATGAGTGGCCAAACTGAGTAGTATCTGCAGCATTTCCACTATCGACATTGTGCCAGATTATCGCACTACTAGTCACTTTAAACTGCATACATTTCTTGAAGTCTCTGAGCCCTTTATACAATGTTCATTGCACCGGAACTATTGCTATTAGTCATTCAAACTGCTCTCATTGCTAGAGAACCCTGCATCTTTTTTCACAATTGTCAAAAAATAAATAAATAATTGTACCGGCATTACCAGATTACTAGCAACCTATTATTGCTCGGTCTCAAAAGTATTCTCTGTCAATTGACTGTTTGTTGTCGTACTAGAGGGGCTAAAAACTACCAGAGACAAATTCCTTGTATGTTTTTGACATACTTGGCAAAATAAAGATGATTCTGATTCTGATTATAGGTTTAAGTTGCTAAATCAAATTCCACTGCTGACCAAAATGTCGAAATTGGGACTATTCTTTTGGAGACATTGTATTCTCGTGCTGAGGTGCTCTTAGGCTAGACATTGAACCCACTGACCTGACACAGTTGTCATCTGTCTTCTCACTTTCTTGCCTTATTGGCCATAGAATCAATTCATCAATTTGCGTGAATTAGATCTGTTTGCGTGAACTGCATATATAAAACTGGGTAAATCTTGGTGATCAAAGATAGTATATTCTTTATTGATCTCTTGAGAGGAAATTCAGGTGTTACAGCAGCAGCAATGAATTCTGATTTTTCATTTGTTTCTCTCAGCACAAATAATATTTTCTGTCACAAAGCCACATTTAAAAAGAAAATTAAATCTTTTTTTAGCGGCACGGTGGCCGACTGGTTAGAAATGGATTGATGGATAAATCGTTTTTAATCTCACATTGTTTTATAGTTGTGTGTTTTAAATTAATTGTACAGCACTGTGCTCAACCCTGTTAGTTTTTAAATGGGCTCTATACATATAATTGGATTGGATTGGAATTTAACAAATAACAGTCACATCTTGTGCTGGATCTGTCATTTAGCCTTGTTTTATAGAATGATCTCAGCTATAGGGCTTTTGCACCACAGGGCCTTTACTCCAGAATTAGGAACTTTTACAAGTTTGCATCACGGGAACTCTTCCAAAAGTTCCTAGTAATTTTTTAAGGCTGGAAGAATATGTTTGCAGCACTTTTGATAGGACCAGGAATATTTTCCTTAGGACAGGGATCTGCAACACTGAACAATAATTCTGATTAGATGACGACTGCAGCGGCACAATGGGAGACTGGTTAGAGCGTCTGCCTCACAGTTCTGCGGACTGGGGTTCAATCTCCGGCCCCGCCTCTGTGCAGTTTGCATGTTCTCCCCGTGCCTGCGTGGGTTTTCTCCGGGCACTCCGGTTTCCTCCCACATCCCAAAAACATGCATGAATTGGAGAGTCTAAATTGCCCATAGGTGTGAAAGGGAGTGCGAATGGTTGTTTGTTTGTATGTGCCCTGCGATTGGCTGGCAACCAGATCAGGGTGTACCCCGCCTCCTGCCCGATGATAGCTGGGATAGGCTCCAGCACGCCCGCGACCCTAGTGAGGAGAAGCGGCTCAGAAAATGGATGGATGGATGGATAGATGACGACTGATCACTGCATTTTATTTCAACTGTCAAATTTGAAAAGTCTAGAGCGGTTGGCGGACTCACTACTGTTAGTATTATACAGTTTTGCATCGAACTACAAGAAGGTGGATTCAGAGAAATAAACCTACCTTATACAAGGATGGATGATGTAGAAGCTGAGTTGTAGTATTTTTTTCCCAGAGGAGGTTTTTGCAGAGCAAACTGGAAATGGTCTGAAAAGAGAAAGATTGCCAAATGCCTAGATATCCTCAAAGTTTGGCGAGCTCATGATACATGTGCTCATCAAAACAAGTGAATAAGGTAAAAGCTGGAGTAAAAAATCAATTAAATAAAAAAATAAATCCAGAGCTTTGCAGAAGTTCTGACACTCACTCACACACTGAGCAGCTCTCCCAGGCAAGCATTGAAAAAACATGCAACATGCAATACTGGAAGGATTATTTCCTTTCCTTCCGACAGATTTGCCATTTGTCTCTCACAAAATTACCTTTTTTATGTTGTCACTGTGAGCAAAATGTCTTAAAGTGCCTTTCAGACAAGTTGAGCCTGTTATAGAACAGGGTACTTTGAGCATTAGCGAAAAACAAAACAAACCCCCCAAAAACTTGAGAGTCTGAGCGTTTCTGACCCGGCAACAACATTAGGCTCTCTGCTTTGATCTAACCTCATCCTGTGCTGTTGAATTTTTTGTGGTGTCTTTTTTTTCTTTGTTTGATTTTGTTTTGAGGGATTTTTTTTTTTTGGTCACTGGTTCTGTCCGTCTGTGAAGTGGCTGGAATGAGAATCACTCATAAATGGAGAAGTTTAAGGATATTGAAGTCTTGTTCACTAATGAGGGAATTATTGAGCAGAAGAAAAGAAAGAAAGGTGGATCTGAGCAGTGTCAGTACTGATACAGATGCTGGTCTGTTTTAATACCCTTGTTGACGTTTGTCTTCTTTTACATGTTGTATGATGCCAGTTTGAGCTGAAATTTTATGTAACCTGAGGGATAACTTTTTTTCCACCAAAATGTTGTCAAAAGCAAAATTGTATTATTTCAGTACTTCGAGGTTCCATCATAATTGCATCAGTGGCGTGCAAAATGATTGCAATGGCAGATGATTTCACAGGTTTTAGACAAACTTCAAGGAATGTGATGTTGTTTAGTGGTTCTGATCATCAGATGTCCTAATCTTACTTCCATCTATTTGATCAATTCTACTTTTCAATTCAAACTTTTTTCATTCAACATTCTCCGTATCGCATCTGGCAATGTTATTTCTGCTTGCAGTCATTGAATCAATCTATCCTTGGGAACAGTGCTTTCATTATCAGTCTATCTCAGCCATTTTCACTTTCAGCCCACATACTGCCCATCAATACTCAACTTTTCTGTAATAGCCCAGGGACTTATTTGTGCAATAAAAAGTGGTTAATGTGTGGTGAAAAAAAATAATTGATAAGGTCAGTATAACTAATTTGGGGATTTTGCTGACTGAGAACCTGATCTAAAATGGGCTAATTGAATGCATGCTGATTAATTTATTCCTTTTTATTTAAGGACTGAAACTGCTGCCTTATCATTACTGCTAACCTTGCTTGGATGGCAATTTACAACAGGATGAAAAAGAAAAAAGAAAAGCTTGTATAATTGGACCTTTTGTTAAACCATTCCATGACGTAAAGCGCTTCGAGAAAAATATATATTTTGACGGACATGATTAAAGCTATGTCATGTATGACCCTTGAAACTGGAAACTATTATGAAAGTGGGAGTATGATCGGTTAGCTCTTATGAGATATTTTGCCAGCCATAACAAAAATATCACAATATAGTATTTAGGTTACAAGTAATATATTGAAATAAAAACATCCACCCCTCCTTGAGCCGTCACCTTATCGTGGTGGAGGGGTTTGTGTGTCCCAATGATCCTAGGAGCTAAGTTGTTTGGGGCTTTATGACGCTGCCAGGGTCACCCATGACAAACAGGTCCTAGGTGAGGGACCAGACAAAGCACGGCTCAAAGACCCCTTATGATGACAACAAACGATGGACTTGATTTTCCCTTGCCCGGATGCGGGTCACCGGGGCCCCCCTCTGGAGCCAGGCCTGGTGGTGGGGCTCGAGGAAGAGTGCCTGGTGGCCGGGCCTGCACCCATGGGGCCCGGCCGGGCACAGCCTGAAAGGGTAACGTGAGTCCCCCTTCATCATGGGCTCACCATCTGTGGGAGGGGCCATTGGGGTCGGGTGCAGTGTGAGCTGGACTGGTGGCCAAAGGCAGGGACCTTGGCGATCTGATCCCCGGCTACAGAAGCTGGCTCTAGGGACATGGAATGTCACCTCTCTGGCAGGGAAGGAGCCTGAGCTGGTGTGTGAGGTTGAGAAGTTCCGACTAGATATAGTCCTCCACACACAGCTTGGGCTGTGGTACCAGTACTCTCAAGAGGGGTTGGACTCTCTTCCACTCTAGAGTAGCACACGGTGAGAGGCGCAGAGCAGGTGTGGGTATACCTATTGCCCCCCGGCTTGGCGCCTGTACGTTGGGGTTCACCCCGGTGGATGAGAGGGTAGCCTCCCTCCAACTTCGGGTGGGGGGACTGCTCCTGACAGTTGTTTATGCCTATGCACCAAACAGCAGTTCAGAGTACCCACCCTTTTTGGAGTCCTTGGAGGGGGTCCTGGACAGCGCTCCCGCTGGGGACTCCTTTGTTCTGCTGGGGGACTTCAATGCTCATGTGGGCAATGACAGTGATACTTCGAAGACCTCCTCAATTCCACCGACACGCCTTCCCATGAGGGAGCAGAGTCTGGGTTGTCTAAGGCGGGCTCTCCTATCTCTGGGTTTGGGGGCTTTCCTCGGTGGAAAGGCCCGGGGGTGGATGAGATTCGCCCGGAGTTCCTAAAGGCTCTGGATGTTGTGGGGCTGCCCTGGTTGTCACGCCTCCGTTGTGTGGACATCGGGGACAGTGCCTCTCGATTGGCAGACTGGGGTAAGTGGTCCCCCTTTTTTAAGAAGGGGGACCACCACCCCATTCTTTTTAAGAAGGGGGACCGGAGGGTGTGTTCCAACTATAGGGGGATCACACTCCTCAGCCTCCCTGGTAAGGTCTCTCCGGGGTGCTGGAGAGGAGGGTCCGTTCGGAAGTTGAATCACATATTCAGGAGGAGCAGTTTGGTTTTCGTCCTGGCCGTGGAACAGTGGACTATCTCTACACCCTCGGCAGGGTCCTCGAGGGTGCATGGGAGTTCGCCCAACCAGTCTACATGTGTTTTGTGGACTTGGAGAAGGCGTTTGACCGTGTCCCTCGGGGAGTCCTGTGGAGTGTGCTTCAGGGAGTATGGGGTACCAAACCCCCTGATACGGGCTTTTTGGTCCCTGTACGACCAGAGTCAGAGTTTGGTCCGCATATACGGACTCGTTCCCGGTGAGGGTTGGACTCCGCCAAGGATGCCCTTTGTCACCGATTCTGTTCATAAATTTTATGGACAGAATTTCAAGGCACAGCCGAGGCGTAGAGGGGGTCCGGTTTTGTGGCCTCAGTATTGCATCTCTGCTTTTTGCAGATGATGTGGTTCTGTTGGCTTCATCAAGCCGTGACCTCCAACTCTCACTGGAGCAGTTCGCAGCCGAGTGTGAAGCGGCTGGGATGAGTATCAGCACCTCCAAATCTGATACCATGGTCCTCAGTCGGAAAAGGGTGGCGTGCCCTCTCCAGGTCGGGGATGAGATCCTGCCCCAAGTGGAGGAGTTCAAGTATCTTGGGGTCTTATTCACAAGTGAGGGAAGATTGGAACGGGAGATCGACAGGAGGAGCGGTGCAGCATCAGCAGTGATGCGGACTTTGTATTGGTCTGTTGTGATAAAGAAGGAGCTAAGCCGAAAGGCGAAGCTCTCAATTTACCAGTCGATCTACGTTCCTACCCTCACCTAAGGTCACGAGCTGTGGGTCGTCACCGTAAGTGATTCATTTGTGCAAGGAACCACGTACTACGCAGAGAACGTACTCATGAGTGATTTTAACCGCAAGTCCTGACGTCTTCGCGGGGATAGCTTTCACTAGCAGCTTCAAGCTAACGGCAATTTTTTGAGTCAGTCAAGCACATGGAAACAAGCACACATATTTAAAATAAATGTAAATTAATCATAAATGTATATACGTACACATACATATCGTTCCCTCTGTGTCTCTTATGCGATCATTCAAGCTTTTTATTTCATAATAATAATAATACAATAAACTTATATAGCGCTTCTCAAGACACTCAAAGACGCTTTCCACTAATCAAATGACAATAACGGTAAGGTGAGTGAGCAGAAAGGCCAGCTGGCGGGGGCTGCTGTCAGCGACGCTGTCCACCACGGTGGAATGCAGAAATGTCACAGCGGCTGGCAAGAGCGTAGCTGGACGTCAGGTTGACATGGAAGGATGGTCCGTAGCTGAGCTTGCTGCACGCATGTTCACGACTCACAACGAAGCCGGGTGTTCGAGAGCTTGCTGAGAGAGAGATAGAGGAGGTGATTATTTAGTTCCCCACCTTTCCTTGTTTACAATACATGACAACAACAACCCATAGTCTTTCGGTGAACATGTTGAGTGAACGTGAACCTCAGGGATGGATCATTAACTGAATGAGGAAGCACTTAAATGATTTTTGAATGATTTTGTGAAAAATAACTTAACGATTCGGTGAACAAATATTTGGAACTAATATTTTTAATAAAAGTAATTTGAATGATTCAGTACACTCAAAAGAACTGCCGTGCCCATTACTAACCCAAACTGCAAACTACGAGTTTTCCCCTTGAGTGTGGCCCAGGCGATCAACCAGTATGTCTACAAAGAGATTCTGTGGCATTTGTTTCATTTAGTGCACCAGAAGAGGCGAAAATTGTGGCAGGACAACTCGTAGCTGCTTCACCATGACAACACTTAAAATGGTCTGAGCATTCATTTCCTGACAGTTCATGGCTAAAAAGAACATCGCTGTGCTGGAGCAACCTCCCTACCATCACGACCTTGGCTTCATGTGTGTGTGTGTTTTTTTTTATTCTTTATCTCTTTCCCAAGTTCAAAGGGGTCATCAAGGGAGCACGTTTTGAAGACATGAACAACATCAAGAAGGCTGTGACAACAGAGCTATGGAGGATCCAGGAAGAACCATTCCAAGAGCTCATGAAGGCATGGCAGAGAAGACTGGGAAAGTGAGTAAGACTCCAGGGAGATTACGTTGAAGGGGAAAACTTGGAGTTTGTTGTTGGGATCAGGGGTAGGATCAGAGGTTTAGGGGTGCTGAGCTCCTGGGCAGGCAAGATAAATTTCACTGTTCTGACCGTGGACTCTTTTTTTCTTTTTTGGACTTTTATTTGAAATGCAATGACCATCATGTAAAACACATGAAGAGAAATTGAGTTTTGTGAATACCCTGTCTACAAAAATGTGAACTCAGGCTAACTCCTATCTAACAACATAAAGAGTAACTTGATTAAATGCAGAAAAAATTAGGACTGGTAATGATAACAGTGTGTTGGTATTGAAGAGTTCATCAATCCATCCATCATTTTCTACCGCTTATCTGAGGCCGGGTCACGGCCAGTAGCTTTAGCAAGGATGCCCAGACCTCCCTCTCCCCAGCCACTTTATCCAGCTCTTCCGGGGGGATCCCAAGGCGTTCCAAGGTCAGCCGAGAGGCATAGTCTCTCCAGCGTGTCCTGAGTTGCTCCGCCTAGAAATTCTCTCCATAAAAGTTCTGAACAGAATCGGTGACAAAGGGCAGCCTTGGCGGAGTCCAACCCTCACCGGGAACGAGTCCGACTTACTGCCGTATGTGCAGGACCAAACTCTGACTCTGGTCGTACATGGGAACAAACAGCCCGTATCAGGGGGTTTGGTACCCCATACTCCCGAAGCACACTCCACAGGACTCCCCGAGGGACACGGTCAAACGCCTTCTCCAAGTCCACTAAACACATGTAGACTGATTGGGTGAACTCCCATGCACCCTCAAAGACCTCACTGAGGATGTAGAGCTGGTCCACTGTTCCATGGCCAGGACGAAAACCACACTGCCCCTCCTGAATCAGAGATTCGGCTTCCTGAGGTACCCTCCTCTCCAGCACCCCTGAATAGACTTTACAGGGAGGCTGAGGAGTGTGATGCCCCTGTAGTTGGAATATACCCTCTGGTCCCTTCTTCTTCTTTTCCTTTCGGCTTGTCCCTTTAAGGGTCTCCACAGTTCGTCATCCTTTTCCATGTAAGCCTATCTCTTGCATCCTCCTCTCGAACACCAACTGCCCTCACGTCTTCCCTCACGACATCCATCCACCTTCTCTTTGGTCTTCCACTAGCTCTCTTGCCTGGCAGGTCCATCCTCATCATCCTTCTACCCATATACTGACTCTCTCTCCTCTGGACGTGTCCAAACCATCAAAGTCTGCTCTCTCTAACTTTGTCTCCAAAACATCGAACCTTGGCTGTCCCTCTGATGAGCTAATTTCTAATTTCATCCAACCTGGTCACTCTGAGAACGAACCTCAACATCTTCATTTCCGCCACCTCCAGCTCTGTTTCCTGTTGTCTCTTCAGTGCCACTGTCTCTAATCCATACATCAAGGCTGGCCTCACCACTGTTTTATAAACTTTCCCCTACATCCGAGCAGAGACTCTTCTGTCACATAACATACCTGACACCTTCCTCCACCCGTTCCAACCTGCTTGGACCCGTTTCTTCACTTCCTGACCACACTCACCATTGCTCTGGATGGTTGACCCCAAGTATTTAAAGCCCTCCACCCTTGCTATCTCTTCTCCCTGTAGCCTCACTTTTCCCCCACCACCCCTCTAATTTATGCACATATATTCTGTCTTACTTCGGCTAATCGTCATTCCTCTGCTTTCCAATGCATGCCTCCATCTTTCTAACTGTTCCTCCACCTGCTCCCTGCATTCACTGCAGATCACAATGTCGTCTGCAAACATCATCGTCCACGGGGATTCCAGTCTAACCTCATCTGTCAACCTATCCATCACCACTGCAAACAGGAAGGGGCTGAGGGCTGATCCCTGATGCAGTCCCACCTCCACTTTAAATTCGTCTGTCACACCTACAGCACACCTTACCACTGTTCTGCTGCCCTCGTACATGTCCTGTATTATTCTAACATACTTCTCTGCTACTCCAGACTTCCGCATGCAGTATCACAGTTCCTCTCTGGGTACTCTGTCATAGGCTTTCTGTAGATCTACAAATACACAATGTAGCTCCTTCTGACCTTCTCTGTACTTTTCCATCAACATCCTCAAGGCAAATAATGCATCTGTGGTACTCTTTCTCGGCATGAAACCATACTGTTGCTCGCAAATACTCACTTCTGTCCTGAGTCTAGCCTCCACTTCTCTTTCCCATAAATTCATTGTGTGGCTCATCAACTTTATTCCTCTATAGTTCCCATAGCTCTGCACATCACCCTTGTTCTTAAAAATTGGCACCAGCACACGTTTCCTCCATTCCTCAGGCATCTTCTCATGCGATAGAATTCTATTGAACAAGCTGGTCAAAAATTCCACAGCCACCTCTCCTAGATCCTTCCATACCTCCACAGGAATGTCATCAGGACCAACTGCCTTTCCATTTTTTAATCCTCTAATGTCTTTCTAACTTCCCCTTTATTAATCATTGCCACTTTCTGGTCCACCACAATTGCCTCTTCTACTGCTCCCTTCTCTCTAATTTTCTTCATTCATCAACTCCTCAAAGTATTCTTTCCATCTATCTAGCACGCTCCTGGCACCAGTCAACATATTTCCATCTCGATCCTTAATCACCCTAACCTGCTCCACATCTTTCCCATCTCTATCCCTCTGTCTGGCCAACCTGTATAGATCATTTTCTCCTTCTTTAGTGTCCAACCTGGCATACATGTCATCATATGCCTCTTGTTTGGCCTTTGCCACCTCTACCTTTGCCCTATGTCGCATCTCAATGTATTCCTTTTGCCTCTCGTCGGTCCTCTCAGTGTCCCACTTCTTCTTAGCTAACCTTTTTCCTTGTATGATTTCCTGTACTGTGAGGTCCCATCACCAAGTCTCCTTTTCTCCTTTCCTGCCAGAAGATACACCAAGTACTCTCCTGCCTGCCTCTCTGATCACCTTGGCTGCAGGGGTCCAGTCTTCTGGAAGCTCCTCCTGTCCACCGAGAGCCTGTCTCACCTCTTCCCGAGAAGCTGCACAACACTCGTCCTGTCTCAGCTCCACCACATGGGTCTCTGCTCTGCCTTTGTCTTCCTAATCTTCCTCCCACCACCAGAGTCATCTTACACACCACCATCCTATGCTGTCGAGCCACACTCTCCCCTACCACTACCTTACAGTCGGTAACCTCCTTCAGATTACATCGTCTCCACAAAATGTAATCCACCTGCGTGCTTCTACCTCCGCTCTTGAAGGTCACCCTATGTTCCTGCCTCTTCTGGAAAAAAGTGTTCACTACAGCCATGTGCATCCTTTTTGCAAACTCTAACACCATCTGTCCCTCCAAGTTCCTTTCCTGGATGCCGTACTTAACCATCACTTCTTCATCACCCCTATTTCCTTCACCAACATGTCCATTACAATCTGCACCAATCACGACTCTCTCTCTGTCTGGGATGCTCAGAACTACTTTGTCTAGCTCCTTCAAGAATTTCTCTTTCACCTCGAGGTAACATCCTACCTGTGGGGCATAGCCACTAATCACATTATACATAACACCCTCAATTTCAAGTTTCAGCCTCATCACTCGATCTGATACTCTTTTCACCTCCAAGAAATTCTTAACGAACTCTTCTTTTAAAATAACCCCGACTCCATTTCTCTTCCCATCTACACCATGGTAAAATAATTTTAACCCTGCCCCTAAACTATCCTTGCGCTATCTCGCTCAAAAGCGCAAACGACTCTAAATCAGTCTGGCATGCATTCCAATCGCTGACTAATTACAAGCGACGATCCCCCCAAGCTGAGAACAATAGCACACTAGCCAACGACTTGAATACCTTCTACTGCAGATTTGAAAAGGACAGTTTCACACCACACACCCACCCAGCCGCACTCGCGACCACAACCACACCTCTGACTTCTGCGTTAACCATCCATGAACAGGATGTGAGACGCATCTTCAAACAACAGAAGATTAACAAAGCGGCAGGCCCGGACCATGTGTCCCCATCCTGCCTCAAAGTCTGCGTGGACCAGCTCGCTCCAGGGCGTGCAAAATCCTCTCGGACCCTCCGCACCCCGGTCACCAGCTCTTCCAGCTCCTTCCCTCAGGTAGGCGCTACCGATCAATGCAAACTAGAACTAGTAGACATTCCAACAGCTTCTTCCCTCTTGCGATCAACTTCTTAAACACCTAACCTATAATTCCATTACAACAAGCTGGCAATTTTTTGACTTGAGTTCGTTGTCACATTTCTGTGGGGCCAATTATGTATTACTCGTGCACTCACTGTAGTTGTCTCGCCATGCTGCACTATTTGCATATACTGGCCACTCATGCCAGAGTAGCATCTGCTCCATTTGCACACTGATTGAGGAGTATCTGTAACATTTGCACAACCAACATTGTCCCAGATGATCGCACTACTCGTCACTTTAAACCACATACACTCCTTGAAGTCTCAGCGCCCTTTGCACAATAGTCATTGCACCGGACTATTGCAATATTAGTCATTCGAACTGCTCTAAGTGCTAGAGGACTCTGCATCTTTTTGCACAATTGTTTTTTTTTGTCAATGTCTTTATGTCTCCAAAGTGTTCTGTAAATGGACTGTCTGTTATACTCGAGCGGCTCCAACTACCGGAGACAAATTCCTTGTGTGTTTTGGACATACTTGGCAAATAAAGATGATTCTGATTCTGATTCTGATTCTGATTACTGCCTTTCCACCTAGTCTCCTGGACACACAATATATCAAACTTTCTCCTTCTCATCATGTCAACCAACTCCCGAGATTTTCCTGTCATAGTCCCAACATTCAAAGTCCCCACATTCAGTTCTAGGCTCTGTGCTTTCCTCTTCTCTTTCTGCCGAAGAACCCGCTTTCCACCTCTTCTTCTTTGACTTCGACCCACAGTAACTGAATTTTCACCGGCACCCTGCAGGTTGACGGCGCCGGTGGCGGACGTTGTTAACCCGGGCCACGACCGATCCGGTATGGAATTCTTTGGATGAACGCTCATATTTATTTGGCAAAGTTTTGCCCTTCCTGACACAACCTTTGCATTTATCCGGGCTTGGGACCGGCCTACAGTTTGTACTGGCTTGTACTCCCCATAGGGCTGCATTAACATACCATGCGGTCCCCCTTCTTAAAAAGAGGGACCACCACCCCAGTCTGCCAATCCAGAGGCACTGTCTCCGATGTCCACGCGATGTTGCAGAGGTGTGTCAACCAGGAGATCCGCACAACATCCAGAGCCTTCAGGAACTCCGGGCGGATCTCATCCACATCCGGAGGCCTTTCCACCGAGGAGCTTTTAGACCACCTTGCTGGCCTCAACCCCAGAGATAGGAGAGCCTGCCTCAGGTACCCCAGACTCTGCTTCCTCATGGGAAGGCGTGTCGGTGGAATTAAGGAGGTATTCGACGTATTCTCCCCACCTACGTCTCGAGTTGAGGTCAGCGGCACCCCATTGCCACTATACACAGTGTTGATGGTGCACTGCTTCCCCCTCCTGAGACGCCGGATGGTAGACCAGAATTTCCTCGAAGCTGTCAGGAAGTCTTTCTCCATGGCCTCACCGAACTCCTCCCACGCTCAAGTCTTTGCCTCAGCGACCACCAAAGCTGCATTCTGCTTTGGCAGCCGGTACCCATCAGCTGCCTCTGGAGTCCCACCGGCCAAAAAGGCCCGATAGGACTCTTTCTTCAGCTTGACAGAATCCCTAACCGCTGGTGTCCACCAACAGGTACGGCGGTTGCCGTTACGACAGGAACCGACCATCTTACGGCCACAGCTCCGGTCGCCCGCCTCGGCAATGGAGGTGCAGAACATGGTCCACTCAGACTCAATGTCCCCCGCCTCCCCTGGAACGTGGGTGAAGGTCTGCCGGAGGTGGGAGTTGAAACTCCTTCTGACAGGGGATTCTACCAGAAGTTCACAGCAGACCCTCACAATACGTTTGGGTCTGCCACTTCGTCTTCCCCCATCTACCGCCATCATAGGAGCCAACACACCACCAGGTGGTGATCAGTTGACAGCTCCGCCCCTCTCTTCACCCGAGTGTCCAAGACGTGCGGCCGGAAGTCTGATGACATGACCACAAAGTCGGTCATCGAACTGCGGCCTAGTTTGTCCTGGTGCCAAGTGCACATATGGACACCTTTATGCTAGAACATGGTGTTCTTTATGGACATTCCGTGATGAGCACAGAAGTCCAATAACAGAATACCACTCGGGTTCTGTTTGGACGAGGCCGTTCCTCCCAATCACGCCCTTCCAGGTCTTACTGTCATTGCCCATGTGCGCATTGAAGTCCCCCAGCAGAACAATGGAGTCCCCAGTGGGAGCGCTCTCCAGCACCCCCTCCAAGGACTCCAAAAAGGGTGGATACTCTGAACTCGGGTTTGGTGCATATGCCCAAACAACAGTCAGGATCCGTCCCCCCACCTGAAGGGGGGGGGGGGGCTACCTTCTCGTCCACCGGGGTGAACCCCAATGTACAGGCGCTGAGCCGGGGGGCAATAAGTATACCCACAGCTGCTCGACACCTCTCACCATGAGCAACTCCAGAGTGGAAGAGAGTCCTCTCGAGAGGACTGGTATCGAGCCCAAGCCGTGTGTGGAGGCAAGCCCAACTATATCTGGTCCGAACTTCTCGACCTCGCACACCAGCTCGGGCTCCTTCCCCACCAGAGAGGGGACATTCCACACCCCTAGAGCCAGCTTCTGTAGCCAGGGATCGGAACGCCAATGTCCCTGACTTCGGCCACTGCCCAGGTCACATTGCACCCGACCCCGATGGCCCCTCCCACAGCTGGTGAGCCCATGGGAAGGGTATTTGGGAGCTCGATTATGCTTAAGTATGCACAATTACATGTGGGTTTAAATGGAATCATTAAGAATAAATAATTTATTTGAGGTAAGGTTTTCATTTTCTTTGGTGCTATTCTTCCCAATAACGATATACGAATGTTATTCCAGCGTATTAGGTCAACTGAGATTTTTTCCAGAAGTGGTGTTTAATTTTGGTTGGTTCGCTCTGTGAGTTTTGACGAAATATCAATACCTAAATACCTCATATACCTCAATAAAAGGTATTCTATTCTATTGTCTCAAAACGATGTCATTTAAGGAGCAAACGCACCACTTCCAGTTAACGATCTTTTTTTCAAACTGAAAATTGCAGCGCTTCTGGTCAGTCGTGGAACTTAACGATTGCCTGGCAGAAGTTTCACTTTGAACGTCACATACAGTATGTGCAAATCACGTAAATTGGATTCCTCAAACAACATTACAAACAGTACATGCATACAAATCTTTAAATTTGCATGCATTTAAATGATCAAGATTAACATCAATGACTTTGTGTCCATGTACAGTCACAATGCAGATCAGACTGCCACCGGCACGAAGCGGTTGCAGAGGAGACAGTTGAGGAAGTGACGAATTTAACTTGCCCCAGCATATAGCCGGACCGAGCAGCTCACAATCAATATTTGTCCAATAACATGACAAAAACATAAAAACTTTAAATAAAATATACCATACTCACAGAAATGCTGATGAACAGATAAAATCCACCCCCTTTTCCTTCTGCTTATGCTTGTAAACTAGCTGTAGAGTTTATTGTGTAGTGCTCTGAAAGTGCCAAATAAATCCTTTACTGGGTCAAAACAAGACAACCAGCAACGGTGTTGGTCGACCTATCCTTACATTGTCCACATTTTCTTGAAAAAATCCAGCTGAAAAATGTTTTTTTTAAAATATATATTATGTAGATCACTCGGTCTATTTTTCCTCTTGTTCTATATTATTATAATACATATTATTATATAGGCGGCACGGTGGCAGCTATCTTTGGGCGGGAACCGGTCGCCAGCCAATCGCAGGGCACATAGAAACAAACAACCATTCACACTCACATTCACACCTACAGACAATTTAGAGTCTTCAATCGACCTACCACGCATGTTTTTGGGATGTGGGAGGAAACCGAAGTGCCCGGAGAAAACCTACCCAGGCACGGGGGGAAGATGCAAACTCCATGTAGGCAGGGCCGGGATTTGAACCCCGGTCCCCAGAACTGTGAGGCAGATGTGCTAGCCAGTCGTCCACCGTGCCGGCATTATGTTATATATTACAATAAATATTATCCATCCATTTTCAACACCGCTTATCCTGGTTATGGTCATGGGACGCTGGAGCCTATCCCAGCTGACTTCGGGCAAAAGGCGGACTACATCCTGAACTGGTCGCCAGTCAGTCGCAGGGCACATATAGACACGGACAAACATTCACACCGTCACTGAGTGGGAACTGAACCCACGCTGCCTTCACCAAAGTCAGGCGAGTGTACCACTACACCATCAGTGACTTCAATAAATATTAACAATAATTAATAATGTAATGAAGTTGTAAATGTAGGTCAATGGTTTTGATAGTGTTTCGTTCAGCATAGAAGGTTCTGAAGGCCCTCATTTCACACCACTAGGATATCTGCTGTGTGTGTGATGTCGTAGGCTTGATTCCTTCCTGCCAGGCTCACCCAGTCGGTGACTACAGCAGGGTGCACAGGGAGGAGGTGAAGAGGAGGAGGCAGACCCAAGGAGCGACAGAAGGACCCTCTCCAGAGGGCATGAAATTAAGTGTCCAATTAAGGGGGGGGGAAATCATCCATCCATCCACTGAATCCATGATGCCTGCATCGAAGTCAGGCGAATGCACCACCACACCATCAATGACTCGCGGTGGGGGGACTGTGCACAGAGGTGGGTAGAGTAGCCAAATATTGTCCTCCAGTAAAAGTATAAATTGGAGACTCTAAATTGCCCGTAGGTGTCACTGTGAGTGCGAATGGTTGTCTGTTTGTATGTGCCCTGCGATTGGCTGGCAACCAGTTCAGGGTGTACCCCGCCTCCTGCCTGATAACAGCTGGGATAGGCTCCAGCACGCCCGCGACCCTAGTGAGGATAAGCGGCTCAGAAAATGGATGGATGGATGGATAGTAATAGTAAAAAGTATGATGCATTTAAAGAACAGTTTATCGAAAATGTTACTTTAGTAAATGTAACGGAGTAAATGTAACACGTTACTACCCACCTCTGACTGTGCATACTATATTGCATAACGTGTCGTATTGAGTATTTTTTTAGATTAGTTGCAAATGAGTATTTTTTGTCAAACAGAATGTATTGTTGCAGTTAGAGTACGTATACAGTTGTTGTGTTCAATACACATGGATAGGTTGTTTTCCCATTTTTTTTTAATGGTACGCTGAGGTGTTGAGATTCTTTTTTTGATTGCTTTTTAAAATTTATGATATTGTCGGCTGTTTTCGCCTCTTATTTGAAATTCTTCGAACACATTTTCATGTTATAAGTGCATTATTTGTAGTAAGTGATCTAGGTAATCACTTACACTTTGTTTCAATGTGCTGAAATGTATTCATCTTGAAGTCAAAATTATTTTGGATTGGGCGGAACATACAGGGTGCGAACTGAGATTCTGTGGCCTCTAAACTTTTCCACCAGGTGGCTAGGGTGTATGTGATGATCGCTTTTCAGAATTAGAATCAGCTTTATTGGCCAAGCATGTCACAACACACACAAGGAATTTGTCTCCGGTAGTTGTAGCCACTCTAGTATAACAACAAACAGCCACTATGACAAAATATACATTTTGGGCATAAAAAAACATGGGTGCAGAGTCATTGAGCAATTAAAGTGTACCACTAGTGTGGTGATACTAATACAATGGCAATTGTGCAAATGATGCAGTCCTCAAGCGATTTAGAGTAGTTTAAGGTAACTAATAGTGCAGTGGCCTGGTATAGTTACAATTGTGCAAATGGTGCAGAGAGTTCTTGAACACACAAGTGGCCAGTAGTAATCAACAACAGTATGCAAATAGTGCAGCGTGATGAAAAAGTAAGTGTACAAATAATATAGAAGTGTCCCAAGAGAGATGTGCAAAATTGGCAGCATGTCAAAATAAAATTGTAAAGTTAACTGTTTTGAAGTTAATGGCAAGAGGGAAGAAGCTCTTGGTAGGTCTGCTTCTTTTAGTTTGCATTGTTCGATAGCGCCAACCTGAGGGAAAGAGCTGGGATAGGTTGTGACCAGGATGTGGAGGGTGAGCGTGCAAGCGTACAAGTCCTCAAGAGTGGGTAGAGGGGTACTGATAATTTTTCCAGCAGCCTTTACTGTCCGTCTGATTTTGTTCTTCTTTGTGGCAGCACCACCAGAAACGATTCAATGTGTGTGACAACTCCCTCAACAGTGTGGCAGGCCGTGCATCCTCAGAAGCCGCAGGAGGTCTGGGCTTTTTGAGGATGGAGTTGATGTTGGTCTCCCACTTCAGGTCCTGAAAGACTGTAATTCCCAGGAACTAGAAGGTCTTGACTGTTGACACAGGGCAGTTGGACAGCGTGGGGGCAACTGTGGCAAAGGATGTGTCCTGAAGTCCACGATCATCTCACACATATTTTGAGGCACACGTACTTTGAGGAAGTGACGTCAGACACCGCTCCAGACACTGGTTCCTGAAGTCCACGATCATCTATACCGTCTTGAGCGTGTTCAGCTCCAGGTTGTTTTGGCCGCACCAAAGCTCCAACCGCTCCACTTCTGTCGATATGCAGACTCGTCACCGTCTTTGATAAGGCAGATGAATGTGGTGTCATCTGCAAACTTCAGAAGTGTGACAGCCGGGTGCGTTGAGGTGCAATCGTTCGTGTAGAGAGAGAAGAGCAGCGGCGAGAGGACAAATCCTTAGGTCGGCCCGGTGCTGATGATGTGTGTGGATGAGGTGGTGTCCCCTTGTCTCACCTGCTGTGGCTTGCACGTCAGGAAGCTATAAATCCACTGGCAGATGGCAGGTGAGACGCTGAGCTGGAGAATTTGGAGGAGAGGAGTTCGGGGATGATGGTATTAAACGCAGAGCTGAAGTTCACAAACAGGATCCTCGCATAGGTCCCTATGCCATCGAGGTGTTCTAGGATGAAGAGCAGTCCCATGTTGACTGCATCCTCTACAAACCTGTTTGCTTGCTAGGCAAACTGTAGGGGGTCCAGAAGGGAGCCCATGACGCTCTTGAGGTGGTCCAGCATGAAGTGTTCAAAGGATTTCATGACCACAGATGTCAGGGCGACGGGTCTGTAGTCATTCAGTCCTGAAATTGAAGGTTTCTTCAGGACTGGGATGACTGTGGAACGTTTGAGGCAGGATGGGACTTGAGACAGTCCCAAAGATCTATTTAAGTTTGTGTGAAAACTGCGGTATGCTGGTCCACTCAGACTTTCAAGCAGGACGGGGATACACTGTCTGGGACTGTCGCTTTGTTGATCTTTGATTGTTTAAAGACATGTTTTATGTCCTGTTCGTGAATGGTCAAAGCAGGGGGAGAGGGTCAGAGGTGTGATGGTGGTCGTCGGTGGTGCGGATGGTCGGATGTGATGTGTAAAAGTGTCCTTTTCAAATCTGGAGTAGAAGGTATTCAAGTTGTCAGCCAGTCCTTTATTGTTCTCCACTCGGGGGGGTGATCGCTTGTAGTTGGTCAGTGATTGTAATCCTCGCCAAACTGACATACAGTCATTAGCAGCGAACTGGTTTCCCAGCTTTTATGCATAATTTCTTTTGTCAACTTGTTTGTGGGCTGATTGTACCAGGCTCTGTCCCCATTCTGGTGCCCCCTTTAGTCTGGTGGATTTGGCGAAGTTTGCCATTGAACCACCGCTTATTGTTATTGAATGTGCAAAATGTCTTCGTTGGTACACACACGCCTTCACAGAAGCTGTTGCAGGATGTAATAGTGTCTGTATATTCATCCAAGCTGCCAATTGAAGTTTCAAAGGACTCCAATCTGTGCAGTCTAAACAGTCTTGAAGTTCCATCTTAGCTTCATTAGTCCACTTCACTGTTTTCACCACAGGCTTTGCACATCTAAGTTCATGCCTGTATGCTGGTCGTAAGTGAATTACTGTAAACAGTGATCAGACGAGTCCAAAGTTCCACGGGGAATAGCACAGTACGAGTCTTCCAGCGTGGTATAGCAGTGGTCTAGAATGTTGTGGAACAATGTGCTGCTTATATTTGTGGTTGAATTTTGCTTTGTTAAAGTCCCCCAAAATAATGAGGGGTGAATCTGGGTGGGTTTTTTTTCCCCAAGTTTGTTTACCTGGTCAGCCAGTGCTGCCATCAGTAGGTTGTTGTTCACCACTGACCAAGGCTGTTTTGGCACTATGGCGAGGGCAGAAACCACACTAAAATGTATCAAAAATATTAATTTCTTTGAGATGAGCCGTAAGTTGTGCTGCAACTGATTTTTCCGGAACCTTCCCAGAAATTGAATATTAGAGTTGGGCTGTAGTTAAAGAAGACTTCTGGATCCACGGTGGTGTTTTTCAGTAGTGATCTGATGACAGCAGTTTTTCATGTAGATGGGATACGGCCAGCCAGAAGGGTGTGGTTTATGATCTTGGTGATGAGTGGAGAAATGGCAGAAATGTTGGCCTTCAGAAAGGCTGTAGGGAATGGGTCTCGCAGACAGGTGACGACTTAATTTTTCGAATGATGTCCTCCACCTCTTTTCATGTAACATCTGAGAAGAAGGAAATAGGCTGGACAATCTCAGATGGTGGGTCGGCAGTTGGGGTCAGGGAGGCAGAATAGCAGGGGTGGGGAAGTGAGAGCAGATGTCAACTTTTTGTTTAGAAAAAAGGTTCTGCATACGCCTTTCTGTGTTCTTTGTATGCCTGTTCGTGAACAGAGAGTCCTTGAGTTGCCGCTCGAGGCAAAAGATAACTCCATTGACACAACCTTATGGTCGGAAACTGCAGGAACGTGGCCCCTGGATGGTTTGGGACATAATGAATGCCTGTGCCACATCTGCTGACATAGTAGAAGACAAGAGAATAGCTGCTGGCTCACTGGCTGTCCTGGCCACCATTGTGAGGAGGTAGGTCAAACCACAGGAGGAATGGATGGGGCCCACCAGATCTTGCTTGGCATTACACGTAGGAGCCTGCTCAGGCCCTGAGATCCCTTTGTAGGCCAGGCCAGACACATTTGGACCCCACCAGCTTTCTCGAGGCTTTAACATCTGGGTGTGAGAGAGCATGGACGATGTAAAAAACCTGGCAGCTCCAACCCACAGGCACCATGGGACGTGGTTGAGGCATGGAGACGTCCCACAATAATCTAGCATTGGCAGTGTCAAACATTGTGTCTTCCAGTTGAACTGCAGTGGGGGCTGTTCGAAGTGTCTGCATCGTAGAGTCCACAACTTGGCCCACTGCCATAGCTGCACAGTCCAGGCCCAAGTAAATGGATCTAGGCACCGCTCAGGAGAGACACGCAGCAATAAAGTTGTCCTTGCCAGGCACATGTTGGATGTCGTAGTTATAAGGTGTTCACGAGGTGGACTGCACTGGGCAGGAATTTGTTCTAGAACTTCACAATGCCCAAGAAATCCTGCAGGGACTTCATAGTGTGTGGGCGTCAGAATCTGGTGATGGCCTTCACCTTGGATGGGAAAGGTACATATAACCCCATGTGGAGTGATGTGGTGGATGAGGAAAGTGAGGGGACGATCGACTGAACTCACACTGAGCCTCTTGAAGAGACGCTGAGCCTCTTGAAGAGTTGCCAGTGGTGTGCTGGGTGGTCCTAGGATATATAGGCCATGAGAATGTCATTCAAATAAATAAACATGCAAGGCAGGTGATGTAACACAGTTTGCATGAGGTGCTGACATCTCTACGCTGCACCTTTGAGGCCGAATAGCATGCAGAGGAATTTGAAAAGGTAAAACGGTATAATGACAGTTATTTTGGACACATCTGACTGGCACCCGGTGCAAATTGCATTTCCAGGGTAGTGGAGGTGTTCACTCCATTTCCGTGCGCTTAGTGGAGTCCATCAGATGTCCATATGCATCAGCCAGGGTATCCACAGTCTGTGATGGCAGAATGCTGCACTGTGCACCCGAATAAACCAATAGCTGTCAGCCAGACAAGATGTCTGTAACAACAGCTTGTATTCGCTCATAGCTGCTAATGAGCACCAGCACTGGTGTTTCCCTGGACTGTAAAACTGCATTGCTTGCGACATTGCTTGGCATTGGCTCCATACCTGGCCTGGTAGAAGCCTAATCCATTACCAAATTGGCGGTGGGTGACCACTGCAGCTACAATGACATTAGCGTCCTCTGGAGTTAGGGCCCAGGTGCCCTTGTGTGCATGGGCAAACTGCTGTCAGTTAGCAAGGAACATTTTGAAAGCATTTTGTAAGACCCACACCAAGGCGTCGTTCCAAGTCTACGCTTCAGCTGCCCCCTGCTCCAGTGTGTTCCACTAACATGTGTATGTGTATGTGTTCACTGTGATGGGTAAAATGCAGAGAACAAATTTTGTGTGCATGCATGCATGTTCATGACAATAAAAGGTGATTCTTCTTCTTCTTCTACAAAGACAAGATATTTAAAGTTCAAACTGATAAACTTCATTGTTTTTAGCAAATAATCATTAACTTAGAATTTTATGGCTGCAACATGTTGCAAAAATGCTGGGACAGGGTCATGTTTACCACTGTGTTACATCACCTTTTCTTTTACCAACATTCACTAAACGTTTGGGAACTGAGGACATTAATTGTTGGAGCTTTGTTGGTGGAATTATTTCCCATTCTTGCTTGATGTACAACTTGAGCTGTTCAACAGTCCGGGGCTCCGTTGTCGTATTTTACGCTTCATAATGCGCCACACACGGGCTGTTCGGTCCCTGTACGACCGGAGTCAGAGTTTGGTCCGCATATCCGGCAGTAAGTCGAACTCGTTCCCGGTGAGGGTTGGACTCCGCCAAGGCTGCCCTTTGTCGCCGACTCTGTTCATAACTTTTATGGACAGAATTTCCAGAGAGGGAGGGGGGTTTGGTGGCCTCAGTATTGCATCTCTGCTTTTTGCTGATGATGTGGTTCTGTTGGCTTCATCAAGCCGTGAGGATGGGATGAGAATCAGCACCTCCAAATCTGAGACCATGGTCCTCAGTCGGAAAAGGGTGGCATGCCCTCTCCGGGTCGGGGATGAGATCCTGCCCCAAGTGGAGGAGTTCAAGTATCTTGGAGTCTTGTTCACGAGTGAGGGAAGAATGGAATGGGAGATCGACAGACGGATCGGTGCAGCATCTGCAGTGATGCAGACTTTGTATCGGTCCGTTGTGGTAAAGAAGGAGCTAAGCCGAAAGGCGAAGCTCTCAATTTACCGGTCGATCTTCATTCCTACCCTCACCTATGGTCATGAGCTGTGGGGCGTGACCGAAAGAACGAGATCCCGGATACAAGCGGCCGAAATGAGTTTCCTCCGCAGGGTGTCCGGGCTCTCCCTTAGAGATAGGGTGAGAAGCTCGGTCATCCGGGACGATCTCAGAGTAGAGCCGCTGCTCCTCCACATTGAGAGGAGCCAGATGAGGTGGCTGGGGCATCTGATTCGGATGCCTCCCGGACGCCTCCCTGGTGAGGTGTTCCGGGCACGTCCCACCGGGAGGACACCCCGGGGACGACCCAGGACACGCTGGAGAGACTACGACCTTCGGCTGGCCTGGGAACGCCTCGAGATCCCCCCGGAAGAGCTGGATGAAGTGGCTGGGGAGAGGGAAGTCTGGGCGTCCCTGCTAAAGCTACTGCCCCCGCGACCCGACCCGGATAAGCGGTAGAAAATGGATGGATGGATGGATAATGCGCCACACATTTTCAAAGGGAGTCACGTCTGGACTGCAGGCAAGCCAGTCTTGCACCCTCACTCTTTTACTACGAAGCCACACTATTGTAACACATGCACAATGTGATTTGGCATTGTTTTGCTGAAATAAGCAGGGGCGTCCATGAAAAAGACATTGCTGGGATGGCAGCATATGTTTCTCCAAAACCTGTATGTACCTTTCAGCATTAATGGTGCCTTCACAGATGTGTAAGTTACCCATGCCATTGGCACTAACACAGCCTCATTCCATCACAGATGCAGGCTTTTGAACTTTGCGTCCATAACAGTCCAGATGGTTCTTTTCCTCTTTGGCCTGGAGGACACGACATCCACAATTTCCAAAAACAATTAGAAAAAGTGGACCCGTCGGACCACAGAACACTTTTCCACTTTGCATCAGTCCATCTTAGATGAGTTCGGGCCCAGAGAAGCCGGTGGCGTTTCTGGGTGATGTTGATAAACGGCTTTTGCTTGGCATAGTAGAGTTTCAAGTTCCACTTACGGATGTAGCGCCAAACTGAATTTACTGACATTGGTATTCTGAAGTGTTCCTGAGCCCATTTGGTGATATCGTTTTCACATTGATGTCGTTTTTTGATGGAGTGTCGCCTGAGGGATCGAAGGTCACGGGCATTCAAGGTTGGTTTTCGGCCTTGCCGCTTACATGCAGTGATTTCTCCAGATTCTCTGAACCGTTTGATGATATTATGGACCGTAGATGATGAAATCCCTTAATTCCTTGCAATTGTACGTTGAGGAATATTGTCCTTAAACTGTTCGACTATTTTCTCACACACTTGTTCACAAAGAGGTGAACCTCGCCGCATCTTTGCTTGTAAATGACTGAGCCTTTCAGGGAAGTTCCTTTTATACCCAATCACCTGTTCCCAATTAGCCTGTTCACCTGTGGGATGTTCCAAACAGGTGTTTGATGAACATTCCTCAAGTTTCTCAGTCTTTTTGCCACCTTGCCCAGCTTTTTTGGAACGTGCTGCAGCCATAAAATTCTAAGTTAATGATTATTTGTTCAAAACAATAAAGTTTATCAGTTTGAACATTAAAAATCTTGTCTTTGTAGTGTATTCAATTATTTATTATACACTATTTATTTTGCTATTATTCTTTTAGTATGTTATTTATTTATTTTAACGCTCATATATCTTATGAAATACTCTTTTTTTTTTTTACTTTAATTTATTTTAGTTAGTTTTTATTGGTTTTTATGTTCTTGTGTTTCCTCACTGAGGAATCTGTTGGTTTTAAGGAGTCTTGATGGACTCTGGCTGCAGAGGGTGCAGCCTTATAGGTAGCTCCGGACTCTGGGGGGTTCGGGGGGCTTGGCCTCAGTCTCATGCCTGTGGTCCTAACTCCTCTGTCAGCCTGGACCAGGGCAGTCGTCGTGTGTCACTGTGGCTTTGTTCTGCTCACAGCTCCTGTTTCTGACGGCCCTCCATGAAGGTGCTTCTCCACTGCACTCAGTTCTGAACCATGTCTCAGCAGCCAGGTTATGCATTTAATTATCTTTTTAAACTGTAACTACTTTTACACAGTGGTGCTGGGTGTCCCAGAGCTTGGAGACTGTGAGCGGGTGGGAGTCAGGGGCGGACTCAGAGGAAAAGTGACCCGGGAGTCATTGACAGACCGGCCCACTTTATACGCGTAATGGGGAGCCAGATGCTGGCAACACAAGCTTCATGTAACCCGATGGAAAAAATAAACTGTATTTGACGTTGTTTTGAAACATACATAATGGCGTAATCAATAACCTGAAAAAATAAAAACAAGGTCAAAAGGAACAGAGTAAATACTACCATCTACACATCCAGGGGAAACAAGTCAAAAGGTCTGAGTGCACTTTGAAATTTAAGTTAATGTCATACACTGCCCTGCAGTTCCATTATAGTAGCCTGGAGGGCGCTTTGCGTCCTCTTTCTCCCCCCCACCCCCCCTTACCCCTCTGTTTTCAGCACTTGTCTCCAATCAGCCTCATCACCACCGGTATTTAAGCCTGCCTGTTGCAGGAAATTCTCGCCAAATTATTGTAGCCTCTCCTAGTGGTACCACGGCCCACCTTACTCAAGTAAGCCACTTAACTCCTCGTTCCCTTGTTAACTCTTGTGTCTCCTCATTCCCAGTGCCCCCCTGTGTCCCTGACCCATGTCATTCCTACCACCAAGCCAGCCACCTGTTCTGTCCACTGCCTGCCACCTGTCCACGCCACCGCCTGCCAACACAGCCAGGACCACCAATTTTTCCTCAATAAACTGTTCATCATTTTGCATCTGCCTCTGCCTGCTCTTGGGTCCAGCTACTCCCCACACGTGACAGTTAAAGCAATAAGCTGAAATCACAAAACAACACTGTCATGCCATTAGTGTTAAGACATTTAAAAAACGTTTATGAAAAACACACTCACTTTGCTTCTTTTCTTTCTTCTCCCCCTACAACCCTTTATCTTTTTTTACTATCTCTCGTTGCCCGACAGGGGTCTGTTTGTGGCGTTTAAGAATGGAGACGTAACATACAAAAGAGGCGTATCCGAGAGAAAGGGCGTAACTTAGTAAAATGACGGAGGCGTCATGTAACCGTCGTGTAGTGGCCAATAGTATTGTGGAAGAGACAAGAGAAAACATGGGGGATCAGACTGTAAGTGGCAATTTATTTCATCTAATGAATGTGAGGATTGGCTGGCATGGTGGACGACTGGTTAGCACATCTGCCTCACAGTTCTGGGGACCGGGATTCAAATCATTCATTCCGCCTGTGTGGAGTTTGCATGTTCTCCTCGTGACTGGGTGGGTTTTCTCCGGGCACTCCAGTTTCCTCCTCGCCCTCTGAAAAGTATATTTGCAAATGTTTAATGAATCGATGTAATGAATGAGTACTGAAATACATGGAATTTTCCAACATATTTTAATTTATTGAGATGTTTTTGTGGTGGCATGGTGTACGACTGTTTAGCACATCCACCTCACAGTTCTGAGGACCCTGGTTTAAATCCGGCGTTGCCTGTGTGGAGTTTGCATGTTCTCCCCATGCCTGCATGGGTTTTCTCCGGGTACTACGGTTTCTTCCCACATCCCAAAAAAATGCACGGTAGGTGAATTGAAGACTCTAAATTGCCCATACGTGTGAATGTGCTAACCAGTCGCCGACTGTGCCGCCTCAATATTTCATTGTATTAGAATTTTGGAAGTGAAGCACATTTATGAGCTGATGACACACACTCACTGGTTAGTCATCAGAAAAATCTACTTGACACTTCTTTATCTGAGAATCATGTGGCTGTAATAACATCTGTACAATCTGAAATAAACAAAATTAAATCTGAAAGCTACCAAACATGCTGATAAGTAACTGTTCTATGATACCATCCTTGTTCAAAGAGGATAATATTGGAGATCAGCGAATTTATCATTTACGCTGTATGTTCACAGTTGACGGATTATTACATTTTGAGGACGATCTTCATTCATGCTGTTATTAAGAATGGTGACAATATGATCCATGCCCTGGCTCTGACCTGCACCCGGTCTTTGGGTTATAATCAGACAAGATTCATTCCGCAATGAAGCACACCTTCACTGGCTAGACAGTGAGTGAGTGAGTGAGTGAGTGAGTGTGTGCGTGATAGGTCAAGAGGCGGGGTACTCCCCGAACTGGTCGCCAGGCAACTGCAGAGCACACATAAACAAACAACCATTCACACCTACGGGGAATTTAAAGTCTTCAATTAACCTATCATGCATGTTAATGCAGCCCTATGGGGGGCACAAGCCAGTGCAAACTGTAGGCCAGTCCCAAGCCCGGATAAATGCAGAGGAATGCGTCAGGAAGGGCATCCGGCTTAAAACTTTGCCAAACAAATATGAGCGTTCATCCAAATAATTCCATAAAGGATCAGTCGTGGCCCGGGTTAACAACGTCCGCCACCGGCGCCGTCAACCTGCAGTGCGCCGGTGGAAATTCACCACGGTGGGTCGAAGTCAAAGAAGAAGAAGAGGTTGAAAGCGGGTTATTCGGCAGAAAGAGAAGAGGAAAGCACAGAGCCTAGAACTGAATTTGGGGACTTTGAATGTTGGGACTATGACAGGAAAATCTTGGGAGTTGGTTGACATGATGAGTCGGAGAAAGGTTGATATATTGTTTGTCCAGGAGACCAGGTGGAAAGGCAGTAAGGATAGAAGTTTAGGGGCAGGGTTTAAATTATTTTACCATGGTGTAGATGGAAAGAGAAATGGAGTCGGGGTTATTTTAAAAGAAGATTTGGTTAAGAATTTCTTGGAGGTGAAAAGAGTATCAGATCGAGTGATGAGGCTGAAATTTGAAATTGAGGGTGTTATGTATAATGTGATTAGTGGCTATGCCCCACAGGTAGGATGTGACCTAGAGGTGAAAGAGAAATTCTGGAAGAAGCTAGATGAAGTAGTTCTGAGCATCCCAGACAGAGAGAGAGTAGTGATTGGTGCAGATTGTAACAGACATGTGGGTGAAGGAAACAGGGGTGATGAAGAAGTGATGGGTAAGTACGGCATCCAGGAAAGGAACTTGGAGGGACAGTTGGTGGTAGACTTTGCGAAAAGGATGCAAATGGCTGTAGTGAACACTTTTTTTCCAGAAGAGGCAGGAACATAGGGTGACCTACAAGAGCGGAGGTAGAAGCACGCAGGTGGATTACATTTTATGCAGACGATGTAATCTGAAGCAGGTTACCAACTGTAAGGTTGTGGTAGGGGAGAGTGTGGCTCGACAGCACAGGATGGTGGTGTGTAAGATGACTCTGGTGGTGGGGAGGACGATTAGGAAGACAAAGGCAGAGCAGAGAACTATGTGGTGGAAGCTGAGACAGGACGAGTGTTGTGCAGCTTTTCGGGAAGAGGTGAGACAGGCTCTCGGTGGAAAAGAGGAGCTTCCAGAAGACTGGACCACTGCAGCCAAGGTGATCAGAGAGGCAGGCAGGAAAGTACTTGGTGTATCTTATGGCAGGAAAGGAGAAAAGGAGACTTGGTGGTGGAATCTCACAGTACAGGAAATCATACAAGGAAAAAGGTTAGCTAAGAAGAAGTGGGACACTGAGAGGACCGAGGAGAGGCAAATGGAATACATTGAGATGCGACACAGGGCAAAGGTAGAGGTGGCAAAGGCCAAACAAGAGGCATATGATGACATGTATGCCAGGTTGGACACAAAAGAAGGAGAAAAGGATCTATACAGGTTGGCCAGACAGAGGGATAGAGATTGGAAGGATGTGCAGCAGGTTATGGTGATTAAGGATAGAGATGGAAATATGTTGACTGGTGCCAGTAGAGTGCTAGATAGATGGAAAGAATAATTCATGGAGTTAATGAATGAGGGAAATGAGAGAGAATGGAGAGTAGAAGAGGTGGTGTGGTGGACCAGGAAGTGGCAATGATTAGTAAGGGGGAAGTTAGAAAGGCATTAAAGAGGACGAAACATGGAAAGGCAGTTGGTCCTGATGACATTCCTGTGGAGGTATGGAAGCATCTTGGAGAGGTGGCTGTGGAGTTTTTGACCAGCTTGTTCAATAGAATTCTACCGCTTGAGAAGATGCCTGAGGAATGGAGGAAAAGTGTGCTGGTGCCCATTTTTAAGAACAAGGGTGATGTGCAGAGCTATGGGAACTATAGAGGAATAAAGTTGATGAGCCACACAATGAAGTTATGGGAAAGAGTAGTGGAGGCTAGACTCAGGACAGAAGTGAGTATTTGCGAGCAACAGTATGGTTTCATGTCTAGAAAGAGTACCACAGATGCATTATTTGCCTTGAGGATATTGATGGAAAAGTACAGAGAAGGCCAGAAGGAGCTACATTGTGGGCGTGCTGGAGCCTATCCCAGCTATCAGGAGGCAAGAGGCAGGGTATACCCTGAACTGGTTGCCAGCCAATCGCAGGGCACATACAAACAAACAACTTTCGCACTCACATTCACCCCTACGGGCAATTTAGAGTCTCCAATTAATGCATGTTTTTTGGGATGTGGGAGGAAACCAGAGTGCCCGGAGAAAACCCACGCAGGC
Organism: Phycodurus eques; assembly: GCF_024500275.1. Taxonomy (NCBI): domain Eukaryota; kingdom Metazoa; phylum Chordata; class Actinopteri; order Syngnathiformes; family Syngnathidae; genus Phycodurus; species Phycodurus eques. Next base: position 5,685,181 of record NC_084541.1, read on the forward strand.
ACAGGGAGAACATGCAAACTCCACACAGGCGGGGCTGGGGATTGAACCTCGGTCCTCAGAACTGTGAGGCAGACGCTCTAACCAGTCGCCCACCGTGCCGCCGCTTTTGATACAGTAGATCATAATATACTGCTGAACAGGTTGGAAACGTGGGTAGGACTAAATGGAACAGTCCTTAAATGGTTCATGTCCTACCTGGAGGAAAGGAGTTGTTTTGTAACCATTGGAAGTGTTCAATCTCATTGAATAGCAATGACCTATGGTGTCCCTCAAGGGTCAGTTCTTGGACCCCTCCTGTTCAGCATGTATTATTACCCTTGGGTCAAATTTTACTTTAATTTTGACTATCATAGCTTTGCAGATGACACACAGTTATATCTCGCAGTATCTCAAGATGACTACATTTCAATTGAGGTGTTGTGTCACTGTCTAAAACAGATACATAACTGGATGAGCCAAAAATATTCTTCAATTGAACCACAACAAAACTGATATAATTGTTTTTTGCAATAAAGAAAATACTTTTGCTGTTAGTAAACACCTGGGGACTCATGTACAAAAGGTGCGTACGCACAAAAACGTGGTTTATGTTCTTTTTCTCTGCAAAGTGTATCAAGAGTGAAATGACCGTGGAAATGTGTGGTGCCTCATGGCGTGCGCACGTTTCTGCAGCTGTTGGTGCTTTGGCGACACTTAGAGGTGATGCTGGGAAACTGTTATATTAAATTTGCACATCAGAGACACATGAACAATTAGCACTGATGAACAATTAATGCCTGGCAACATTTGATTTCAACAATGTAAAAGAGGACTCATAATTAATTTGTTAACCAGTGGCTTTAATGAATGGCTGATATTTGTGAGGACACCTATTAATTGATCAAGGCGATCATTCAAGCTGCCTATTGCCCTCACATTCTTCTTATGACTCCAGCACATGCACTGAGAAAAAAAAGAAAAGGGTCCTTACATCGGTTGTACATTATTAAAATGTGTTAAAAGAGGGGTAAAGTACGTCATTTTAACACATTTTAAACATGTGCAACCAATGTACATGTTCAAATCAAGTAAAGTCAAATGACTCTTTTTTTCAGTGTATTGTGTGGCTGCGACTGCGTGTCCTCTCCTGTGTATTAAAATAATAAATCGAGTAATCAAACAGGAGTCCAAGTTTTTGATTTGAGTGGCGTCCAACAGCACCTTAGTGATGGCCATTGTTGAGGCATCTATCATGGCCACTATGTGGAAATATTTTTGTAATTCCTCTCAGTTGGAACTGGACTGGGTTGTGCTGCCAAAAGTCAGGAAACCTGACCCTCGCCTCATAGATCACACCAACATTTTCCGCTTCATTAGCGTTAAACGGCGCGGGCACTGCTGGTTGTTGTTACTGTTGTCATTCGACATAATACTCATGTCAGGGTCACCAATGTGGATATGTTGTAGTTTATGAGACGAGTGGAATCAGAGTTGCGTCAATAGTTTACTTTGGACTTTACAAAAATAACAATAGTTGATAATGGCTTGATCCGTGGATATGTTTTTGGTACGTAAACCAGCATCAACCAAAATAATTCCTCACAACCCGGAAGCAGAATTCACTGCTCTCAGTCATGTCCCCATTCAAGGCACATCCCCTTGGCAAATGTCCCTAACTATTGTGTAATTATTCCAAATATAACTGATTCAATGAGATTTGTTTTTATTCAATGAGATTTCTTTTTTGCATTTCCACTGTCCAGTTGTATGACTTAACTATGTTTTTCCACCAACATATTTGTGAGTAACCTCTCCAAAACGAAACTTTACTGCAACAACTCGCATACTTACATTTTAAAATAAATAATTTAAATGCAGGTTAGAATTGGCAAAATATGTTCTCTGTTTAATGAATAAATATGTTATCTGGTTAAAAAGATTCTGAATCTTTTCAACCAGATTCAGAATGTGCTTAATTCTGGATCCTTCAAGTATTTTGTTGAAATCATGTCACAGATATGTTATTAAAACACCTGGGAGCTGGTTTAACCCGGTTTCAAATGGGACCAAAGTTCCACGAATTAGTTTTGTGTGTGTGTGTGATGTTTTTATTTTTATTTTTTTAAGACGACAGTGACACAGTGAGCAGAGATGTACAAAAACACTGACCCTTTAATCTGTCAGTCTAAGAGAATGTTCTTTCTTTGAACCAATAGTCCATGATTCTGACCACACTTTTTATCTCATAGACAAGTTGCCTCATGTTCCACTGTTATTGGCTCTGCTGAGTGATTGACTGCGTGACTCTGGGGTGAAGGAAGAAACCAGGAAATTTGGCTCTTTGCACAAAAGGCAGTCATCTGTTCAACAAGCCCTCCTTTGAAGCCCAAGTCTGTCATGGCTGCAACAATCCCTCATCTCAAAATCCTCTTTCAGTTCGCTGAGAAACTAAGACTCCTCCATGGTTTAGTTAGTTTTCCTCCACCCTGACTGTACACTATACCGCACATTTTGTTTTACCTCCCAAATACTGAAAGTGCTTAATCCATTCACAAAATGATTACTGGTGTATTGATGCAAATGTGTATGGCTCATTCATACACTGACGACAAAGCATCAGGTGTCTTAAAAAGGACACTTAAACAAAAATGGAACAGAAGTCCAACCTACAACCCAAAAGTGTTTGAGATAACGACACAATTGAGTCCTCTCTGACATTGTCAATCAAAACAACAAATATTTTAAAGGGAGAAGCGAAGAACACATTTGATAACTATTAATTAAATAACTCTCGAAGGCTGAGTCCTGCCATGTGTAGAAGCTTTGTATTTGTCACTGGTTTTATAGTGTTTTTTAAAATCATTTTATGAATAAATTGAAATTCTAACTTCAGTATCTCTGTGTATATCGTCACAATGAAGAAAATACAAGATAAAATGGCTACACAATGGCAGCAAATAGAATTGCACACACAAGGTGCCCGATAAGCTGTTCAAAAAGGGGAAAAAAACACAATGGTCACTGAAAAAAACGTCCATCCATCCATCCATTTTCTGAACTGGTTATCCTCACTAGGGTCGCGGGTGTGCTGGTAGCTATCTCAGCTGACTTCGGGTGAGATGCGGGGTACACCCTGAACCCAGTCAATCGCATGGCACATACAGTATTGACAAACAACCACTCTTACTCACATCCACACCTATGGACAATTTTGGGTCTCCAATTTACCTACCATTCATGTTTTTGGAAATGTGGGAGGAAACCGGAGTATCCAGGAGAAAACCCACGCAGGCACGGGTAGAACATGCAAACTCCAGAGAGGCGAGGCCGGATTTGAACTGTGAGGAACTGTGAGGCAAATGTGCTAACAAGTCAAACAACCATCCCTTTCAAGCTGACGTACAGGCCGAAAATAAGGGCTTGTCAACTGAGTGAGACAATGGAAGCAGGTCTTGAAAGATTTAATAACTTGCCCAAGTTGCATGTGTGTACACCTGAGGCATCAGGGATGGCATGGCACTGGAGCAGAAAACACAGAAAATATGTTACTGCCAGAAGAACACATCTTTTTTCACTCCACATATGATTGCGGAAATTGTACTGTAGCACCTCATGGGCAGCAATATCACAGTGGTGCTACTTGTGTAAAACCACAATGAGTTGTGCGTAATGTATGCTACTAGCTACCAGCACCCCTTAAATACATGACAGAGTATATTAGGTCTGATGTGTTTTAATAGTGGGCTCATCCCGATTTTAGGGTCTGAAACAGGTCGGGCCGACAATCTTAAATAATGAACATGTTCAGTATTTACGTACAAAACTCTTCGTGTGTGGGGACCGCCGACTTCTCCCAAGTCATGATGCTGAGAATTGTGACGTGGAACCGAATGTAGACAATTAAACAGGCCCCCAAGAGTAACGAATACAGAAGCGACCGTAAATTAAAATAAAAATGTCCCACCCGATGTTGTTCTATGAATGAAAGTGGGTTCCTCAGGCAGCAAGAAGTATTTTCCAAAGCAAGTTGTATTTTGAGAACATCCTCCATTTTTCAAGGCTCTCGGCTCCAGCAACTTTCGGGAATGTTTGGGAAACATCGGCGCAAAGCCAGAAATGTTTCTTCGTCTTTGGTTTTGTGCGATTCCGTGTGATCATGCAAGACTTTGAGATCGGCAGTGCAATAGAATGTTTATGTGTGTGGTCTGCTGTGTTGAGTTTCTCAGAGCACACCAGACACGACAACCAAAAGTGTTGAATGCCAAATTTTTTATCTTTATGTGTGGGGTTTAGCAGATCAAAAATCTTTGAAGAGTGGAAAAATCTTTATTTGTGTACCAGGCCAAAGCTCAATTTTCAGAACATTGGGATTTGATAAGCGTTGCAGTTAGCAAAATGCATTGAACCGATGTCAGATGTTTGCATCAAATCAGTATGTGGTCTAACCGATGTCAGCAGACAGCTCTGGTGCCAAAGTATTGCATGACCAATATGGATTTTAATGAGACCGATGCCGATTCTTATATTTGGCATCAAAAATCTTCGATAACCAATTTAAAAATATCTAATGGAATTTATTTTTTATTTTTTGGTACCTTAATGCTTGCAACAACAAAGATATCAATTACAGGCAGAACATTTGACTGTTTTACAATACGTTATCCTTTAGTATTTGTTTAATTTTACAACAGTACAGAAGTACAAAAACATGCAAAAAAGCATAACGGATTAATATATCTTTACATATAGGCCATACATGAATGCAGTATATAAGCAACATAGTGAGTGAAGTTACTGGCAAAACATTAAGCATGATGCCCTTGGACATTTCACTCTTGCAGAATTGTTTGAGATTAACAAAAATAAAGGGTTTTCGAGCATGAAGAGCCTTTTTAAGGTCACGCCACTGCATTTCAATCAGATTTAAGTGTGGACTTTGACAAGGCCACTCCAAAACCCATCCATCCATTCGTCCATTTTCTACCGCATATCAGAGGTCGGGTCACGGGGGCAGTAGCTTTAGCAGGGACGCCCAGACTTCCCTCTCCCCATCCACTTCATCCATCTCTTCCGGGGGGGATCCCGAGGCGTTCCCAGGCCAGCCGAAGGATGTAGTCTCTCCAGCGTGTCCTGGGTCGTCCCCGGGTTCTCCTCCCTGTGGGACATGCCCGGAACACCTCACCAGGGAGGTGTCCGGGAGGCATCCGAATCAGATTCCCCAGCCACTTCATCTGGTTCCTCTCGATGTGGAGGAGCAGCGGGTCTACTCTGAGATCCTCCCAGATGACCGAGCTTCTCTAAGGGAGAGCCCGGACACCCTGCGGAGGAAACTCATTTCGGCCGCTTGTATCTGGGATCTTGTTCTTTCGGTCACGACACACAGCTCGTGACCATAGGTGAGGGTAGGAATGTAGATCGGCCGGTAAATCGTCTTTACCACAACGGATCGATACAAACTCCGCATCACTGCAGATGCTGGACCGATATGCCTGTTGATCTCCCGTTCCATTCTTCCCTCACTCGTGAACAAGACCCCAAGATACTTGAACTCCTCCACTTGGAGCAGGATCTCATCCTCGACCTGGAGAAGGCATGCCACCCTTTTCCGACTGAGGACCATGGTCTCAGATTTGGAGGTACTGATTCTCATCCCAGCCGCTTCACACTTGGCTGCGAACTGCTCCGTCTTGATGAAGCCAACAGAACCACATGATCTGCAAAAAGCAGAGATGCAATACTGAGGCCACCAAACTGGACACCCTCTATGCCTCGGCTGCACCTAGAAATTCCTTGGCGGAGTCCAACCCTCATCGGAATCAAGTCCGGCTTACTGCCGGATATGCGGACCAAACTCTGACTCCGTTCGAACAGGGACCGAACAGCCCGTATTAGGGGGTTCAGTACCCCATACTCCCGAAGCACCCCCCCACAGGACCCCCCCCCCCATGTAGACTGGTTGGGCGAACTCCCATGAACTCTCGAGGACCCTGCCAAGGGTGTAGAGCTGGTCCACTGTTCCATGGCCAGGACAAAACCCACACTGCTCCTCCTGAATATGTGATTCAACTTCCGAACGGACCCTCCTCTCCAGCACCCCAGAATAGACATTACCAGGGAGGCTGAGGAGTGTGATCCCCCTGTAGTTGGAACTGAGGAGGTCTTCGAAGTATTCTCCCCACCGGCTCACAACATCCCGAGTCGAGGTCAGCAGCGTCCCATCCCCACTATACAAAGTGTTGATGGTGCACTGCTTCCCCCTCCTGAGACGCCGGATGGTGGACCAGAATTTCCTCGAAGCCATCCGGAGGTCTTTCTCCATGGCCTCACCGAACTCCTCCCATGCCCGAGTTTTTTACTTCAGCGACCACCAAAGCTGCATTCCCCTGAGCCAGCTGGTACCCATCAGCTGCCTCAGGAGTCCCATAGGCCAAAAAGGCCTGATAGGACTCCTTCTTCAGCTTGGTGTCCACCAACGGGTTCGGGGATTGCCGCTACGACAGGCACCAACCACCTTACCGCCACAGCTCTGGTCGACCGCCTCACCAATGGATGCGCGAAACATGGTCCACTCGGACTCGATGTCCCCCGCCTCCCCCGGAACATGATCAAAGTTCTGTCGGAAGTGGGAGTTGAAATTCCTTCTGACAGGGGATTCCGCCAGACGTTCCCAGCAGACCCTCACAATACGTTTGGGCCTGCCACGTCGGACCGGCATCTTCCTCCACCATCGGAGCCAACTCACCACCAGGTGGTGATCAGTTGACAGCTCCACCCCTCTCTTCACCCGAGTGTCCAAGACATGAGGCCACAAGTCCCATGACACGACCACACTTTTTTTTAAGCCATTCAGAAGTTGACTTGCTGATGTGTTTTGGATCATTATCCTGCTGCAGAACCCAAGTGCGCCTCAGCTTGAGGTCACAAACTGATGGCTGAACTCCTTCAGGATTTTCTGTTAAAGAGCTGAATGAATGGTTCCATCAATCACACCAAGTTGTCCAGGTCCTGAATGTGCAAAGCAGACCAAGACCATCACACTACCAACACCGTGTTTGACTGTTGGTATGATGCTGTTTTTCTGAAATGCTGTGTTACATTTAGGCCAGATGTACCGAGACACACACCTTCCCAAAAGCTCAACTTTCACCTCACCAGACCAATATTCTCCCAAAATTCTTGGGAATCATCCATCCGTCCATCCATTTTCCGAACCGCTTCTCCTCACTACGGCGTGCTGGAGCCTATCCCAGCTGTCATCGGGCAGGAGGCGGGGTACACCATGAACTGGTTGCCAGCCAATCGCAGGGCACATACAAACAAACAAACAACCATTCGCACTCACATTCACACCTACGGGGAATTTAGAGTCTCCAATTAATGCATGTTTTTGGGATGTGGGAGGAAACCGGAGTGCCCGGAAAAAAAACCCACGCAGGCACGGGGAGAACATGCAAACTCCACACAGGTGGGGCCGGGGATTGAACCCGGGTCCTCAGAACTGTGAGGCTGACGCTCTAACCAGTCGCCCACCGTGCCGCCTCTTGGGAATCATTCAGAAGTATTTTGTTTTCTTTTTTTTGTCAAAGTAAGAAGAGTCTTTGTTCTCTTTGGTCAGCAGTAATTTTTGCCCTGGAACTTGCCACGTATGCCATTGTTGCCCAGTCCCTTCCTTCTTGTTGCATCATTGAACTGACCTTAACTGAGGCAAGGGATGCCTGCAGTTCTTTAGAAGTTGTCCTGAGTTCCTTTGTGGCCTCCTGGATGAGTCATTGCTGTTCTCTTTGGTTAATCTTTGTAGGCCGGCCACACACGGGAAGGTTCACCACTGTTCCATGTTTTCTCCATGTGAGGGTAATGTCTCTCCCTATTGTTTGCCAGAATCCTAAAGCTTTAGAAATTTCTTTTGTAACCCTTTCCAGACTGATAGGTGTCAATTTCTTTACAATTAATTACTCTCTACTGTTCTGGAATTTCTTTGGATTGTGTCATTCTGTTGCAGCTTTTTTAAAACTTTTGTCCGACTTGATTTTGTTGGGACAGATTCTGTTTCAGTGATTTCTTGATTTAACAGGTCTGGAGGTAAGCAGGCTTGGTTTATAATCAGTGAAAATTAACCAACAATTGTGATTAGCCACAATTAATGATTTCATGATTTAACAAGGGGGGGGGGTGTAATTATTCTTCACACAGGGACAGGTAACAAATAGTTTTTTTCTCCTTAATAAATGAACTCACCATTTAAAAACAGCATTTAAAATTGAAGTTATATTCATTCATATTTACATTTGTTTGATTATCTTAAAGAAAGTGGGAAAACTATGCAAACATGTAAGAATTTGAGAAGGGGGCCAATACTTTTTCACAGCACTGTACAGATTTAAAAAAAAATAAATAAATGGACCTAAAATTTGCCTTTGGGGCACCACACACTCAATTGTATGTATTCTGGAGGAATGTGTTTCCATACTTACAAAGAAACTTCAGTCTGTGAGGTAGGAGCTGAACCAATTAAAAATAGCACCAAAGAGACCAACCAGGTCTTTTTAATAAAATGTCGTGATCAAGCATTTTCCTTTAAAATTACATAAAATTAATGGCGATTATCCATTATCTTTTGCCCATTTGTTCATAAAATACATAATTTATATCACACAGAATTACTCACAAATAATAATAAATAAAATAAAACAACTATCCAGTAGCCCCAAAAAATCCCAATCAAATTACTGTATGTGGTTTTCAAGGAATACAGGAAAGTGCAAACCATCTGACCAGATTTTTAGGAACACACATTTTGTCATCTTGTTCTAGCCCTGTGTTATCCATCTGCGGTGTCTCAGTCTGTAGTCTGAACACTAGGGGACACCATGTGAATAGAGTACATCTATAACAGGAAAACAGACAAAGAAGAAATAAGACGAAGAAATATTACATCATGTTCGAATGACTACTGTTACTCTGTGCTTTAAATACAGTGAATTTTAAAAAAAAAATAAATAAGACTTATTGTTGAGAATACCACACCGACCAAACCCAACTATCTGGAACAGGTAGCTAAGACAAAGAACCATCCGGACTGTTATGGACGCAAAGTTCAAAAGCCAGCATCTGTGATGTTATGGGGCTGTGTTAGTGCCAATGGCATGGGTAACTTACACATCTATAAAGGCACCATTAATGCTGAAAGGTACATACAGGTATTGGAGAAACATATATAGTCGTATTTTACGCTTCATAATGCGCCACACATTTTTAATGGGAGACAGGCAGGCCAGTCTAGTACCCGCAGTCTTTTAATGGGAGACAGGCAGGCCAGTCTAGTACCCGCAGTCTTTTACTACAAAGCCACGCTGTTGTAACATGTGTAGAATGTGGTTAGGCATCGTCTTGCTGAAATAAGCGGGGGACGTTGAAAAAGACGTTGCTTGAAAGGCAGCATATGTTTCTCCAAAACCTTTATGTACCTCCGGATGGTTCTTTTCCTCTTTGGCCCGGAGGACACGACGTCCACAATTTCCAAAAACAATTTGAAATGTGGACTCGCCGGACGACAGAACACTTTTCCACTTTGCATCAGTCCATCTTAGATGAGCTCGGGTCCAGAGAAGCGTTTCTGGGTGTTGTTGATAAATGGCTTTTGCTTTGCATAGTAGAGTTTCAAGTTGCACTTACGGATGTAGCGCCGAGCTGTATTTACTCATATTAGTTTTCTGAAATGTTCCTGAGCCCATGTGGTGATATCCTTTAAACATTGATGTCGGTTTTTGATGCAGTGCCACCTGAGGGATCGAAGGTCACGGGCATTCAATGTTGGTTTTCAGCCTTGCCGCTTACATGCAGTGATTACCCCAGATTCTCTGAACCTTTTGATGATATTATGGAACGTAGATGATGAAATCCCTAAATTCCTTGCAATTGTACGTTGAGGAACATTGCCCTTAAACTGTTCGACTATTTTTTCACGAACATGTTTACAAAGAGGTGAACCTCGCCCCATCTTTGATTGTGAATGACTGAGCAATTGAGGGAAGCTCCTTTTATACCCAATCATGGCACCCACTTGTTCCCAAGTAGCCTGTTCACCTTTGTGATGTTCCAAACAGGTGTTTGATGAGCATTCCTCAACTTTCTCAGTCTTTTTTGCCACCTGTCCCAGCTTTTTTTGGAACATGTTGCAGCCATAAAATTCTAAGTTAATGATTATTTGCTAAAAACAATGATGTTTATCAGTTTGAACATTAAATAGCTTGTCTTTGTCATGTATTCAATTAAATGTAGGTTGAACTTGATTTGCAAATCATTGTATTCTGTTTTATTTATGTTCAACATAACGTCCCAACTTCATTGCAATTGGTGTTGTACTATATACTATATTAACATTTCAAGTCACAGGTTCTTACATGTGTTTAGACACTAAAAAAATAATCCCACCACACCACTCGTCAGTAGTACTGCCTTCCTCATATCCCACATTCTGTCCTACCCTTTTCTGTCCTCCCTCATCTTGTTCTCTTGGTTTGTTATTTTATGTCTTCACCGGGTGCCCCCCCACTCCCCCGGGTGCCCCTCTCCACTACAAAAATAATAACACAATTTGACTGTTGTAATGTTACTTGTGTTCAAATATCTAGTTTGTCTCACTATTATTCTGCTGTGGTTCCACTATTATTCTGCTGTGGTTCCACTATTATTCTGCTGTGGTTCCACTATTATTCTGCTGTGGTTCTCACCCCGATTCCCCTTCTCCACTCTGTTCCTCCGTCTGTCCCCTAAAACCTTTTCTGTCCCGTTGCATTTTCAATAAATATCAGAAAAAATAAAACATTTTAAAATAAGCAGAGTATTTCAAACTCCCATCTTGCACAGCAAAACTGTTTCAGCACAAAGGCATACAGATTCACCATTCTGCAAGGCCATGCAGCTGAACAGGACAGAAAAAAAAGGTGTATACATGATGTGCATGACATTTAATCGGAACAGCTGTGTGACAGAAGATGAAACACAGCAAGGTGGAAAGTGCGACAAGAAACAATCACGTCGCCTTCTTCTTTATCCTACTCTAATCCCTCCCACTTTTGATTGGTGCCTGTTGTAATGGAAAAGCAACGGAGGCCAGGCCTGACCAAGTGAGGCCGGGGCAGAGCGGGGCCATGCTGTTCTGGAACTTGCAATGGAAAAGCGGCATAAGACTATTACAAACTAGCCCCAGCAGGCACTCTCTCAATTACAAGACTGCTTTGAACACACTGCGTGGAACATATTCAAACATGAGGACTTAGCAACATATACAGAGTTGGTCTTGTTCTACATCAGATTTTTTATATAAGTGTCACTGTATACTTAATAATATACAAACATTGAAATTACAGTTGCGGAATCACATTCTCACGATTTCGCATTTTCATGAGTGGAAAGACCGAAGGCCTCCATGAGTGAGTACATGGGATGTTTTAAACCTATTTCTTTAGAATAAATACGATTCGGTCTACTAGTCTTTCTATTCAAGCCTTTCCTCCAGATGTCCACCTCCAACATGGTGGGCAATGAAATAACACTCACATGATTTAAAACTAGCCGCAGACTTGGACCTGTCTGTGGGCATTTGGTACTGAGCTGAACAGGGAGAATGAACAAAAACATTTTTATCTTCAGCAGTCGGAAATATGTTTTATATTCTAAATCAGCTGCGTCCGCTTGAGCGTCTGTACACACTGCTTGTCTTGGTCATGTGATATGAAGTCAAGAAAAAAAGTAAGATCACAAGTCAGCAAAAATGAGAATAAAACAAACATATTTGGAGAGCCAAAGGGGTAATAGGAAAGGGTAATAGGCCAAATGATGAGACGGGAAAACCCTACAACTTCCAAGAAATAAAAACGTGCAATTAAGAGACACTATCAGCAGTGCTACTTAAAATTCAGGTTTATTGCCACGAGTGATTCTCAAGCAATCTGCCTTAATATGTGGCAAAGGCTCGCAAATGAGGCAATTAAGCCTTCAAAACTGCCTAAAACTGAATGAATACCTTGTTTCCATTTCCAACATTCTAGCTTTGTGAAGTTGGATTTTCTGCAATGACTGCAACCAAAGGAAAATTACAAACTTCAATGGAAAATAGTAACACAATTCGAGACCAGCTCTTTGAGTGGATCCCACGAATTAACAACTATGTTGTACATCCAGCACAATGGAGGGTTGTATTTTTAATAATCCATTTTTATTTGTTTCTCCGTGGTACAAAGATGCTTGCATTACATGACCAACTTGTTTTAATGAAACAAATGTTAGGTGTAATTTAGTTTAGTTATTTATTGTATTTTTTGTTTAGTGTGCTATTTTGGATTTGTTGTATATTTTGTGTGGGACCCCCTTGCAAACGAGATATTGCATCTCAAGGGGTTTATTCCACGTAAATAAAGAATTTTCAACAATAATAAGACAGAAAAGACCAGACAAAAAATAAAAAATATATATACATATATTTGTTTTATGTTTAGTTTCTTTTGTTTTTAATAGCATATTTAACATTGAAGTAATCCAAATGCAATTGAATTGGATTACGTTTCTCAGAATCAGAATCAGAATCAGAATCATCTTTATTTGCCAAGTATGTCCAAAACACACAAGGAATTTGTCTCCGGTAGTTGGAGCCGCTCTAGTACAACAAACAGTCAATTTACAGAACACTTTGGGGACATAAAGACATTGACAAAAAACAATTGTGCAAAAAGATGCAGAGTCCTCTAGCACTTAGAGCAGTTCGAACGACTAATATTGCAATAGTCCGGTGCAATGACCATTGTGCAAAGGGCGCTGAGATTTCAAGGAGTGTATGCGGTTTAAAGTGACGAGTAGTGCTAGTAACCGTATCAGAATCAGAATCAGAATCATTTTTATGTAATTATGTCAAAAACACACAAGGAATCTGTCTCCGGTAGCTGTGAGTGCGAATGGTTGTTTGTACAGGGTGGACCCCGTCTCCTGCCCGATGATGGCTGTTATAGGCTCCAGCACGCCCGCGACCCTAGTGAGGAGAAGCGGCTCAGAAAATGGATGGATTGGTGGATAGTTGGAGCCGCTCTAGTACGACAACAGTCACTGAGCAATAAAAGGTTGCCAGTAATCTGATAATGCTGGAACAATGTTTTTTTTTTTTTTTTTTTTGGACAATTGTGCAAAAAGATGCAGAGTCCTCTAGAAATTAGAGCAGTTTGAATTGAGAAATAGAACAATAGTCCAGTGCAATGACCATTGTGCAAAGGGCACGGAGACTTCAAGAAATATATGCAATTTAAAGTGACTAGTACTGTGATAATCTGGGACAATGTCGATTGTGCAAATGTTGCAGATGCTACTCAGGCACATGAGTGGCCAGTATTGGTCAACAACAGATATGCAAATAGTAGAGCGTGGCGAGACTGCTACAGTGAGTGCACGAGTAATGTATAACTGGCCCAACAGAAATGTGACAACAAACTCAAAACAAAAAAATTGGCATTATGTTGGAATGGAATGGTAAATTAACTCTTTAAAAAGTTAATGGCAAGAGGGAAGAAGCTTGTTTTAGTTTGCATTGTTCGGTAGCGCCGACCTGAGGGAAGGAGCTGGAAGAGGTGGTGATCAGGATGTGGAAGGTTCAAGAGGACTTTGCATGCTCTTGTCTTAGTTCTGGCATCTTGCAAGTCCCCAAGGAAGGGTAGGTGGGGTACCGACACTCTTTTCAGCAGTTTTGATTGTCCGTTGTAGTCGGAGTTTGTCTTTTTTTGTAGCAGCACCAAACCAGACTGTGATGGAAGAACACAGGACTGATTCGATGACTGCTGTGTAGAACTGCCTCAACAGCTCCTGTGGCAGGCCATGCTTCCTCAGAAGCCGCAGGAAGTACATCCTCTGCTGGGCCTTTTTGAGGATGGAGTTGATGTTGATCTCCCACTTCAGGTCCTGGGAGACTGTAATTCCCAAGAACTTGAAGGTCTCGAAGGATGACACAGGGCAGTTGGACAGCATGAGGGGTAACTGTTGGCGAAGGATGCCTCCTGAAGTCCACGATCATCTCTACAGTCTTGAGCATGTTTCCATCAGGAAGCTGTAAATCCACTGAGAGATGGCAGGCGAGACGCTGAGCTGGAGAAGCTAGTGTTAGCTTGGGGCGGAATATAAACACTGGTGAGAATGAAAGATGCGAACTCGCAAGGCGAGTAGAATGGCTTACAGTTCAAAAACACCGACTCTAAATCATGGCTGCAGTGTGTGCTGAGCTCCGTGACGTCCGTACACCATTTTTCGTTGATTTAGAAGCATATACCGCCGCCTTTTTTTTTACCACGATAATTCCATGACGCAGTCTGCCCGGTGAAGATGAAAGCCAGGAAGCATTATGGCGCCATCGGGGACACCCTCACAAAGCCAAGTCTCCGTAAAGCACAGCATGGCGGAACGTCCGAAGTCTTTACTGGTCTTTGTCAGAAGTAGACTGCAGTCTCCCCTGCGGTGAGTAACTCTGGGAAGAATTTGCGGATATGAGAAAGTTGTGATATATATATATATATATCACAACAAATATATATAAATATATATACAAATATATATATATATATATATATATATATATATATATATATATGCGGCATGGTGGCCGACTGGTTAGAGCGTCAGCCCCGGACATTTCTGAGGACCCGGGTTCAATCCCCGGCCCCGCCTGTGTGGAGTTTGTATGTTCTCCCCGTGCCTGCGTGGGTTTCCTCCCACATCCCAAAAACATGCATGAATTGGAGACTCTAAATTGCCCGTAGGCATGACTGTGAGTGCGAATGGTTGTTTGTCTCTATGTGCCCTGCGATTGGCTGGCAACCAGTTCAGGGTGTACCCCGCCTCCTGCCCGATGACAGCTGGGATAGGCTCCAGCACGCCCGCGACCCTAGTGAGGAGAAGCGGCTCAGAAAATGGATGGATGGATATATATATATATATCATATTGTAACTTAATTACTTCACTGATTACTTGATTTCAAAAGTAAGTTAGAAAACGTAACTTTTTAGTTACTTTCAGCAGCAGGAATCCCACTCACCCCAATCACTTATCCATAGGACAAAAAAAGCATTAGCTTAACTGTAGCCATTACTTGGTAATGTACGCCACACAAGTTTCTGAATTATGTTATCAATATGAGCCAATAACTTAAATATTAGTGTAGTTGAAGCCACATTAAATCAGCAACTTAGTGCAGACTTGACATGACAACACAGGACAGTTAGTACCTAAACATAAACAAGCACAACATTCTCAGTAAACTTCTCTAATCTGAACTGATATATAGATGGATGTCGATTGTGGTCCATTAAGGCAACTGTGTGTATGTGTGCATTACTTACGTGACGTCAGCCGTGAAGCGCGTCAAACCAGTTCACAGTCCGGATTACACTGAACTTGAAACTTCTCACATTTCATTGTCAATTTTATGAAAAATAAGTATTGTAAATCCTTTCATGAGTCAGTCCTTATTGTATGACGATTTATGATCGCACATTTCGGTATGTGTAATTAACCCACAATACATTGCGCGCTTAACGCGACAGTAAAACTGTATTCTTAATGTGTAACTAACAGACATGCAAACACCAAGGGCATGAAAAAGGTGACCAAAAAAATTTTTTAGGGGTTCTGGGGGGATCCCCTGGGCCCCGCAGAGAATTTGTTTTATCTTAACGTAAATTAAGAAATCTGGAAGACTCTGAAGAGTAAATATCACAAAATCAACACATTTTCTTCATGCAGAAAAACATTTATTTACACTTTGCTGTACAAATTTACGATTAAAATTAAATTTGCCTCATTTCTTTGCATTTTGTTTTGGCCTCCAACTTGAGCCAGGCCCATCTCCACCTGCACCTGATGCCTGCATCAAGCTGTGCCACATGAATAGCATCCTCCTCTTTAAGCACACTCATTCTGGAAAAGTCTGTTCACTTCATTTTTCATTGTTACCAACTTCTAAGGCTAATCCCATATGCATCCTCTGGAAAAATATTAGGTACAGTATTTTTCCATTTTTATTGGCCATTTCTGAATTTGAAGTTAGTTCATTCTGTGGTGTGACATAATCCATAACATCACTCTGTCGCTTAATACATTTAACATTAACATCCGTAAACTAATTACATAATTATAGGCGCGTTTCTTAATGTTACGTGTGCTTCGTGGTTCTGCTGGGACCACAACCAGGGCCACGACCTGCAGCACCTCAACGTAAAAATACAAAAGACCAGTGCAACAAATTCTGATCTGATGAGCAAAAAGTTTGCCTAAATATAAGAGTAGCAATAGAGGATGTCCACTCCAGAGGTAGGTAGAGTAGCCAAATATTATACTCAAGTAAGAGTACTGTTACTTGACAATAATGTGACTCAAGTAAAAGTAAAAAGTAGTCCTCCAAAAAAATTCTTGAATCAGAGTAAAAAGTACAGAGTGAAATAATTACTCAAGTACTGAGTAAATAGCACAAACAATAAAAAACATTTGCAATTTACTGCACGGGGAAGTCGAAATTGTAGTCTTGCGCACGAAAAAGTTTATAAATAAGCAATAATTGATCAATAAAAGCGGCGAGCGACATTTAGATCATTGTAACAGAGTAAAAGTACCGTTACCGCTAGCTGCCAGCGTTCAAGGAGTACGAAACAGCCTATGATGACGGCGATCCCCCCCAAGGAAAAGCTCAGCGGATCTATACGATTCATGTAAATGGTCTATTTTAAGTTCAAAACGGCAGATTTCACCAAAAGGCGACTGATCTGCATGTATGAAATAAAAAAAAAGTAACAACAATAAAATACACTTTTTACAAAGGAAAATAAAAATAGTGTGGCGATAGTCAAATCGTGCATTTCTTTGCACTTTTATGGTACTGCACCGTCACTGTGCATTGTAGAATCAACAATCACTTCCCAATCGCTTTGTGCTGCTTATTGAGGAATCAGCGGTCTGTCCATCCATCCATCCATCCATCCATCCATCCATCCATCCATCCATCCATCCATCCATCCATCCATCCATTTATTTATTTTCTGAGCTGCTTCTGCTCACGAGGGTCGCGGGCGTGCTGGAGCCTATCCCAGCTACCATCGGGCAGGAGGTGGGGTACATCCTGAACTGGTTGTCAGCCAATCGCAGGACACATACAAACAAACAACCATTCGCACTAACATTCACACCTACGGGCAATTTAGAGTCTCCAATTCATGCATGTTTTTGGGAGGAAACCGGAATGCCCAGAGAAAACCCACGCAGGCACGGGGAGAACAAGCAAACTCCACACAGGCGGGGTATTGAACCCCGGTCCTCAGAACTGTGAAGCTGACGCTCTCATCAGTCATCCACCGTGGTCAGCGGTCTGTGTGAACCGTTAAATGCTTTTGAATGGCTGGACTGTGATTTTTTCGAGTCACCAGCAGCCATATATCAGTACTTAGTGTCAGTACAACTGTCATCTGATTACTCTCCCAGGGAAACTAAAGTATTCCTTTGCTCGATACTCAAAATGGCAGAATTTTGGAGTTACGCGTTACTTTGTTACTTTGTAACGCGTTACCGGCATCACTTCTATGACAAACATATGAGCATCATCCATTACGATGTACGTATGCGCAATCGTCACATCTTCTGCGATGTTAGTGTACTGTAATATACAGTGAATCAAATGGACTATTGAAAGTGACCAGAAGAGGGACCTATTTGGACATGCTCAAAAGATTAAAAGATTGTACACCTGCGGCATTTCTTATTTCGCTCTTCAGAATGTAATTAGGCAGACACGCTGCAGCTGCATGATTGCGCGATGTGTGTTCAATAGGTAAATGGGAGTAAATGTGTACTTTTGTAATACATACTGTAAATCCAATAACTGGATTACTAGGAAAATTATTATTTGTATCAGACTGTTTTAAAGACTCTATGATCACACTGTGATAATATGGAATTTATTTTGTTTTGTAATATAGGAATAGATAAATATTTTGTTAAGCGCTGCGAGGAGTGCAAAGTTATCAATGTCCTTTCACCATCGTTCCTGTCATACTGTGTTGCGTGTTTTTGTTTGCACATTAAGGACAAAAGTCCTGTTTTTTGTTTCAAGTCCTCATTTAAAAAAAACACCATTCAAGCAACAAGTTTTTCCTCATGTTTTTGAGATTGTAGGGTGAAATCTGGAGCTGGCTACGAGTGTGGACTGAATGGGTGGCAACCATGGGGAAATGAAATGCCAGTATTTTGAGGGTAATAGCCTCAACAGCAACATATTGAACAAAAAAAATGAACTATGAACTAATTTGTTTTTGGACCAGTTGAACTTTGTTAAAAATTTGGAATTTTGATCTATGAACTGAACTAGTTCATTTTTGGAACGATGAACTGAACTAGTTCCCATAGAAAATGAATCAGTCGGGGACCTAGTAACCATAGTAATAGGGTGGGTTTTCACTTTTCTCTTGGTTGGACTCCTGGGGCCTTGGTCACGACTAGGGTTGTCATGTGTGTGTGTTCCGGGTTTTGTCCTCCCTCCTGTTTCACACACACCTGCTCCTGTGAGCATCTTCACCACCTGTGCCTCGTTCACCCTAATTACCCCTTGTATTTAACCTCGTGTCTCATTACCTCTCGTTGCCAGTTCGTTGTACCTTGTCGTCGCGTTCCAGCATTCCTTGTTTCCACGTCACAGACTCACAGTAAGACTTGACCCTGTTCCGATTATCGACCTTGCCTCTTTGCCTCATATTTTTGGATACTGTTGCCTTTCTTGGATTGCCTGCCTGTGTACCGACCTATGCCCGTATATTAAACCTCTCTTTTTGGAAACTGTCCATTTGTTTTGGAGTCGTGCATTTTTGGGTCCTATCCTCTGTTCCATTCATGACAAGGGTTTGGTGTCGTTTGGGTTTGGGCGTTTCCGGTTCCTTGTTTCAGTTCCAGACGGTTCTCTGTTCTGGTTATTTTTGGGGGCTGGGTCGTCGAAGTTTGCGTGGTTAGGCTGGGGGGTGTCTGGGTTGTGGGGGTCCATTTTTTTGGCGGCACGCTGGCGTGGACTGGGGTGGGCTTTTGGTTGGCTTTGCATGGGATCCGTGTGGTGTGGGCTGGGGTTCGAGGCGTGTCTGGCGCTGCTCGTCATGGGGGCCTCTGGTTCTGGGTTTTGCGCTGGGGCGGCTGATCATTGATTTTGCTGGGGTTTTTCTGGGGCACGTGTCTTTGTGTGCGTTCTTCTCGTTGGTTTTCGCCGCTTCTTTGTTGGTTTTCACTGCTTCTTCTTCGGGGTGGGCAGACTTTGGGCATTGGGGCTGGGGGCCGGGGTTTGTGTTTGGGCGGTTCCGAGGGGGCCAGGGCGTTGGTCCCAGTTCCAGTTGGTTCTCAATTCTCGATGCCCAGCCCTAATCACGACGGGCGCTTAACTTGGATTCGCTTTGGCTGGCTATGACCGCTATTTTGGGTGGCGGCTGGCTCCTGCGTTGGGCCCTGTTGGTGGCTGGGGCCCCCATGTTCTCCGAGGGTGATGGGGACAGTGGCAGTGTTCCGGTGCCCTTGCCCGTCCCCTTGGGACTGGTCGGGGAGCTTCAGTCGGTCTCGGGACCGCTCTGGATCCTGGATGGTCGGTGCTGTCCCCCTGGTTGGGTCCCCTGCTGGAGGGGCTCGCTGACTCGCCCCCACTTGATGTGCCGACTCAGCAACTCCATACACCAGTTGACTAACATGCATGTGATATTGTGTTCATTCACTAATACGTTCGATAGAAACACTATAGACTTTAATTACTTGTGCTGGCCTCACTAATAACACAGGTTATACTAACATATCAACCCACACATTCTTATAGGTGTTTTGACACTAAAAATAGAATCCCACCGCACCACTTGACAGTAGCACTGCCTTGCTCATTTTCCCACATCCTGTCCTGCCCTTTTTTGTCCTCTCTTATCTGGTTCTCTTGGTTAGTTATTGCATGTCCTCACCGGGTGTCCACCCCCCATCTACAAATAACTGTAGAAATGTTACTTGTGTTCAAATATCTAGACTATTTCACTATTGTTCTGCTCTGATTTTCACCCGTAGTCCCCTTGTCCACTCTGTCCCTCTGTCTGTCCCCTAAAACCCTTTTCTGTCTGAATGCAAAAAAATAACTTTCCCAACACTGATCCTGTATTATTTCACATCACAATACATAATGCAATGTAATTTTTTTCCAATATCGTGCAGCCCTAGTACCAAGGCACTTCAAAGTAATTGGAACTGGACTCCACAGCATTGGTGAAGTGTAATAGTTTTTGAAAAGTGTTTTAAGGCAATTTTCCACACATACTCGTGACTGATCTGTTTAGGGTGCCCTAAATAAAGTAATGCTTTTTTTCCTTGTACAGAAAACCGCTGGGGAGCGTTGATGGAAGCCTTGTTGTGTTTGCAAGTGAGCTTCGCTGTCGCCACAGAAGACATAATATGGTATCGATTAGGCACTCTGCACAGCTTCCATGGTCATTTTTCTACCCCGTTCGCCGTGAGGAATTAGTGGACAGTAAAACTATATATCCTGTGGACAGTTGTCTACCACTGGAAATAGCACAGTTTGTTACCCAATAAATCATGCTCACACACCACATCTCTTTGTCACCATGAAGGATTCAGCAAGTAGAGTGCGAAGATATTGCTTTTTTAATTTGTTTCTCTAAAAGTGATGTTGAGGCAAGTCTGTATATATTTCTTTTCCCTGGGCCATTTAAAAATGTCTTACACAAATACATGAAAAGCTGAAAACAGGTATATTTGTGCAGTGCAATTACTTTACTTTACTATTAGTGGAAGAAATAAGATGACTGAAATACAGCTTAGCCAGTTAGCACTGTTGTTTCACATCATGAAATTCTGCACTCTTGCCTTTCTGTGTGGAGTTTACATAATATCCATAAGCATGAGTGTTGGTTTATGGTTAGAGTAGGTTTTGGCTCATACGCACACATGAGTCAGATGTCATCTTGTTTCATCTGTTCAGAGATTCCATGCAGCATCCTTCACTGACTCAAAGACAGTTCAGGGTTGGGCTTGGCTAGTTGAAAGGCATTTATTTGGGGTGATCCTTCTCACCATGTCTTGCAATATGTCTTAAGTAGTGATGCAACGAAATCTGTGGTCAGCGTGCTGTCATGTACACTATATTATATGTATAAATAAATAAATAGGCGACAGGGTGAATGACTGGTTAGCACATCTGCCTCACTGTTCTGAGGACCCAGGTTCAAATCCCAGCTCTCCTGTGTGGACTTTGCATGTTCTCCCCGTGCCTGCATGGGTTTTCTCCAGGTATTCCGGTTTCCTCCCACATCCCAAAAACTAGTTCAGGGTGTACACGCTGCTTTCCGTTGTTTAGGCACTTAAGGGATTTGCTTGTTGCACGCAATTATGCACCACTCCATCTACCTACGAGCGACAAGCTAATGTAGCTAAATACGATGCCATGCCGCAGAGGAAAAAGTTGCACTTCTGACGAGTATCGTTATCACGAAGGGAGGATGAGGATTAATTAATAGTAGAAAGACGGGAACACCATGCGACTTGCTAAGCTATTGTGACTTGAAGCACCAAACTCCAAAATAAGTGATTGGGATACAGTAAGCTTATTTTATTTTTTATTTTTTTGTCCTGTTCGGCTTTTAGGTCAAGCAAAAGGGAAAATCTGTATCCCTTTTATGCCGGAACAGTTTTACTGTGTCACAGTGAAGTTTTAAATCTCCCGCTGTGGTTTCTTAGTATTATTGTGGTATATTGAGAATTAGACTTGATCAGTTGAACAGAACACATTTTCTAGAAGGGAGAGAGAAACAAAGACAAAAGATAAAGCACTAATTGTAAACAGGATGAGAGAAGTAAATCATTACATTATCTACAACAATGAAACATTAAATATGAGTGTTGCATGGAGCTGTCGTGCTACACCCTGTGAGGGAAGGACAGGACAAGATAGGACAGGAGAAGAAGCATGCAGGACAAGGGTCGTGAACCCGGCTGCACAACTGAAGTGTGGTGGGATTAATTATGTAAATTATAAAAGTCTACAGGACGAGAGTACAAGTGAGGGGATACACAAGCGATTTGCATATTCATGAGTTAGTTGTCGCAGTAAGTGCGTAACCCCACACCCAGTGAAAGAGTCCTAGGGGTGTGTGCCTGCGGATACATGCAAATGAATTGACACCGTTTTACATGCACAAATTACTGTCCTGTAATTGCTGAGGACCCCACCCAATCAATCGAGAGGCGGGATCGGGCCCAGGGGTCCACCCGAGAGCAGCCCAGCGGACGGGACACGTCCCACACCAAGGGACCCAGGGCGGTCCGCTGGCCCCATCGAGGCGTACCGACAATTGGCCACCCAGTGGGGGCCGCAGGGACCCAATGCCACCCCCCCAAGCCAACCACCGCCTCCCACCCCACACACCGCCCTACACGGTGGCCATGGTGGTAAAATATTAGTACACCCTTTTTTCTTAAATTTATTGTTCATTATAATACCTGGAACCACTAAAGGCATTTTACCTGAAGAATACAAAAGCTTAACTGTATTATACAATATAATTTTGGTTTTGATCAAGAAAATCATGGAAAATGACTATAGGTAGATATCAGCTGTCATTAAACTCTTATGAGCTATTTTCGATGTCATTATATTTATCAAACAAAGGTACATTTAGTTGCACCTGGCATAAAAATGAACAAGAAACTGAAGAAACAAGGGGTCTAATGTTTTTTCCCACCTAATCAAGTATTACTATTTCTGTATTTATATGTACTTTACTCATACTTAATACAGTGTATTTCAAGCTTTCAAGCTTTTTATTCAAGCTTTTAGTGTGCAGTATTCTTGAATGTGACTGTATTTTATTTCTCCATTGTAAACAATACAATGACGACAACTCAGATTTCCGGAGTAGTCTCCAACGACTAGTGTAGCCTGTGGAGCGCTCCAACATGAGCTTACGTGTAGCGAGCACCCGTGCTAAGTCGTCTCATGCTATTGATGGTATCGAGCGCCTGCTGGTAACACAGATTCTCTCGAGCATCGAATGCAGAGTTTCCCGGACAGCACAGGAGAATCCACTGCATATACCACTGACTTTGCTCACATAGCCTAAGCTAACACGTGCTAACCTGTCTGCAGGAGCTAGTCGGCAATTTGAAGCCATTTCATTCTCCTGGCCCCCACACAGTCGCGCACACACAACTTGTCAGAAGACAGGCAGTCATTGGCTAACTGTCGGCTTTTTGGGTACTGACGTTTAAGACACCATATGAATTGAGCGCTGTCGCCTGTTTTTTTTTTCTTATTTTTTTTTTTTTTTTTTTTAAATAAACTACCGGTAAAAAACTGGTACCAGTCCTTTTTTTTTATGTCAAAATACCTTGGTATGGTACTAGTATTAGTACTGCAATACTAGCAGTAGGTTGTTTCTCGTGGAGTCAGTGGCTCTTGTCTTCCTAATTTGTTCTCTGTTATTTAGAGCATGGACTAAGGTTACTCCCATACTGGGTCCTGGTTGTTTTCTAATCTCTTCTATGGTGAAAGGCTTGATTAGTACAGACAAACTATATTTTGTTGGTTTCCTGGAATTATTGGTATCATTTGGCGGTATCATTTTAAAGCAGTGGTTCTTCATCTTGTTGGCAGTACAGAACCCTGCAAGTTTCATCTGTGGTTCATGGAACCCTTCCTAATTTGAACAATAATGTGTGGGTTATTTCAAATTCAAAACAGGCATATATTTTGTCTGTGTAGATTCTCAGTCATCCAGGTCATGCACAAAATAAACCACGGATCAGTTGCACACAAAATCATTGTGTTAAAAGAACAACAGCATGCTTCTTTCATCATTGGCAGCTGGCAGGTAATTTATACAGCAAGGTGATGGAAGTCTTTGGCGTCCATGTGTGTGTTTCAGCTGTTATGAAAATCGCTGACACTAATATGGTGCTTCATGAATATGACTGAGACATTTTGGATGGCAGATTTAGGTTAATTGAAGAGTGCTGCACATACCTGGCAATCTGTCTGGCATGGACCCTGCTTTCACTCCAAAGATACCAGGAATTACTCAACTCTGTTATTTAACATAAAAATGCACATTGCGAAACCCATAAATGATCCACATGCGCTAACAATATCCTTTTGAGAAGCACTAAGAGAGAGATTTTAGAGTGGGCATCATTTTAGAGCCTCCCATTTAGGGCACATCTACTGTAAATCTACTGGAAACATTTGATCCAGATCCAGGACATAGAATTTTTTTGTCCACCTGAAACGTCCAATATTTGCTACCCTTTAACTCTGCTGCTGTTAAACTCCTATGGGAAATAACTTGCTTAATTTGCTTAGCCCCTAAATTCCTCATTATATCCACAAGCTGGTAGGTAACCATGTCCGTTTGCAAACAAAGACTACATAGCAATAGGAAAGACCAAAACAATAACTCTGCAGTCAGCAATTATCTTGTTACCTGTAGTAGTCATAATGGCGGAATGTGCACACGCAGCGGCTTCTCGCTGTCCCGCCCGAATGGTGTTTTCGTGTCTTTCGTCTCATATGTCAGAGTGTTTTAGCCCGTCTTTGTCAAGCCTACATGTCCCAAGGCGCATATACAGTCGTAGGTTTCTGCTCGACACAGGCAGAACTACTTTTATAGAGTTAAAGTTTACTCTCACTGAGGAGCTACGGAACAGTGGTCTGCTCCGGGTGCCTACAACAACTCTAACTCCCACTCCTGCATTGCGCCCACAGTGGAGGTGCCACGAAAGGTGAAGGAGGAAGCAGAAGCAGGTCAAGTGTGGTTTTGTGTTTGTGCAAACATGGCTTAACAGTAGCGTTCCAGACAGTGCCATTCAGCTCGACCGGCTGGCCATGCTACCGAGCGGACAGAGCTCTCGTCGAGGGAGGTAAGACCTGCGGCGGCGGGCTCTGTGTTTACATCAATGTGCATGCAGATGCTACTCTGGCATGAGTGGCCATTATTGGTCAACAATTATGCAAATAGTGTAGCATGGCGAGACTACTACAGTGAGTGCACGAGTAATATGTAATATAATTGGCTCCACAGAAATGTGACAACGAACTCAAGTCAAAAAATTGCCAGCATGTTGGAATGGAATTGTATGTTAGGTGTTTAAGAAGTTGATTGCAAGAGGGAAGAAGCTGTTGGAATGTCTGCTAGTTCTAGTTTGCATTGATCGGTAGCGCCTACCTGAGGGAAGGAGCAGGAAGAGCTGGTGACCGGGATGTGGAGAGTCAGAGAGGATTTTGCACGCTCTTGTCTTAGTTCTGGCAGCGTGCAAGTCCTCAAGGGTGGGTAGGGGGGTACCGACAATCCTTTCAGCAGTTTTGATTATCCGTTGTAGTCGGAGTTTGTCCTTTTTTGTAGCAGCACCAAACCAGACTGTGATGGAAGAACACAGGAATGATTCGACGACCGCTGTGTAGAACTGCCTCAGCAGCTGCTGTGGCAGGCCGTGCTTTCTCAGAAGCCGCAGGAAGTACAACCTCTGCTTGGCCTTTTTGAGGACAGAGTTGATGTTGGTCACCCACTTCAGGTCCTGTAAGACTGTAATTCCCAGGAACTTGAAGGTCTCGACGGTTGACACAAGACCAATGACAGTGGTGTCATCTGCAAACTTCAGGAGTTCAACAGCCGGGTGCGTTGAGGTGCAGTCGTTCGTGTAGAGAGAGAAGAGCAGCGGAGAGGGGACACAACCTTGGGGCACCCCAGTGCTGATGCTGCGTGTGGATGAGGGGGTCTCTCCCAGCCTCACATGCTGTGTCCTGCCCGTCAGGAAGCTGTAAATCCACTGGCAGATGGCAGGTGAGACGCTGAGCTGGAGAAGTTTGGAGGAAAGGAGGTCAGGGATGATGGTGTTGAACATTGAGTTGAAGTCCATGAACAGGATCCTCGCGTAGGTCCCTGCACTGTCGAGGTGTTCCAGGATGAAGTGCAGTCCCATGTTGACTGGATCATCCGCAGACCTGTTCGCTCAGTAGGCAAACTGCAGGGGGTCTAGCAGGGGACCTGTGATGCTCTTGAGGTGGTCCAGCACGAGACGTTCAAAGGACTACATGACCACAGATGTTAAGGCAACAGGCCAGTAGTCATTTAGACTCGAGATTGTAGGTTTCTTGGGGACTGGAATGATGGTTGAGCATTTGAAACAGGATAATATTTCGCACAGTTCCAGAGATCGGTTGAAGATCTGTGTGAAGACTGGAGCGAGCTGGTCCGCGCAGACTTTGAGGCAGGATGGGGACACATGGTCTGGGCCTGCCGCTTTGTTAATCTTTTGTTGTTTGAAGATGCGTCTCACATCCTGTTCGCGGATGGTTAACGCAGAAGTCGATGGTGTGATGGTGGTCGGTGGGTGGATGTGGGGTATGAAAGTGTCCTTTTGTGATGTGGGGTATGAAAGTGTCCTTTTCAAATCTGCAGTGGAAGGTATTCAAGTCGTTGGCTAGTGTGCTATTGTTCTCAGCTTGGGGGGGATCGTCGCTTGTAATTTGTCAGCGATTGGAATGCATGCCAGACTGATTCAGAGTCCTTAACGGTAAACTGTTTTTCTAACTTTGCTGCATAGTTCCTCTTTGCAATGTTAATTTCTTTAGACAGCTGGTTTCTAGTTTGATTATACAGGACCCTGTCCCCGCTTTGATATGCGTCCTCCTTAGCTTGGCGAAGCTGCTTAAGTTTGGCAGTGAACCACGGCTTGTTGTTGTTGAAAGTGCGAAATGACTTTGTTGGTCCACACACCTCTTCACAGAAACTGATATAGCATGTGACAGTGTCCGTATATTCATCTAGGCTGCCAGCTGAATTTTCAAAGACACTCCAGTCTGTGCAGTCTAAACAGCTTTGAAGTTCCATCTTTGCTTCATTGGTCCGCTTTTACACTGTTTTCACTGTAGTCTTCGCACATTTAAGTTCTTGCCTGTATGTCAGTATTAAGTGAATTAAGCAGTGATCAGACGAGCCCAGTGCTGCACGAGGTATGGCACGGTATGTGTTTTTTAGCGTAGTATAGCAGTGGTCCAAAATGTTATTTTCCCTGGTAGGATAGTTGATGTACTGCTTGTATTTATTGAGTTCGTGGTTGGGTTTGGCTTTGTTAAAGTCCCCGAGAATAATGAGGGGTGAGTCCGGGTGTTTTTTTTTTCAATTCCTGTTGACTTGTTCGGCAAGCATGAGCAGTGCGGCGTTCGTGTTAGCTTGAGGCGGAATGTACACGCCAGCCAGTATGAATGATGCAAATTCACACGCAGTAGTAAAAAACAAAATTCACACGCAGTTCAAAAACAGCGACTCCAAATGCGGGTTGCAGTGTGTGCCGAGCTCCGTGACGTCCGTACACTATTTTCGTTGATATCGAAGCATATCCCGCCACCTTTTGTTTCCCCCGATGATTCCATGTTAAGGTCTGCCCGCTAATGATGGAAGCCCGGAAGCATTACTGGTCTTTATCATTCAGTAAAAATCACTCCATTACGCGGCCTGCCCGGTAAAGATGGAAGCCGGCAACCATTACAGCGCTGTTTGGGGCAGCCTCACAACGCCAAGTCTCCGTAAAGCACAGGGCGGCGGAACATCCGAAGTCTTTACTGGTCTTTATCAGAAGATGAAGCTCGTCCATTTTGTTGGGTAGGGAGCGTAGATTCGTAGATTTATGGCGCATGGAGGTGAAGGCGACGCCACAGAGGGAAACGAGCCAGCATCCAAGTTAAGCTCCATAAGAGAGGATACAGATTGGTGTTCCCGTCAATCCACATCGCGAATCTACGCTCCCTTCCCAAGAAAATGGACAAGCTTCATCTTCTGATAAAGACCACTAAAGACTTCGGACATTCTGCCGCCCTGTGCTTTATGGAGACTTGGCTTTGTGAGGCTATCCCAAACAGCGCTGTAATGGTTGCCGGCTTCCATCTTTACCGGGCAGGCCGCATCATGGAGTTATCGAGGAAAACAAAAGGCGGCGGTATATGCTACTAAATCAACAAAAAATGGTGTACGGACATAACAGAGCTCAGCACACACTGCAGCCGCATTTAGAGTCGCTGTTTTTGAACTGTAAGCCATTCTACTCGCCGCGTGAATTTGCATCTTTCATTCACGCCAGTATTTACATTCCGCTTCAAGCTAACACAAACGCCGAACTGCTAACGCTCGCTGAACAAGTAAACGAAATTGGACAAAAACACCCAGACTCACCCCTCATTATTCTTGGGGATTTTAACAAAGCTAAACTCAACCACGAACTCCCTAAATACAAGCAGCACATCGACTGTCCTACCAGGGAAAATAACGTTTTAAACCACTGCTTATACTATGCTAAACAACGCATACCGTGCCATACCTCGTGCAGCCCTGGGCTCGTCTGATCACTGCTTAATTCACTTAATACCAACATTCAGGCAAGAACTTAAATTACCAAAGCCTACAGTGAAAACTGTGAAAAAGTGGACCAGTGAAGCAAAGATAGAACTTCAAAGCTGTTGAGACTGCACAGACTGGAGTGTCTTTGAAAATTCAGCTGGCAGCCTGGATGATTGTTGGTACACATAACTCTTCACAGAAACTGATATAGGATATGACAGTGTCCCTATAAAGTCATTTTGCACATTCAATAACAACAAACCGTGGTTCCCTGCCAAACTTAAGCAACTTCGCCATGCTAAAGAGAATGCATATCGAAGTGGGGACATGGCCCTGTATAATCGCACTAGAACCCAGCTGACTAAAGAAATTAACATTGCAAAGAGAAACTATGCAGTAAAGTTAGAAAAACAGTTAAGCGCTAACGACTCTAAATCAGTCTGGTATGCAATACAATCGCTAACCAATTACAAGCGACGATCCCCCCCAAGCTGAGAACGATAGTCGACGAGCTGACTACACCTTCTTCTGCAGATTTGAAAAGGACATTTTCACATCTTGACATCTGTGGTCATGAAGTCCTTTGAACGCCTCGTGCTGGACCACCTCAAGAGCGTCACAGGTTCCCTGCTGGACCCCCTGCAGTTTGCATACCGAGCAAACAAATCCTTGGATGATGCAGTCAACATGGGACTGCACTTCATCCTAGAACACCTCGATGACCGGGAACCTATGCGAGGATCCTGTTCGTGGACTTCAGCTCTGTGTTCAACACCATCATCCCCGAACTCCTCTCCTCCAAGCTTCTCCAGCTCAGCGTCTCGCCTGCCATCTGCCAGTGGATTTACATCTTCCTGATGGGCAGGATACAGCAGTTGAGGCTGGGGGACACTACCTCCTCTACATGCACCACCAGCACCGGGGCACCCCAAGGTTGTCTCCTCTCTGCGCTGCTCTTCTTTCTCGACACGAACGACTGCACCTCAGTCGTTCGTATTGACAGGAAGTGGAGCGGCTGGAGCTGTGGTGCGGCCGACACAACCTGAAGCTGAACACGCTCAAGACTGTAGAGATGATTGTGGACTTCAGGTGGCATCCTTCGCCAAAGCTGCCCCTCACGGTGTCCAACTGCCTTGTGTCAACCGTCGAGACCTTCAAGTTCCTGGGAATTACAGAGTCTCAGGACCTGAAGTGAAAGTTCAACATCAACTCCATCCTCAAAAATGCCCAACAGAGGATGTACTTCCTGCGGCTTCTGACGAAGCATGGCCTGCCACAGGAGCTGTTGAGGCAGTTCTACACAGCGTTCATCGAATCAGTCCTGTATTCTTCCATCACAGTCCGGTTTGGTGCTGCTACAAAAAAGGACAAACTCCGACTGCAACAGACAATCAAAACTGCTGAAAAGATTGTCGGTCATCCTTGAGGACTTGCATGCTCCCAGAACTAAGACAAGAGCATTCAAAATCCAAAAACTCCACATCCTGGTCACCAGCTCTTCCTGCTCCTTCCCTCAGGTAGACGCTATCGAACAATGCAAACTAAAAGTAGCAGATTCCAACAGCTTCTTCCCTCTTGCCATTAACTTCTTAAACAGTTAACTTACAATTGCAACATTGTCACATTTTTGTCTGAACATTTATACATTACTCGTGCACTCACTGTAGTAGTCTCGCCACGTTACTCTATTTGCATATCTGTTGTTGACCAATACTGGCCATTCATGTGCCTGAGTAGCAACTGCACCATTTGCACAATTGACTGAGTAGTATCTGCAACATTTGCACAAACGACATTGTCCCAGATTATCGCACTACTCGACACTTTAAACTGCATACATTTCTTGAAGTCTCAGTGCCCTTTGCACAATGGTCATTGCACTGGACTATTGCGCTATTAGTCATTCAAACTGTTCTCATTGCTAGAGATAAAAAATAAATATATATATAAATAAAAATTGTAACAGCATTACTAGATTACTAGCAACCTTTTATTGCTCAGTGACTGTTTTTCTCAATGTCTTTATGTCTCAAAAGTATTCTCTGTCAATTGACTGTTTGTTGTCGTACTGGACCGGCTCCAAATACCGGAGACATATTCCTTGTGTGTTTTTTACATACTTGGCAAAAGAAAGATGATTATGATTATGATTATGATGAAGGCAGTTGGTGTTCGAGAGGAGGATGCAGGAGATAGGCTTACGTGGAAAAGGATGACGCGCTGTGGTGACCCCTCACGGGACAACCCGAAAGTAAAAAAAGAAGAACTGCGGAAAAACATTTTTTTTTTCAATTGTATTTTATTTGAATCCAAACATGACTTACTGTGTAATTTTAAACTTATCATCGCCACCCTAATACTATTCTTTCATATATTTGTTCATAAAATAAAATATTTGTTCATAACACATCTTAACAGACATCAGTTATAAAATCACATTTCATCACATGCAATATCGGAAAGCATCAAAACATGAGCTAAAAGGTCAGAGGACAAAGATGTTATGTGGTCAGTTAAAATTCATATTTGCATTGTTTATATGTTATGTAATACATGCACGTAATTTCCAGCAAGTTGTCAACTTTAGCTAAAAATTTGGTTTTTATTACACGTATTGAGCACTCCTTGGACATACTCTAAGCTCAAGCGTGTGGTTACTCTATCCACTGCAAGGGCTACCGGAAGTGACATTGAAATTGACAAACACAGCGCGCTACACTCTGTACGCAATGGCGAGCAATGTGTTGGAATATGAGAAGGAGGAGGATTTCAACATACAGGAGCACCCAACTGAACTTGGCATCGTCAAACCGTACATGTTTGAGCCGATCAGGTCGGAACCTGACAGTGATCAAAACGAGCAGCCAAGTAGCAGCTGTACAACAGAAAAAGAGAGTGGCCACTGGGTTGATGTGACGGTATGTCAAAAGCATGCCTTTTTATACAGTCATGGCTGAAATAATGGCACCCCAGGAGTGCCAATATTTCTTAGCACGACTATACGTATTATATATTCATATATGTTTCAGTGACACGGCACAAGCTTTTGCTTATGCAGTATTCCTCTATATTGTGTGCCCCTCGCTCGAGTAGTTTTATAACATGCCGCACAGAAAGTCTTTGTCGTGTCTGTTGGCTTGTCATATAGGCAAAAGTACAGACGACAGTACTGAAAAGTACTGCGTGGATCTTTTTTTCCTACTGCCCAGTGCATAATAACCATAATAGAGTCATAGGTATATACAAGGAAATCCTCACCTTTTGTCTGCGCTGCTTCGCCTATGCACCATAGCGGCTGTGAGATTTTGTTCTCTTCCTGGTGGCTGAGGTCCCGATGGCCGTAGGAAAAAATAGTTGGCACCGAGCAGGTTTCAGCCTCTACCTAACTACACCTGTGTATCCAATGCTTTCTGCTAAGTCTTTCTCAAAACACACCAGTTCAAAGTGATTAGCACAGAGTTTGGAATGCTTGCGAGGCACCCATAGCTGACCACGTTTCTTCCCCTTTCGATTGACTTTCCCTATACACTGGTCACACATTCCTTTTTCACTTGGAAAGCCAAAGAAACTCTTGCTACTGCCTGAACTATTCATACAACCAAATGCCAGACAAGAAACCATTGTGAAAACGCTCAATCATACGACAACAAAGATACAAGGACGGGAACAACAGCATGGAACAATAGCACACAACGCTGAATGAACAGGATGTTTGGCTAGTGTTATGTCACAGCGCCGGATAGAGCCGAAGACCGGAAGGGGCTCGATGCAAAAAGCAGAAAGCGCATTCTGAATCCTATTTATTGATTTAGCTGCTGTATATCTGCTATATAATCACTTCGAACTGGCAGACGTGGTTTGTAAAGGGGTTCGAGAGTTATGACAATTTTTAACATCTTTGTCCTCTGACCTTTAAGCTCTGTATCAAATGTTTGTCAGTCCCAGGATTCCCCTCTTGGGGGTGCTGTTGCTTCACTGTTCAGCAACACTTTGTCACCATAGGGGTCCTCTTGTTGTTGATAAGGGAATCTTCAAAAGGGACGAATTCTCTTTGATCCACCAGTTTGTGGCGTTGCAGATCAGACTTATCAAGCTATTGCTAATTTATGCCTGGATCAGACTACAAGACAAATTTGGTCATTCCCGATTGTCAGACTACTGATCTTGCCTTATCTCGGGCAGATAGTGGCAACACTACATGACATGTATCCCGATACCACCGTATCCCGGCTTTTACAATAACTGGGCTTTATCTTGTCAAATCAAACAAAGTCGGAGAGGTGGAAACAGAAAACTTGTCACCACTCAACACGACCGGATAATCTCATTACCATTGCGACGACAACAATGTTCCGCGCCAATGTATTGTGTGTGTGTGTGTGTGTGTGTGTGTGTGTGTGTGTGGTGGGGGGAACAAAATGAGGGAAAACGTGTGGTGATCGTCACCGGTGCTCGGGAGAAGACGTTTATTCAAGGGTTGCTTGAGGTATGTTCATGTAATTTTAATGCGATATGGCTCGCAACCAGGCAACAAAACGTTATGTAGCCTAGCAAGCTAGTGATAGCACTAACGGTTATACGTAAACGTGCCGCCGTTCCATCGACTCATGCTCTAAAGCAGGGGTGGCCAACTAGTCAGAGACTAAGAGCCACTTTTTTTTCTGTGTTACTGCAAAGAGCCACATCATACACATGGGTACACATGAACATCATCTTTTAATCATGTATGCACGCATACACAGACCTCTGCTCAGCCAGATCTAATGAAAATAACCACACCAACATGATAATATCAGTAATTTTCAACAGTTAACATTGTGTGCACTGTCTCACACACACAAACTCTCAGTTCATTTTTGACGCATGTCATGTGACAGCTCCTGAAGAGCCGCATGAAACTAGTTAAAGAGCCGCATGAGGCTCGCGAGCCGCGGGTTGGCCACCCCTGCTCTAAAGCTTCGGTAA
The DNA here is from genome assembly GCF_024500275.1 of Phycodurus eques. Classification (NCBI taxonomy): domain Eukaryota; kingdom Metazoa; phylum Chordata; class Actinopteri; order Syngnathiformes; family Syngnathidae; genus Phycodurus; species Phycodurus eques. Next base: position 5,718,556 of record NC_084541.1, read on the forward strand.
ACATTGGTTCTTGCGTGTGAATAAATGTTGACAACAGCAAGCACAGGAAGTGATGCATCGGTCACGATACACAATCCTATTGGTCGAGGTCAAGGTGCGCTGTCAGAGAGTTGTCGTTGATATGTCACACTACACTACACGGAATCAAACATGTTAGCCTTTTCATTTTGGCGTCATAGGGCTATCGTAGGTCCAAATCGTTGGTCGTGGATTATGTCACACTGCAAGAAGTTTTGTCGATCTAGGAAATTGGCTAATATATATAATCGGGCCTATATCGAGTCTAAAATCCTGTAGTCTGATCAATGCATAAGTTAGTCCAGATCTTCTGTCTTTTGGTTGTTGTACCCAGTGGGGGTTTTTGAGTTACCTCTCAATGTCTTTAGAACGAAGGATGAGGCATGACGGTATTACTAATAGCTGGTTTGGACAGTCGTTTGGTCTTTGGTTTAATTTCTGTCTTTTTGGAGTCGGCGATATTCGTTACACCACCTTTCAGAAATTAAAATAAGGGATGCCCACCATGGCATCTCAGGACCCCTGTGAGATCGGCCGCCCATATCAGTGTTATATGAATGACTGTGGTTGGATGTTTGGGTAGGGTGTGACTGTGGAGTGAATGAATAATTTGTGCAATTATAAAGTGTCCTTGAGTGCCTTGAAAGGGCTATATTTGTAATCCATTATTATTATTATTATATTTTTATTTGTGTAAATTTTTTCAACAAAGGGGTGAGCATGAAGGCAATTAGCATTCCTATTTGTAAAATGAGTAAAATAAAGTCAAAGAAAAAAGTGCCACTTGCTCACAACTCAGTAATTGCACAATCAGTTAAGATAATCAATGAGATACAGTATAAATTACCACAGAGCAGTTGCACTGTACCATTGATTTGGAGCAAGGGCATCTTTAATTACTACCTCTGCCTCTATAGTCAGTTTGAAAGAATGTTTGAATGCGGTAGAATCTTTTGATTACGTTTGTTGTAGCTGAGTTTATACTTATGCAGGATGTGTGGTAAACTTGTGTCACTTATACTAGTAACCAAGTGGGAGAAGAGGGTCCCACCATTGAATAATTTGTTTATTAAATTGAACAGTATTTGTATGCTGCCTCTCTTATAATTTAAAAGTCAAGAATTGATGTATAATGATCACTGCCACTGAACACTGACACCTCCAAATTATAAATTTCTTGTGACAATACAGAGAGACATTTTTAATCGAGGGCATGTGTATAGGCTGTATATAAAAATAAGTTTCTCTTGACATTACGATATTTATTTATTAGCTGTTAATCCATGAGTGTAACTTGTACCTAAGTGTTCATACAGTACATAAAATGTAATTTGATAATACTACTGCATAGAAATAGAGGATCATTATATTTTAAAACTTCATCCTCTACAAGCAATCAAATGACCATAGTCTATTAAAATACACTTAGATCTCAAGTCGAAAAAAAAAGCCAGATAGGAATCGGAATCAGTCATAACATAATGTGTCACACCATATCAGCATCAGGAGATGATTGAAAAAAGAAAATGTTAAATATAAATATAAATTTAAAATATAATTCTATGTTCGCATCCATCGCCTGAGTTTGATCGAGGGAGTAAAAAATACACATTGAATGCACATTTGCTTCATTAGCGCTGTAAATGCGCAAGAGGAGGGGCGAAGATACACGATCAGCAATAGACGACAATTTGACCTGTATTGTGGCTCTGTACTCGTTGCGGAAGTCCAAATGTCTTCGGAATGCCAAACGGCGTCGTGCTTGGGTCCACAACACTATACAGAGGTGCACGCAGCTTGGTGAATTTCACCGCCTTCTCCAGAAGCTGCTTCTGGATGACTTCAGGTTCCAGTGCTACATGAGGCTAACCTGTGCTCAGTTTGATGACCTGTTGGCTCGAATCGGTCCAAGGATTTCCCTACAAACAACTAAACTACAGGCGTTCCATCTCAGCTGCGGAGCACCTGTCCATTTGTCTCTGCTGAGTGTCAGTTTCATGTTATTATTAATTGCTGTGTCACAATAAATTAAGATTCACCATAACTACTGACTCACACACTGCAGGTTTACTACAATGCTAATGTATCAAAAATGATGTTGAAATAACAACATCATGCTGCCAAATTGTAAAAAGCAATGTATTGATGAAAGGAATGGCATGATGAGGTCGTATCGATCACATTATCTGATCAACAGTCGTACACATCTATAAAATGTGTACAACTTCATCATTCTATAAGGTTACCGTAATTTATGATGTTTTTTTTATTTTGGAAAGAAGTAATATACAGCGGCTGAAATAAGTATTTAACACGTCACCATTATTCTCACTACATATATTACCAAAGGTGCTATTGACATGAAAATTTCACCAGATGTTGGGAACAACTCAAGTAACCCATACATACAAAGAAAGTAGTACAAATAATATCAGAAATTAAGTTGGGTGTAATAATGTGAAATGAGAGAGGGAAAAAGTATTGAACACGCCAACTAATATTCATTTAATACTTAAAAGCCTTTGTTTACAATGACAGGTTCAAGACTCCTCCTGTATGGAGAAACTTGTCACATGCATTGTTCTGGTGTGATTTTAGCCCATTCCTCCACACAAGCAGTCTTCAAATCTTGACAGTTCTTTGGGCTTCTTTGGTGGAACTTGAGTTTCAGTTCTTTCTTTAGGTTTTCGATTGGATTTAAGTCAGGTGATTGGCTGGGCCATTCCTAGCAGCTTTATTTAGTTTTCTTTGAAACCAAGTGAGTGTTTACTTGGCAGCATGTTTTGGATCATTCTTCTCCTGAAATGTCCACCCTCAAAGATGGCAGCAGAATGTCAAGAATGTCGAGTCAAGAATGTCTCGGTACATTTGCCCCATCATCCGTCCTTCAATAAAGTTTACCAGTACCATCTGCTGAAAAGCAGCCCAACACCATCATATTCCCACCTCCAAACGTCACTGTTGGTGTGGTGTTTTTAGGGTGATGTGCAGTGCCATTTCTCCTACAAACGTGGTTTACATTATGGCATCCAAAGAGTTCAATTTTGCTCTCATCAGACCAGACTATATTGTCCCAGTATTTAACTGGCTTGTCCAAATGTTGTTCAGCAAACTTTAAATGCGTTTTGACATGCATTTTTTTCAGCAATGCGGTCTTCCATGGTACATCCAGCATCACAGCCTGCATCCAGGCCATGGCGACAGAGTGCATGACACACTGTTTTCCTTGTGACAACAGTACCAGCTAATTCCAGGTCTTTTTTAAACTCTCCACAGGTGGTTCTTGGTTCTTGCCTTGTCAAGTCTTCTGATTGTTCTTTTCACTCCTCTGTCACAAATCTTGCAAGGAGCACCTGATCGAGGCAAATCTACGGTGGTATGATTGGCTTTCCACTTACGTATTATGGCCCCAACCATGCTCACTGGAACATTCAGAAGCTTGCGCCTGTGGCCAATGCCATCGTTATGTTTTGCAACAATTAGTTTGCGATGGTCTTGAGACAGCTCTCTGCTCTTACCCATCATGAGATGTGTCTTGACTCACACCTTGGCAATGAGACCTTTTTGTAGGCCATCAATTAGGACTGAACCAGCTGATATTTTTTTTGCATTGACAAGGGGCTGGATTGCTGTTTGATTATTGATAGATTTTACGTGTTGTCTTGGCTTTCCGTGCCTGTTTGCACCTCCCTTTCTTCATGTGTTCAATACCTTTTCCCTGTGTCATGTCATTTCACATTATTACACACAACTTAATTTCTGATCTTTGTTCTACTTTATTTGTATGTGTAGATTACTTGGGTTGTTCCCAACATCTGGTGAAAATTTCATGTGCATAGCACCTTTGGAAATACATTTAGTGAGAAAAATGTTGACGTGTTAAATACTTCAGCCGCTCTGTATCCCTATCAATAAAGTAGTACAACCACCAGCAACACGTTTTATCTATCTGTGTGATGTACTATATTAAATATATCTATGCTTTACAGTCATGATTTAGTTATTTAAACATTATTTTTACTACATAACAAAACAGTACACTTTATTTATTTTCTCCCTGAATCCTGACTGTCTGACATGAAAAGACTCACCTGTTCCTGTTTTAGGTCGATTGGGATTTACAAAACTATTTCTATTTGCTAAATACTGGAATAATGAGGATATGACGTTATTTTCTTTAGATAAATATATAAAATAGACAATACAGTCGTGGTCGCATGAGGTGCCAATGCTTTCATGACGGTATGTGATAATCATCTTTATGTTTATGTATCTAGACTACTACAGTATCTTTAATTCAACTGTGGTCAATTTAAAGGTTTTATGTGCTGCAGATACTCATTCAGGACCATGGCAAACATTTTCCGTGTTGGGGGCTCCACAATACTCCCTGTGGAAACAGCGATTTGGGACTGTCTCGTGGATGACTTTATGGCTGTGCCGACCACAAAGGAGTGGAAGAAAATTGCTGAGAGGTTTGAGGAGCGGTGGGATTTTTCTTTCTGCTGTGGAGCACTGGATGGGTCCACAAGCCCCAGCCAACTCCGGATCCCAGTTCTACAACTTAAGAGCCACCCACACATACTTCAAAATTCCTGCAATATTAATTTATCAGCACCAGAATTATGGCACCTGTTTGTATACACATCAACAATTCATTTGCATATCATAATAAACATTGTCTGGTTATATACAGTATTTTATCCATGATGTATTTAATTGATTGTATTATATTGTGAGGCAATAAAACATCACTTTTGAAATAGCTACACTGTAAAATGTAGGAACTGCATTTAGCAGGTAACCAAACAAAACAGTTTGTACACAGCAGTAAAATACTGAACTAAACCTGACGACGTGACATCATGACATAAGGTACGGCACATAAGGTTGTTTATGTAAGCAAAGCAAAGCCAATTTATTTATACACAAGGTAACTGAATGTGCGTTTCATGATTAAAAGCATTTGAAAACAAATAAAATAAACAGCTTGTAGACATTTAAAACGAGAAAAAAAATAAAAGTACATTTAAAACAGTGTACAGTGCAAGAAATATAATTTAAAAGTGGGATTGCTATAAAAAGCATGAGGAAAAATGAAGAGTTTTTAACCTGGACTTAAAAACATTCACACTTAGGGCTGATTTCACTTCTCTTGGCAACTTATTCCATTTGTGTGCAGCATAATAGCTAAATGCTGCTACACCATGTTTGCTTTGGACTCTGTGCTCCACTATTTGACTTGAGTCTTTCGATCTCAGAGCCCAACTGGGTTTATATTACCATTAGCATTTCTTTCATGTATTCAGGACCTAAACCATTTGGTGATTTATAGACCAGTAACAGAACTTTAAAATCTATTCTAAAGCTGACTGATAGCCAGTGTAGAGACTAGTATTGGAGTAATATGCTCTGACCTCTTTGTTCTGGTCAGAACCTGACCTGCAGCATTCTGAATGAGTTACAGCTATTTAATGCTCTTTTTGGAGAAGCCAGTCAGAAGACCATTGCAATAGTCAAGTCTACTTGTGATAAAAGCATGGATTAGCTTCTCCTGGTCTACTTGGGACATGCAAGGCCTTCACTCTGGATATGTTCTTCAGATGGTAGAAGGCAGTTTTAGTAATTGATTTGATATGACTGTTGAAAAGCAGGTCGGAATCTATCAGAACACCCAGGACTTGGTCTTTGATTTTTATAGAGAGTGACTCCAGGTATTTACTAACAGCAATCTCTTATTTTTATTGCCAAAAACAATTATTTCAGTTTTGTTGTGGTTGAATTGAAGAAAATGATGGCTCCTCCAGTTATTTATCTGTTTTAGACAGTGACGCAACACCGCAGTTGAACTGTCGTCATCTGGAGACACTGCTATATTAATATAGAACCCAATAATCGCATCCACCTTAACGACTTGGTGGAAAAGTTTATAATATAATATAATCAAATACTGAAGCGTCATCCGGAAAGGAAAAAAAATCTCTCAAAAGTTTAGAAATTAATTTCCATCCTTCCATCTATCCATCCATCCATTTCCCTCTGCTTATCCGAGGTCGGGTCAGAGGCAGCCTCAGCAGGGAATCCCAGACTTCCCTCTCCCCAGCCAATTCCTCCAGCTCCTCTGAGCGGATCCCGAGGTGTTCCCAGGCCAGCCGAGAGACATAGTCTCTCCAGCGTGTCCTGGGTCGTCCCCGGGGTCTCCTCCTGGTGGGACGTGCCCAGAACACCTCACCAGATGCCCGAGTCACCTCATCTGGTTCCTCTCAATGAGATTCGACTTCCCGACGGACACTCCTCTCCAGCACCCCTGAACAGACCTTACCAGGAAGGCTGAGGATTGTTTTATTTTAGTTTTTTGTTCGTGTTTTTATTTTGTTTTATTTATTTATTTTATTTTTTTATCCAAACACATTTACAGACGGCCAGATACTTCATACTCCTGTATTTAAAAACTGACTAAGAGTTGTCCATGAAGTCATAATTTTTATTAATTGAATCTAATCCAGGTTAGGTATTTGCAATTCCAACCTGGCTGCAGACAGCAGAGTAAAACAACGGAAAATAGACGCAAACACATGTACAAACTAAACAAAATTATATACAAACTGTACAATGTGTTATACAGTAGTAACAAGTTAAATATTACAGTACATCACATGGTGAATAAAAGGTCCATGAAAGGCATGTGAGCGGATGTTCTCTAAAGCCGAAAACTTGCATGAATACCAAGACATGAGAAAAACTTGGCTTTTTGAATAAATAAATATATAAAATAAATGTAGAAGCCTGCAGATGAGTATAGATCTGATTTATTGTTCTAAAATTTGTAGTGAAACTGTGTAAGGCTGCAGGGAATAGGAAAAATGTTTTTTATTCTAATTTATTGAAATGGGCGGCACGGTGGACGACCGGGGTATTTATGGCGAAATACTTCTGTTACGGATATTGTCCCACGTGATTGTGACAACAAGCTCAGTGTGTGTGGGCGTGTGCGTCGATGTGTGAGTGAGACGGGACTGTGAAGGAGGAAGGAGTGCATGCAGGTGCGAGTGTGTACAGTAGCAAGTGTAGTGACAGCGACCGGGGAAGAGTAGCGATTAGCGGAGGACCCGTTGACGTTGAGTGTGCAGAGGAACTAATAAAGCCATTAAAGCAGCAAATCCTTTATTGTTGTCGCCACCCAGCTCAGCTGTGCAACGAGAGAAGGGAGTTAACCCCTGCGTCTCCCGACCATGGTCAGGTGACCATAGCAGGAAAGATTAACACTTCGTATAAAGAAACTAAAATACATTAAAATAAAAAATAAGATGCTGTACTTACCATTAATGCTGAGAGTGTGAAAAATAGGAGGGTGAAAAAGGCAAAGATACTCCCGGCGCACAAACACAGACAAGCACTATGCACTAGCTAAGCAGAAATACTATGGTGCCGGGACAAAATGGCAGACAAGGCACGGGCGTTGTAAAGTCAAAACGTCGTAGGTCCAGTACGTCGTAACTCGAGTACGTCGTAACCCGAGGACTTCCTGTATTTTAGATGAAATCGGTGTCAGTATTGAGCAACATCAGCCCCATTTGCTTAAGCTCCCCTGAACGAATAAGTGCGATAGAAACACAAACCACATGGGCCACTTCCTGTTTGCTACCAGGAACTCCTGCTACTAGGAACTCAAAGTTCCTGGGCTGGGTGGTGGAAAAGTCCACATAGTAGCAAGTTCCAATCGAAACGTGACATGTTTGAACTTTATCTGTTGTTGTGTTATGGTCAACAATGTTATGACTGCAATGTTATTTTAAGTTATCATGTTCTTCTATTGCACTGTTTCCAGCAAAAAGCCAAGAATTGTTGAGTAAAGGCTCTGAAATAAAAACTAAAATTGCTCAAGAGATGTGTCCCCCTCCGCCCAAAGTTGTCACTTAATGCTGAAAAATCTGCCTTAGCATCATACTCGATTCAGAAAGCATATTTTGTTGCAGTTTGTTGCAGGACAGTGTGTTTTCAAACTAAATCATTTCACTGGTTGATATTGTGAAATTGATTTAAAAAAAACAAAAAAACAATATATGCTGTATATTTCATTAACAGGATAGAACTTAATTATAGCAAGTGCAAAATATCATATTTTTACATCTATCCCTTCATCCATTTTCTGAGCCGCTGCTCCTCACGAGGATCGCGGGCGTGCTGGAGCCTATCCCAGCTATCATCGGGCAGGATGCAGGGTACACCCTGAACTGGTTGCCAGCCAATTACAGGGATCATACAAACAAACAACCATTCGCACCCACATTCACACCTATGGGCAATTTAGAGTTGTCAATTAACCTACCATGCATGTTTTTGGGATGTGGGAGGAAACCGGAGCACCCGGAGAAAACCCCCACAGACATAGGGAGAACATGCAAACCCCACACAGGCAGGGATCGAACCCTGGCCCTCAGAACTGTAAGGCAGACGCTCTAACCAGTCGCCCACTGTGCCGCCCGTAGTTTTCCAATACTGTGTAATTATGGCAAATAGCTGCCAGCAGATTGTACATTTAGTTTTACTGTCAATCCTGTATATTTCATTTAAAATAATTTAAAAAAGAATACAAATAAATAAATAAAAAAATTACCTTATTTTTACATAATATTAATAATGAAAACCACAACTGCTACCATATGCCTGTTGTGGGAATGAGAAGCAATAGTAGAACAGCATATTCAAAGTGAAGATGAGAGCACACCAGAGACATATTCATAGTTTGATCCCCCAAACATGACAACACTCATTAGTTCCATTGTTTTTAGCCTATCTTTGACATAAGACATATACAGTATTGTCCCAGTTCACTCTCCAGGTTGTTCAAATCTAATTATCTTTGATGACTTCTATCCTGCTAGCTACCCATCTCTTTCTCTCTGCCTCTACTGTATCTATTCTATATGTAAAGTGCTTCCAGCCTTCCTCCCCCACTTGTTTGCACTCCCTGTCTTTATCAATCCATACATATCTTTGGTTCTTTTCTTAGTGTCTTTCTCTCCTGGTCGATTGCCTTGTGAATTGTGGTAAAATCGGTGGAGACTAAATATTAATTGTGAGACGGTATGGGTGTGTACCTGTACTTTTCTTTCTGTTTAATGATCATTGTCATTCTGAAGTACAATGGTACTCTGTCCTTTTTCATTTGAGCGTATTGTGTGAATTATTGGCATGACCTATAATATGCAGAAACAATGTTCAACCCTGAGGAAAAATATCATGTTGGTGTCTTTCATTTATAATTTATTGATGATTGATTGAATGTGTGTTCTGGCAGTGAAAGTGAAGGGAATACATGGAACACACTGATTGCTTTATACTGTATAGAGCCTGGCGGCACGGTGGACGACTGGTTAGCACATCTGCCTCACAGTTCTGAGGACTGGGGTTCAAATCCCGGCCCCACCTGTGTGGAGTTTACATGTTCTCCCTGTGCCTGCGCGGGTTTTCTCCGGGCACTCCGGTTTCCTCCCGCATATCCAAAAACATGCATGGTAGGTTGATTGAAGACGCTAAATTGCCCTTAGGTGTCAATATGTGCGCGAATGGTTGTTTGTTTATATGTGCCCTGCGATTGGCTGCCGACCAGTTCAGGGTATACCCCGCCTCTCACCCGAAGATTGCTGGGATAGGCTCTAGCACGCCCACAACCCTAGTGAGGATAAGCGGAATGGTGTCATGGGTGTGTGTTATGGTTCTTGTCTTCCCACCTGTGCCTCGTTTACCCTAATTACCCCATGCATTTAACCTTGTGTCTCATTCTTTCTGGTTGCCAGTTTACAATACCTTGTTGTCACGTTCCAGCATTCCTTGTGTCCACGTCACTGACTCATAGTAAGCCGAGACTCTGTTCTGATAATTGACCTTGCCTTTTTGCCTCACGTTTTTTGGATACTGTTGCCTTTGCGGATTGCCTGCCTGTGTACCGACCTCTGCCAGTTTATTAAAGATCTCTTTTTGAAACTGTCCATTTGAATTGGAGTCGTGCATTTTGGGTCCTGTCCTTTGTTCCGTTCATGACAGAATGAACTGGCCATAACATGGACCCAGCAGACTCAGACCCGGTGCCCAAAGCCCTTTAAGCGCAAGGTCAATGTATCTTGAAGCAGGATGAGCAGCTTGCTGCCCTCCACCTGCATCTAAAGGGACTGTCAGAGCATCAGGACACAATGATGAGACAGGTGGCCTCACAGTTTGAAGTTCTAATGAATATGGTTCAGAAGAAGGAACCAGCTGGCACAGCACCCGATGCCGCCACTGTACCATCGTTTCCATGTGAAGCAGTCACCATGCCACCACCTGCCACATCCACTGCGGTCTCCCCACAGCTCTTTTGACCGGAGAGGTTCTCTGGAGATTCTTGGAATCCAGCAGTACCCGATGCATTTTCTCAAGGACTATCCCCCACCGTCAAGGATCATTTGGTCCCACTAGACGTGCCGACCGACTTGGACACTCTTATCGCTATTGCCATAAAGATCACGAGCTGGATGGATCGCGAAGCTGCATGGAGCATTTGGAAGACGAGCCTCGGTGACCAGCCAAGCCAAGGCAGATCCCCTGTTCCCAGACTCAATCCACTGGCTAGCGTCACCACGGATGAACCCATGCAACCGGGCAGGTTCCGTCTCTCCCCTGAGGAACGTCAATCCCGGCTGAGGGAAGGGCGGTGCTTCTACTGCGGGCAGTTTGGTCATTCCGTGAGCAACTGTCACGTCAAAGTTGCCGGTACCGGTAACAAGGGCACGGGAACGGTGAGTCTAAATACCATTAAGGAAGACCTTACCCAGGTTCTTCCTAAAGTAACACTACGCTCTCCAGATCAAGAAATTCATACACCTGTATTTATTGACTCTGGTTCTGACGCAAATTTACTCAACTCCCTCCTCATTAGGCGAATGCACCTGAGAACCTTTCAAGTCTAATGCTGCAGACGGCAGTTTTATGGGCAAGATCACTCACCGTACCCAAACACTCACATTAACATTTCCTGATTCTCACTCGGAACGCATTAGTTTTCATGTTTTTGACGTTATAAATTATGACCTTATTTTAGAGAAACCTTGGTTGAAATTACATAACCACCACATTGACTGGTCCTCTGGGCATGTTATGTCATGGGGCAGCAACTGCACCCAGAACTTTTTCAAGCCTCCATGTAATGTTCAGGGTTATGTTTCAAATGATATTCCACAGACCCCATCTGGGGATCCTGACTTGTCGCAAGGGCCCACCTGTTACCATGACATTAAAGAAGTTTTTTCCAAGTCCAAAGCCAAATCCCTTCCACCCCACAGACCTTATGACTGTGCTTGCTGCCTGGTACCACACCTCCACGGGGGAGGTTGTTATCTCTTTCTCTCTCTATCTCACCACAAGGCCATGAAGGAGTATGTGGAAGAATCACTTGCAGCAGGGATCATTCACCCATCTTCATCCCCTGCAGGAGCAGGATTTTTTTTTTGTGGACAAGAAGGACAAGATCCTGCGACCCTGTATTGATTACCAGGGTCTGAATGAAATAACTGTGAAAAACAGGTACCCTCTTCCTCTCATCTTGTGCATATTGGGTCCTGTCCTTTGTTCCGTTCATGACAAACGGAAGATGAATGAAGGAATGAATGTATAGGGCCTTTCAAGTGACCTAAGGATGCTTAAGCGTACAAGTTGTTCAAAGCTAGATAAAGAGAAAAAAAAAAATTTCTGCAAGTTGTTAGATAAAAGTCTACATCAGGTAGCTACTGTATATCAGAATGGATGCTGAATAACTATTAGTGGATTAAGTAAATATCCTTGTAACTATTAAGAGAAAAATTTGAAAAGAATAAGCAAGAGGGAGGGGTTATTGCTATTAAGCACATCTCTCAAAGATTGGCGAAAAGGTCAGGGAGATCAATATTCAGAGATCAATTAAATCAAAGCACATACGAATGCAGTTTTAATCTCACTATGAACTCAAATTTAACTTATTTAGTGCCAAACACGTATTAATACATTCTCACAAATCCGTCTGTTTAGTGCCAAAGTCGTATTAATACGTTTTCCGTGTTTTTTTATTTTATTTATTTATTTTTTATTTTTTAATTGTAAAAGTGAGTTAGGTGCAGCTCAACAATATGTATCAAAAGCTTGGAAAGGATTTTAGGATGATAAATCAACAGTAGATGGCAGTAGTCGCTTTGATCAGAGCTTAGTCAGCATGATCATAGAAAGACAACATCTGTTGAGGGCCCATCTGGGTGTGGTGGGCAGCTGTAGGAGCGTGGTTGAGAGCGAGAAATGGTGATTGACAAGTTAGAGCGAAAAAAACATGGATAAACACAGACAGTTTTGCTACCACCAAAAAGAAAGGGATGATGCTACGACAATGAACGGCATGTAGTGCTGGTCGCGTCGAGCGTGTGAGATCGCAACCATATCACGGTCCACTTCCCCTGAAACATGGACTGCCAACGGACATTCGGAATCGGATTACAATGACCCTGATCCTGATGCATCCTTATCTGGGAGCAGCAGCGCGTCCTCCCCTGAGCCCCCAGAAAGTCACGGAAGAGGTAAGAACTTGCTAACTTAAAAGCTAACGTAGATGAATTGGATATATATTTTCCTACTGTCGTTCCTTTATTTCTAGACACTAGTGCACAAAAACTAATTTTCAGACAATGTGATGTGTGTCATTTTTTTTACCTTTCCTCATCGCACTGTAACAACAACATTAATATTTTGTGGTAATTTTACATATTTCTAGAAACTGCAGTTGGCGCAACCAGCAGCAGATGCAGTCCCACACCCGTTAGCAAGAGGTGAAAAAAGTATTTTTCTCCACTTGACGCTGAAGCAAATATATAATATTATTGCTAATTGTTTATTTTTTGATCATTTACAGGAGGTGCATCAATCAATGGTGGGCCTGTTCATGGCTGGTCGTCTGCTGACTGGGAACCCACAATAGTCCCACATGCACACACCCACATACGCACACATACATGCGCACACACACACACACACACACACACACACACACACACACATACACACATATATGCATACACAGCTATACATATTTCAGAATCAGAATCATCTTTATTTGCCAAGTATGTCAAAAACACAAGGAATTTGTCTCCGTCTCTCGTATGACAACAGACGGCCATTTAACAGAAAATATCTTGGTGTCATAAAGAGTACGGAGAGTCACTGAGCAATAAAAGGTTATCAGTAATGTGATAATGACGATAGTTATTTTTTATTTTTTGGACAATTGTGCAAATGATGAAGAGTCCTCTGGCAATTTAGAGCAGTTTGAAATGACTAATAGAGCAATTGTCTGGTACAGTGACCATTGTGCAAATGGCGCAGAGACTTCAAGAAATTTAAGCAGTTTAAAGTGACTAGTTTTAGTTAGCATTGTTCAATTCCAGCTCCTCCCTGAGGGAAGGAGCTGGAAGAGGTGGTGACCAGGATGTGATGGAGGGTTAGTTCTGGCAGCATGCAAGTCCTGAAGGGTGGGCAGGGGTGTACCAACAATTCTTTCAGCAGTTTTGATTGTCTGTTGCAGTCGCACATTGTCCTTTTTTGTGGCAGCACCAAACCAGACTGTGATGGATGAACACAGGACTGATTTGATGACTGCTGTGTAGAACTGCCTCAACAGCTCCTGTGGCATGCCGTGTTTCCTCAGAAGCTACAGGAAATATATATTCAAAGTTCATGCATCATCAATTTGAAAATGCATGTGTCATACTTGTAAATAAACTGATTTTGCAATCAAAATAAGCTTTTTTGTGTTTGTTATTATATAGTAGAAAAGCATTGTATAACTATTGGAGCTCTCATAAAAGCAAACAAAAAATAACATCAAAGTGAAAGTTCTGCTTGAGTTGCAGCTTTTCACAACAAGCTCCTTTTCACCTTTTTTTTTCTTGGAAACAGGTATTTTCAAGAAACCTGTTTAAGTGCCTGTTTACTAAAGAACGGTAAAAGGTAGAAATGTACTTTTCCATGATGAAAGAAGATGGTTAAATATTTCTTTTGGTAGGTTCCATGTTTCTATAGCTATAGAACACAATTTTCTCTAGGCCTTCAAAAATCATTCAAAATTGTCAAAAATGGCAGCCACCCGCTCTCCCAATTTCTGAAATTATTAACTGCCATTAATATAATAGTGTTTCAGCTGCTGCATTGGAATATTTTTTTTTACTGTCTGTTAAAAAGCAGAGGAAAGTCGTAAATTTTTATGTGAGCTTTATCCTTCAGCTGACTGAATGAAAAAAATTAATGTACTATCTCTTCTTGTTTAGTAATATTATATATGTGTATATATATATATATATATATATATATATATATATATATATATACAAACACATATATACTGTATATAGTTTAGGGCAGCACAGTAGTGTAGTGGAAAGGACATCTGCCTGACATTCAAGAGGTCCTGAGTTTGACTCTCAGCACAGCCCTTTCTGTGTGGCGTTTGCTTGTTCTCCCCATGCTTGAATCTTAAGGTTGAATGGTTGTTTGTCTACATGTGCCCGCGATTAACTGTTGACCTGACCAGTCCAAGGTGTACTCTGCTTCAGGCCCAAAGTAGTATGGATAGAGAGTTAATTAGAGCATGATCAGCCTTCGCCATGTATTTGGCACCTATTGCAATAGATTATAGTGGCGGGCTGTGCATTTTGTCGCTGGGCCTTCGGTGAGGATTTACAGGACTTAATACATCTGTTAATTCCACCACTATTATGTTGTTATTATAAAACCCATCAATTCTATACAAAAATGCACCATGCAACTGTGCCACGTACATCATCTGGAGAAGTTTGGACTCTATATTTACAGTATACTGTATAATAACATGACAATAACATGCTCTAAACTACCAATCAGAGAATGGAAAATTGCTGACGTGATCCTGGGAGGAAAGATTTGAAATATTGTTTGCTTAGAAGACAGCCCCATTGTTAATACAGTTTTTGGTAACTTCATCCATCACTACTGATTCTGAAAGCCCTGGGCAGATTAGATGAACATGGCAAAGAGGCTAAAATATTCATTCATTCATTTTCCGTAACGCTTATCCTCACTAGGGTCACGGGCGTGCTGGAGCCTATCCCAGCTGACTCTGGGCGAGAGGCGGGGTACACCCTGAACTGGTCGCCATCCAATTGCAGGGCACATATAAACAAACAACCATTCGCACTCACATTCACACCTACGGACAATTTAGAGTCGTCAATTAACCTACCATGCATGTTTTTGGGATGTGGGAGGAAACCGAAGTACCCGGAAAAAACCCACGCAGGCCCGGAGAGAAGATGCAAACTCCACACAGGAGAGGCCAGATTTGAACCCGGGTAATCAGAACTGTGAGGCAGATGTGCGAACCAGTCTTCCACTCTGCCGTACAGGCTAAAATATGATTCAGCAAAAAAAAAAAAACTCACATCCCTATAAAAACAGCAGGAAGCAGGACAGCCAAGAGAAATTCTATAAAATTATGAGAATAAACTGTTGGGTGAGCTCTTTAGGAAAGAAGGCAGGATTGTACAGGAGGGAGATGGCTGAGAACCTCTTCCCCTAACTCAAACAGGATGGCTGGTCAAAAAGGATATGCAGTTTGGACACCTGTTTTTCAGAGGATACAAGGAGAGCTGTTTTGAAGAAGCTCCAGCCCCAGACTGGTCAAAGGCTCAAATGGAGGCTTTGACAGAGCCTGCAACACCATTTGCAAGTTCCATGTGGGAACTTTGTGGTCTGATTATCCCCATTAAATACTGGCAAGGGACGATGAGCCAATTGTCCTCTCCCCAATGGGAATATGACGGTCACATATGGCTGCTACATAGCCCCTTAAGGTGGATTCTATCAGCCTTTTCTGCAACAGGAATTACAAAAAGATGTCCCCGCTGCTTCCCACGTGACATCGGGTTGCAGTCCTTCTCTGCACACCACTGCGAAAGCACCCTGGTAGTGGAGCACTAGCTGCCTTCAGGGTGGCGTTAACAGCAGGACTTGAAGGATGGGCTCCATCCAGTGACCAAACGTGCAGCCCTTAAAACACTGGATTCTGGGGCCAGATCTGACCCTGTGCCTGTGACAGCATGTCTGACCTGACTTGGAGGCACCATGGGGTTCCTGCCAGCAACCTCTTGAAATTCGGCATCCATGGCCGATGGGGCCAATCTGGAGCCATACAAACCTACCTCTCTGGAGCAAGACCAAATGACTTTCACAATCAGTGGGTGTAGGCGCCACTCTCCTGTCCTGTGACCTTTTTTCCCCCCCTTCCCCTACACACTGATGAGGCAAAAGGAAGCAGGATGTGATACTGTGAGACGTTTATGTGAATTTTCTCCCAATTCACGGTGATGTAAAGTTGTTACGGTGAAGTTTTAGCTCAATGTTAAGCATTTTTTTTTTGCCCATCATCGACTCTTACGTTGGTTTGAAGACTAAAATAAATGCTAAAACCATCAGTGCAAAACTGCAACCAACCGTGTAGCTTGTTAGCTGCCTCAATGTTGGCATAGACATATGTTATTGTTTCATTCACCCAGTTGACTGAGAGTTGACTTAATTGAAGCTCCGCGTGGTGTAGACTAAGGCTCGGAGCGGGAGGGAGCACGTCAGACTTCTACACATCGTGAAAGCCTCCTTTGCACAATATAATTTTATTCCAAGTGTTGCACTGAGGCGACTGGTCTTTCATTTTAACAAAGTTGAGACACACTTTTGTTCAACACCACCGTTGAGCCCAAGCACATCTTCGTCTGCGTTCTTCTTCGTTTATTTTCACCACTTCGTCTTCAGGGTCGGCAGACTGTTGTCATCGAAACTGGGAATAGAAATGTATAAATTTGAACGATTCCGGGAGAACCGGAACGTTAGTCCCGGTTCCAATATGTTCTCAATTCTGGATGTCCAACCCTAGCTGCTAAAGATGAGGCATGCGATCACTCAATACTCATGCATTCCAGGAGGACAAAGAGATACCGCAGGTGATCGCATAGCTGTATTTATAGGCTCTGGTTGCACACATGGGGCGGAGGTGTTCATTTGCTAATTGTTTGTGAACCAGCTCACCCTGAGTGACCTATATGGTGGTGTGTTGACCGACTATGAAATAGAACAGACATTGGTGCAAAAACAAAATAATTTACGACCTCACAGCAGGCAAAGAAACACGAAATATGTTTGGACACTGGTTTTCGTGGAGAAATTGATCGAGGATGGCTTGTTTGCTTGTTCCTCATATATAGACCTTCCACAACTCTTACCTTTATTTAATACAGTCCCTCTAGTATTGTTGCCACCAAAACACCCGGTTGGCACTAGAGAAGTGTTATCATGTCAAACAATTGGAAAACATGTCAAAAAATCAAAACAAGGTACCGTATAATTAATCCCCAAACGTAGCGATGCTACACTCTAGGAACATGATCACTTCATAGATGCTCTGCAGTGAGGAAATTAAGACAGAAAGCTAAACAACAGTCTTCTGTTTGTAAAAAATAACACCTCTTTATTCTGGTGGATCTGGATTAAGATAACGCACTCTATCAAAATACTGGAGGTTTTAGGGATTCATTAAGTAAGTGTGCATCTGTACCATCCTCAATCCCTGAAGAACTGTAGTTTTAGGCTTTTATGTAAAACTATTATTTCCGTTCCAAACTGGTGTTAATTAAATGCAAATTCTTCTAATGCAAATGTTTGTGTTCATCTTCACAAAATTGTGTTTGAGTTAATTTTGAGTTCACGAGTTGATGATGCCTAATAATGATTTTCAAAGCCATGCTTATCCAACATTGTATAAACACTGTACATTGTGTTTGTAATGCAATTTGTGTGCCATCTAAAACAGTAAACAGTAATGATTGAACATACTTTTCAAGCATTGAAAATTCCTTGAAAAGGGATCCGTTATAATATTCATGACATAAGCAACATGTGACATCATCTTTAAATTCAATAGGTTTAAGGGCGAAATACGTTGCTATTTTGACCTCTGCTTACTTCAATAGAGTTATGTTAAGCCATAATCAGCATGTGTTGGAGACAACTTTTTTTTATTTGCCGTAAGGCAGCTCGGCAGCTACTAGACATGTCCATTTTCAGTCCCAATGTCAACTTGAAAATGTGTACAACTGTGTGAAATTATAGCCACAAGATGACAGATCGACAGAAACTGTGTCCACAGGACATTTAATTTCCTGTCTCTTTTCTCCACTCATTGTTCTCTATATTTGTAATCCTTAAATCGTACTAAGAGCAAGATATAATTAATATTTACCATCTACACACAAACGAAGTCACACAGCGTTCTTAAAGTGAATTTATCAAAAAACCTCAAATAAAACAAAAGACAGTCAGTGATATTTGAACAATGTCCATAATTTTAATAAATTTTGAAATGCAAGAATGGACAATCAATATCAGATAGAAGTGTATGTGTAGGCCTGTATTTAGTTGCTGATATGCTAAAGCAATGCAATGCAGATCTCTGTTTACACTTCCAGCATTTAGATTAATATCCAGTGTAGCGTTTAAGAATATGAATGTGCTTGTCCAATGAATGTGCTTGTTGTGCTTAATCAAAAAGTGCTTCCTCTTTGCTCATATCTGCACTGAAACTAATATATTTTCTTTATTGACTTGATTCCCTTACTATAATGAAATACTAAATATGATTATTGCAGTGCTATCTTGGAATATGTTCTGTTGTTGTTCATCCTGAGATGGTAAAATATATTACATTATGTTTACTGTATATTACACATTTTTGCTACACACATTGCACACACATATCCACGTTAGATTCCAAAAGCATGAAAGCAAAAGGAGATATGTCACAGTGAGGAAGCTGTCCAGTAGTGTCACACGCCGAAGCAGTTCGGGGGTTCTGTGCCTTTAGGCCTTTTCACACCGCACTTGCTCAATGTGAAAGGACCGTGTGTCACAGCAACAACAACCACAGCTCAGTGTGCCCAAATTTGGAAATGCTGACAGAGACACCTACCAGGAAGTAAAAGGACAGGTTTCCCGCTGGAGAAGTAGACCGCAACTTCGGCAAGATGTATCTGTCTTCTTTGCCAAAGAAAGCCCTGGCGTTGCTCATTTTAAGGAGGAGGAGGAAATATTATTTTCCTTTCGGCTTGTCCTTTTAGGGGTCGCCACAGAGCGTCATCCTTTTCCATGTAAGCCTATCTCCTGCAGCTTCCTATCGAACACCTACTGCCCTCATGTCTTCCCAAACGATATCCATCAACCTTCTCTTTGGTCTTCCTCTAGCTCTCTTGCCTGGCAGCTCCATCCTCATGATGCTTCTACCAATATACTCACTATTTCTCCTCGAGACGTGTCCAAACCATCGAAGTCGGCTCTCTATAACTTTGTCTCCAAAACATCGAACCTTGGCTGTCCCGCTGATGAGCTCATTTTTAATTTTATCCAACCTGGTCACGCCGAGAGCGAACTTTAACATCTTCATTTCCACCACCTGCAGCTCTGCTTCCTGTTGTCTCTTCAGTGCCACTGTCTCTCATCCAGGCTGACCTCACCACTGTTTTATAAACTTTGCCCTTCATCCGAGCAGAGACCCTTCTGTCACATAACATACCTGACACCTTCCTCCACCCGTTCCAACCTGCTTGGACCCGTTTCTTCACTTCCTGACCACACTCAGCAGTGCTCTGGACGGTTGACCCCAAGTATTTAAAGTCCTCCACCCTTGCTATCGCTTCTCCCTATAGCCTCACTCTTCCCCCACCACCCCTCTCATTCATGCACATATATTCTGTATTACTTCGGCTAATCTTCATTCATCTGCTTTCCAGTGCATGCCTCCATCTTTCTAACTGTTCCTCCACTTGCTCCCTGCTTTCACTGGAGATCACAATGTCGTTTGCAAACATCATCGTCCACGGGGATTCCAGTCTAACCTCATCTGTCAGCCTATCCATCACCACTGAAAACAGAAAGGGGCTGATCCCTGATGCAGTCCCACCTCCACCTTAAATTCGTCTGTCACACCTACAGCACACCTCACCACTGGTCTGCTGCCTTCGTACATGTACTGTATTATTCTAACATGCTTCTCTGCTACTCCAGACTTCCGCATGCAGTACCACAGTTCCTCTCTGGATACTCTGTCATAGGCTTTCTCTCGATCTACAAAGACGCAATGTAGCTCCTTCTGACCTTCTCTGTACTTTTGCATCAACATCCTCGAGGCAAATAATGCATCTGTGGTACTCGTTCTAGGGATGAAACCATACTGTTGCTCGCAAATACTCACTTCTGTCCTGAGTCTAGCCTCCACTACTCTTTCCCATAACTTCATTGTGTGGCTCATCAACTTTATTTCTCTATAGTTCCCACAGCTCTGCGCATCACCCTTGTTCTTAAAAATGGGCACCAGCACACGTTTCCTCCATTCCTCAGGCATCTCCTCACGCGCTAGAATTCTATTGAACAAGCTGGCCAAAAACTCCACAGCCACCTCTCGTAGATGCTTCCATACCTCCACAGGAATGTCTTCAGGACCAACTTCCTTTCCATTTTTCATTAGCCTTTCGAACTTCCCCCTTATTAATCATTGCCACTTTCTGGTCCACCACAATTGCCTCTTCTACTCTCCCTTCTCTCTAATTTTCTTCATTCATCAACTCCTCAAAGTATTCTTTCCATCTATCTAGCACACTCCTGGCACCAGTCAACATATTTCCATCTCGATCCTTAATCACCCTAACCTGCTCCACATCTTTCCCATCTCTACCCCTCTGTCTGGCCAACCTGTGTACATCCTTTCCTCCTTCTTTAGTGTCCAACCTGGCATACATGTCATCATATGCCTCTTGTTTGGCCTTTGTCACCTCTACCTTTACCCTATGTCGCATCTCAATGTATTCCTTTCTCCTCTGCTCGGTCCTCTCAGTGTCCCACTTCTTTTTAGCTAACCTTTTTCCTTGTATGATTTCCTGTACTGTGAGGTTCCACCACCAAGTCTCCTTCTCTCCTTTCTGTCAGAAGATACACCAAGTACTCTCCTGCCTGCCTCTCTGATCACTTTGGCTGCAGTGGTCCAGTCTTCTGGAAGCTCTTCCTGTCCACCGAAAGCCTGTCTCACCTCTTCCCGAAAAGCTGCACAACACTCGTCCTGTCTCAGCTTCCACCACATGGTTCTCTGCTCTGCCTTTGTCTTCCTAATCTTCCTCCCCATCACCAGATTCATTTTACACGCCACCAGCCTATGCTGTCTGGCTACACTCTCCCCTACCACTACCTTACAGTCGGTAACCTCCTTCAGATTACATCGTCTGAACAAAATGTAATCCACCTGCGTGCTTCTACCTCCACTCTTGTAGGTCACTCTATGTTCCTGCCTCTTCTGGAAAAAAGTGTTCACTACAGCCATTTGCATTCTTTTTGCAAAGTTTACCACCTTCTGTCCATCCAAGTTGCTTTCCTGGATGCCGTACTAACCCATCACTTCTTCATCACCCCTATTTCCTTCAACAACTTGTCCATTACAATCTGCACCAATCACGACTCTCTCTCTGTCTGGGATGCTCAGAACTACTTCGTCTAGCTCCTTCCAGAGTTTCTCTTTCACCTCTAGGTCACATCCTACCTGTGGGGCATAGCCACTAATCACATTATACATAACACCCTCAATTTCAAATTTCAACCTCATCACTCAATCTGATACTCTTTTCACCTCCAAGACATTCTTAGCCAACTCTTCTTTAAAAATAACCCCGACTCCATTTCTCTTCTCATCTACACCATGGTAAAATCATTTAAACCCTGCCCCTAAACTTCTAGCCTTACTGCCTTTCCACCTGGTCTCCTGGACACACAATATATCAAACTTTCTCCTAATCATCATGTCAACCAACTCCCGAGATTTACCTGTCATAGTCCCAACATTCAAAGTCCCCACATTCAGTTCTAGGATCTGTCCTTTCCTCTTCTCTTTCTGCTGAAGAACCCGCTTTCCACCTCTTCTTCTTCTTCGACTTCGACCTACAGTAGCTGAACCGGCGGCGTCAACCTGCACGGCGCCGGTGGCGGACGTTGTTAACCCGGGCCACGGCCGATCCGGTATGGAATTCTTTGGATGAACGCTCATATTTGTTTGGCAAAGTTTTAAACCGGATGCCCTTCCTGAGGCAACTCTCTACATGTATCCGGGTTTGGGACCAGCCTATAGTTTGCACTGGCTTGTGCCCCCCATGGGGCTGCATTAAGGAGGAGGAGGAAATGAGCTGCAGAAAAAGAGAAAATGGGTCCACCCCATAGTAATGGCTCTTTGGGACCTCTGAGAGTTTAGACTTGTTCGTTTCCCTAGTACAAGTCACAAAAAAAAAAAAAAAAAAAAAAAAAGCACACAGAAATCTCTCCGTCAGCCCCTCTCCCATTGGAGGATCATTCTGACATCACCCGAAGAGAGCATGTTTCTAATCGAGGTTCACGTCACTGAGCATCAGATGCCCTCTACATTGTTGCCCTGCTCCGCAAGACGCAAAACATGCATTCGCCCCATTAGTACATACGCAATGCATGCAAAACCCGTGCGCGTCAATCCTTTTGTCAAGTCCAGTGTGAAAAGGCCTTTTCTCAGTGGTATCTCAACAGGAAGCAATCAAGCATCTCTCAACCACCAACTCTAATTTAAGTGTTTTGGGACACCAGGTGTCCTCAAACCAAGTCTTATGTACTCTCATCCATACCATTATACATTTAGTTAGTTATTGTACAAGTATACAGGGTGTCATGAGCTGTGTCCTGCAGTGCTTTTTTTGGAGCTTGGGTGGCCCTTTGTGCCCCTCTCACCCTCTCGCTCCCTCCCTCTCTCTTCCCAGTAATCAGCACCACTTTGGCCGCGCACCTGTTGTCAAACAGCCTTCATCACTGCCTGCATTTAAGCCTGCCAGATCCAGGACTCCACTGCCAGAGTATTAATGTTCATCCGTGGTATATAGGCTCTCTACTTGCATGTAAGCTACTGCTGCTTCTTGCAATTGTTCTGACCTCCATGTTCTTCCTCGTCCTCAGTGCTCCTTCCGTGCTCCCTGCCTTGATGATCTCTCCAGATACGCCGTCAAGCCTTTCCACCTGCTGACCCCACTGCTTCCCGCACGTTCCTTGTCCTGATGGTCCACCATCACACCTTGGAGATCCAACTCTGAATGCAATCCTAAAAAAAAAAAACATTTTCCACAAACCTCTTCCGCCTCCGTCTGCTTCTGGGTCCAGCCAAACCTGATACAATTGTATTGTAACAGAATACTCTGATCCATCATGGACCCAGCAACCCCAGAGGCACTAAGAGAAGCACTAGGCGCCCACAGGACAAAGCTCTCCGTGAGATCATGGACAAATACCCTCTCTCAACAAGTATCCCTGCTTTCTTCCCAAGTGCAGTCAGGCCATCCTCCCATGAGTATTCTTACCGAGCCCGAGAAATGTCTGACCAAGGACATTGTGGTATTGCCAGGGGTCGCAACTCCCCAGAAGGACGTTGACGAGAGGGCTTGTTAGCAGCACATACCTGGCAAGCATTGACGTAATCGATAACATCCCTCCTAACATTAGGCCGCCAAAAGCGCTGTTCGACCACAGATTGTGTTTTGGCAATGCCTGGGTGACATACGGTACCGTTAGTGTGAGCCCAATGGATGACTCTTCCCCTTAAGGTCGGAAACACATAAAGCCTGTTTTCAGGGCAATCTTCAGGGCTAAGAGTGTTCTTCAGAGCCTCTTTAACCGCAGTTTCAACGTCCCAAACAAAAACAGAAATGAAATGACTTGGGCAAAATGGTCTTGGGGTCGGACAAAGAATTCTCTTCGCAGAAAATACGTGATAAAGCATCTGGTTTACCATTTTTAGAACCAGAACCAGGATAGATCGCAAGAACCTATACTCAAGGTTCTTGCGATCTATCCATACTAAAAACGGAGTCTGTGCCCCCTCTAGCCAGTGCCTCCACTCCACCAAAGCCACCTTGACCGCCAGCAGTTCACGGTCACCTATGTCCTAATTTCTCTTGGCTGGAGTCAGTTTTATAGAGAAATAAGCACAAGGATGTAACTTACCATCCTTGAGACATTTCTGGGAGAGCACTACTCCTATACCGGCATCAGACGCATCAACTTCTACCACAAACTGCTGTTTGAGATCTGGCAAAGTGAGGATGGGAGCGGAGGTAAAGCTCGATTTTAATTTCTGTAAAGCTGATTGACAAACAAAGCGGTTTCCATACAAAAGGTTTGTGTGGCGAAGTAAGATCATGCAAAGGCGAGGCTATAGAACTGACATTTCTGATGAATTTTCTGTAGAAGGTTTGCGAACCCTAAGAACTTTTGTACAGCTTTGCGTGACGTGGGAGAAGGCCAATTAATAACGGCATCGGCTTTGCAAGGGTCCATTTTGACTTAACCTTGAGCCAGCACGAAACCCAGAAAAGAAATGGACGCCTTGTGGATCTCACATTTCTCAGCCTTGACATATAGTTGATTCTGCAGTAACCGCTGCAATACAGAGCAGACATGAATAATGTGAGTCTCCTCATCCGGGGAGAATATCAAAATGTCGTCCAAATAGACAAAAACATACACATTCAACATGTCTCATGTCATCATTGACAAGGGTTTGGAAAACAGCTGGAGCGTTAGTGTGTCCAAAAGGCTTTACCAAATACTCATAATGTCCCGTTGGTGTGTTGAATGCTGTTTTCCATTCATCTCCCTCCCTTATCCTGACTAGATGATACGCATTTCTTAAGTCGAGTTTGGTGAAAATCTTGGCTCCCTCCAGGAACTCAAAGACTGTGGAGATGACAGGAAGAGGGTACGTGCTTTTTACAGTTATCTCGTTGAGACCCCGGTAATCGATACAGGGTCGCAGGGTCTTGTCCTTTTTGTCCACAAAGAAAAATCCTGCTCCCGCAGGGGATGAAGATGGGCGAATGATCCCGGCTGCCAGTGATTCTTCCACATACTCCTTCATGGCCTTGTGTTCTGGGCCTGAAAGAGAGAACAACCTCCCCCGTGGAAGTGTTGTTCCAGGCAGCAAGTCAACTGCACAGTCATAAGGTCTGTGGGGTGGAAGGGATTTAGCTTTGGATTTGGAAAATACTTCTTTAATGTCATGGTAACAGGTCAGCACTTGAGACAAGTCAGGATCAGAGTCAATAAATACAGATGTATGAATCTCTTGATCTGGAGAGCATAGTGTCACTTTAGGAAGAACCCGGGACAGGTCTTCCTTCATGAAATTTAGACTCACGGCTCCCATACCCTTGTTACCGGCACCGACAACTTTGACGTGACTGTTGCTCACGGAATGACCCAACTGCCCGCAGTAGAAGCACTGCCCTTCCCTCAGCCAGCGTTGACGTTCCTCAGGGGAGAGACGGAACCTGCCCAGTTGCATGGGTTCATTCGTGGTGACGCTAGCCAGTGGATTGAGACTGGCAGAAGGGGATCTGCCTTGGTTTGGCTGGTTACCGAGGCTCATCCTCCAAGTGCGCGGTTATGCATCCCTCTAACGATCTCCATCCAGCTCGCTATCCAAAAGCCTTTTGTCGATCTTGAGGGCGAGAGCGGATGCGAGTGTCCAAGTCGGTCGGCAGGTCTAGCAGGACTAAATGATCCTTGACGGCGGGGGATAGTCCTTGAAAAAAGGCATAGAGTAGCGCCCGATTATTCCAATGACTCTCAGCTGCAAGAATGCGAAACTCAATCGCATAATCTGACACCCTGCGCTTGCCTTGTTGTAAAGGTGACAAGGGAGCGAGCTGCCTCACGATCTGGTGTGGAAAACTGAAAAATTTGCTCCATCGTCTTTATGAAAAAAGCCCACGAATGACACATGGCGGAATTGCGGCTCCATTCAGCAGTAGCCCACGCCTCCGCACAACCAGTCAGGTGGGAAATAATGAAAGTGATATTTGCCCGCTCGGTGGGGAAGGCAGCTGCCTGCAGCTCAAAGTGGAGTTCGCACTGAGTGATGAACGGCTTAAAGTTCCCAGAATCTCCAGAGAACCTCTCCAGTCGAGAGAGCTGTGGGCAGACAGCAGTGGAGGTGGCAGGTGGCTCCATGGTGACTGCTTCACATGGAAATGTTGGTACCGTGGCGGTATTGGGTGTTGTGTCAACTGGTTCCTTCTTTAGAATCATTTTCATAAGAACTTCAAACTGCGCGGCCACCTGTCTCATCATATTATCCTGAAGCTCTCATAGTCCCTCTAGATGAAGGTGGAGGGCATTGACCCTCGCTTGAAGGGCTTTGCGCAGCGGGTCTGAGTTTGCTGGGTCCATGTTATGGCCAGTTTGTTCTGTCATGAACGGAACAGAGGATAGGACCCAAAAATGCACGACTCCAAAACAAATGGACAGTTTAAAAAAAGAGAGGTTTAATATACGGGCAGAGGTAGGTACACAGGCAGGCAATCTAAAAAAGTCAACGGTATCCAAAAACATGAGGCAAAAAGGCGAGGGCGATAATCGGAACAGGGTCTAGTCTTACTGTGAGTCTTTGACGTGGAAACAAGGAATGCTGGAACGCGACAACAAGGTACAACGAACTGGCGACGAGAAAGAATGATACACGAGGTTAAATGAAAGGGGTAATTAGGGTGAATGAGGCACAGGTGGTGAAGGTGCTCTCAGGAGCAGGTGTGTGTGAAACAAAAACCGAAACACACACCGATGACACCTCCCCAAGCTCTCCCTCCCGTATGACCGTTCCCGTGTGTATTCTTGGCCCTGTTTGCAACACACCTGTAAATGCCCTCATTGACTCCGGCACAGATGACAGTTTTATTCATGAAGATTTAGCACGTCAGCTCCAACTTCCTCTCAAACCCCTCCAGTCACCGCAAAAAGTCTCAGCCCTGGATGGCTGACTCATCTCCCCTGTCACCCACCAAACAGTACCGTTTACTTATCTCGGGCGATCACCGTGAAGACATTCAGCTTATTGTTATTCCCTCCCCTGAGAATTTCCTGGCTCATGAAGCACAACCCTGCCATAGGCTGGACCCACCTATCAAGCACTGGGTGGAGTCCTCACTGCCATTCGAACTGTCTGCTTTCTGCCCTGCCGCCCTCCAGCAAACCTCAACCACCTGCCACACTGGTCAACCTGTCCCGGGTGCTGGAAGAATATCATGATCTCTCCCCTGTTTTCAGTCAGGATCTTGCCATTTCTCTGCGCCCTCACCGCCCGTATGACTCCGTGATCGATCTTCTGCTGGGAGCCCCTCTCCCCTCCAACCATATCGTCAAACCTTTCCCACCCTGAGAAAAAGGCCATGGAGGACTATATCCGTGACTCCCTGGCTTCTGGACACATCTAGAAGCCATCCTCTTCTTCCCCCGTGGGGGCCGGCTTCTTCTTCGTCGAGAAGAAAGATACCACTCTCTGCCCCTGCATCGATTACCGTGGACTCAATGATATCACCGTAAAAAACAAATCTCCACTGCCCCTCATTGACCCCTCCTTTGAACCCCTCTGTGACACCCACATTTTCACCAAACTGGATCTCCGCAATGCATACCATCTCATCCGCAATCAGAGAGGGGGATGAATCAAAAACTGCTTTCAATAATCCCTTTGGACACTTCAAATACCTGGTTATGCTGATTAGATTAACCAAATCCCCCGCCGTTTTCCAAACCTTCATTAATGACGTCCTACGTGATATGTTGAACCAGTTTGTTTTCGTCTATTAAGACGACATTCTCATTTTCTCCCGCTCTCCCGAAGAACATCGCCATCACGTCCGTCAAGTCCTCCAGTGTCTCCTTGAGAACCGCCTCTATGTCAAACCTAAGAAATGTGAATTCAACCTCTCCTCCATCCACTTCCTGGGCTATATTATCGGCAAAGGACAATTACAACCAGACCTAGATCCAAGCAGTCGTCAACTTGCCCATTCCCTCCACCTGCAAAGAACTACAATGTTTCCTGGGATTCGTCAATTTCTACCGCCGCTTCATCCGCAATTACAGTAAAGTGGCTATTCCTCTCATTAGCCTTACCTCCACCAGCTCACCATTCCAGTGGACCCCGGCTGCATCCCAAGCTTTCGTGCATCTTAAAGACTTATTCACCAGTGCACCCATGCTGAGACACCCGGACCCCTCCCTCCAGTTCGTTGTGGAGGTCGATGCCTCGGACACCGGCCATTCTCTTTCAGCGGGACCCCACTTCCCAGAAACTACATTCATGTGCTTTTTTTTTTTTGCCATCGTCTGTCCCCCGCCGAATTAAATTATGACGTCGATAACTGTGAGCTGCTGGCCATTGTCTGGGCATTGGAGGATTGGAGGCATTGGCTGGAGGTGACTGATTCTCTGTTTATCATATGGACCGATCATAAAAACCCTACATCTACGTTCCGCCAAACGTCTTAACCCCCGACAAGCTCGGTGGGTCCTCTTCCTGAGCCGATTTAACTTCAGCCTCTCCTTCCGCCCTGGTTCCCGCAACAGAAACCCTGACGCCCTCTCTCGCATCTACTCACCCCCTTCCAGCCCAGCAGAACCTGAACCCATCCTCCCTTCCTCCTGCTTCATTGGGCCAGCCACCTGGGAGATCGAACAGGTCATTAAAAATGCTCAAGAAACCCAACCGGATCCCGACCGGCTGTTTGTACTCTGGTCGGCACGTTCTGGCGTTCTCCAGTTGGCACACAATTCAAAACTCACCTGTCATCCCAGAACCCCTGGCACCATTCAATTCATACAACAGCACTTCTGGTGGCCTACCCTGGTGAAAGACACCCGGGAGTTTGTGCGAGTCTGCTCCGTCTGTGCCCGAGGAATAACTTCACATCTGCCCCCAGCTGGTCTGCTGCGCCCCTTACTTATCCCGAGCCGCCACGGGTCCCACATCGCCTTGGACTTCGTGACCGGCCTACCTCCCTCTGAAGGTAATACTATAATTCTTAGCATTATAGATCAATTCTCCAAGTGTGTCCATTACGTATTCCTTCCTAAATTACCATCTGCCCTTGAAACTGCTAACCCCCTTCAGTCACGTCTTTAAACTCCACGGAACACCCATTAACAGCGTCTTGGACCGAGGTCCTCAGTTCTCCACCCAGGTTCTGTAAGGGGGTGGGCGCAGCAGCCAGTCTGTCTTCCGTACAGTCCAATGGCAAGACGGAGCAGGCAGATCAGACTCTGGAGTCGGCTCTTTGCCGCGTTGCCGCACGCAATCCCAATTTCTGGAGTGCCTTCCTCCCATGTATTGAGTATGCCCACAACTCCCTCACCGGTTTCGCCACTGGTATGTCTCCTTTCGTGGCCTGTTACGGTTTGCAACCGCCGTTGCTTAGGGATTGGGAGCATGTGGTGGCGGTTCCCGCGGTGAGGGATCACATGTGAAGAGTCCAGTCTATTTGGAAGGACGTCAGGGTGCCTATAACTCGGTCTGCTGAGAAGAATAAAGGTCTCACGGACCTTCATCGCTCCCCCGCACCTGTGTACAAGGTGGGTCAGATGGTTTGGCTCTTCTCCCATGACCTCCCACTCCAGACTGAATCCCGTAAACTCACTTCGCTCTTTATTGGTCTCTTCCCGATCACTAAAATCAACAATCCCACG
This sequence comes from Phycodurus eques, assembly GCF_024500275.1. Lineage (NCBI taxonomy): Eukaryota > Metazoa > Chordata > Actinopteri > Syngnathiformes > Syngnathidae > Phycodurus > Phycodurus eques. The sequence continues at coordinate 5,748,220 of NC_084541.1, forward strand.
TCAGTTCAATTAAAACTCCTGTAATCCATCCGACGTTCCATGTCTCGCTGCTCAAGCCTGTCTGCACCTGTGCTCTTAGCCCTCCGGCTGTGCGCCCTCCACCCCCCTCGGGTTATCGACAACAATCCGGCCTTCACAGTTTTGCGCATCCTTGATGTGAAGCCCAGGAGCAGGGGTTTCCATTTCCTAGTGGACTGGTAGAGGTATGGTCCGGAGGAACGCTCCTGGATCTCCCGCAAGCTTGTTCTAGATGACTTCCTGATTAGGGACTTTTACGCGGCTCACCCTGGGACACCGGGTAGGACGCCAGGGTAGATTTCAGCATTGGCACATAACATTTCCTCTTCAACTACCCACTTTGGGGGTTGAGTTATATGAGTGTTTTTGAGACATAGCATATTGATCAGACCAGGCAAACGCAGACTGGCTTTAATAGAGATAGGATGTACTTCTAGAATTAATGGCAGACACTCGCCACTGGATGGCATAACTGAGTGACAACTAGGTATCTCGTTAACCACAAAGTTAAACTCAGTTATGGTGTGTTGTATATTTTAAATAGTATCTGATTTATTCCATTTTTTGGCGTAGTGTGTGTTACTTAGTAGTGAACCCAACCATCTTTCCCTTGTATTGCTACACCAGAGGCCTTACTTTCGTTTGTTTGTTTATTAGGTTTATACCTTGCTCTTTAGATGATAACGTCCTTGTTTTATAACATGGCGTTGGGACTTAAAAGAAGTCTGTTCTGCATCACAAGAGATAACGAGTACCATCTGGTGGGCAATGCAGACTTTTTGGCGTCGGGAAGTGTATGGTCGATTCATGGACAAAAACAACAAATATGGATAGGGGGATGCGTCCATAGTTCTGGCTAAAGCCCAGGGGCGAGGTTTAACTCCTTACCCCGATAGCCAGACCTTGACCAAGAATATCTGACATGATTTTTGTAATCTGAATTTGTAAGCAGCTGCAACCGACGCGTAGGCATCTTAATAAATCTTAACTAGCCCAAAGGCAGTGTCTCAAAGTGTTTATTTATTCCTGCTCATTGGAAGCGCCGTTCATCCGAAAGAATGGGGCAACACATCCATCCATCCATCCATTTTCTGAGCCGCTTCTCCTCACTAGGGTCGCGGGCGTGCTGGAGCCTATCCCAGCTGTCATCGGGCAGGAGGCGGGGTACACCCTGAACTGGTTGCCAGCCAATCGCAGGGCACATACAAACAAACAACCATACACACTCACATTCACACCTACGGGTAATTTAGAGTCTCCAATTAATGCATGTTTTTGGGATGTGGGAGGAAACCGGAGTGCCCGGAGAAAACCCACGCAGGCACGGGGAGAAAATGCAAACTCCACACAGGCGGGACCGGGGATTGAACCCGGGTCCTCAGAATTGTGAGGCTGACGCTCTAACCAGTCGACCACCGTTGGGGAAACACAGACACCCGGAAATCCGCCACAGGTGCTTGAATAAATAAATCAACAGGTAGTTAACAATAATAAAACAAGCGGTGAGGGTGAACACAATGTCTACCACTACAACTAGAAAGTACCTAAAGGGGATATATTTTGCCAAACCAACTTTTCTACTATTTGGGATCTAATATTGTCTCTATGGTGCCTCAGTAAACATGAAATATGAATTAAAATTGTCAACAGATTACTGAGTTCCAGATGTTTTTCTGCAGAGAGGCCTGAAATCAGGTCATTCAAATTTCTGAAGCTTATCTACATCACTAGCAAAGATATCTGCCTTCCCTTTCCGCTCCCGAGCCAGCGCTGTCAAAATAACAAACGCGTGTGCTCTCACAAGTGAGTCTTCTACACGGAGGCAACCAATCAGAGGAAAGGGGACAGTCTTAGCCAAATATAGACAAAGCGGATACAAAACTGGATCAAACAGAAGTAGCTGCATGAAAGTCCTTTTCTGGAAACTCGTATGACAAAACCCAGGTGCTGTTTTAAACGAAATTGACACTTTCATACGAAGTCCATGTTAGAGAGTCACTCTATGGAGGTCTAAATAGCCAAAATACAGGACCTTTAACAACGAACATCAACAATAAATAAGTCATTCAGAGCAACTATTTACACAATGCGGCTCAGCATACTTGGGTTTCCAGCGTCAACTTCCTCTGATGCTACAATATACCGTATTTAATTGTAGTTTTCTCAAACCGCGTTTCAAAGAGTAAACCAGGCCTATCTAATTTGTAACTTGCGGCCAGTTTGAAGTTTCATTCCGCTCGACTGGCTTTAATATTTTAATTTGATGTAACGTGTTGTGGCGGCACGGTGAATGATTGGTTAGAGCGTCTGCTTCACAGTTCTGAGGACCGGGGTTCAATACCCAGCCCGCGCCTGTGTGGAGTTTGCATGTTCTCCCCGTGCCTGCGTGGGTTTTCTCCGGGCACTCTGGTTTCCTCCCACATCCCAAAAACATGCATGGTAGGTTAATTGACAACTCTAAATTGCCCGTAGGTGTGAATGTGAGTGTGAATGGTTGTTTGTGTGTATGTGCCCTGCGATTGGGCACATACACACATTGGATGGATGGTAACGTGTTGTAATGTGTGTGTGTGTTTGCAACTATCAATAAAAACATGGCGATACAAAAAGGCATTTGATAAAAGGTTTTCTCCAAGTGTACTTAAATATGCACAAACAATCTACTGGCCCACACCAAATCCATACAAGGGCTTCAAAATGTCTCTACTAAAGCAATATAAAACATAAAAAAAATAAATAATAAATGTCTCCAAATATTTTAAACACAGCCATGACTGCAACCCTTTTAGTGCACTTTGCATCTTAACATTTAACATACTCTCACTACCAATTTATTGGATGGTGCTCAATGACACATAAATTACAACTGGCAAAAAAATTGGAGCACTGGAGGCAATTTCATGCTTACACTACCCTTTCACCAATTCAACACCACCCATGGAGTAGTCACCATATACCAACACTTAACCATGGCACACAAAATTTAACAAGACATCCAGGAAATCACCAACCAGTTGGACGATGATATTTAACCATCCCATTGTTCTTCGTAACACCCGCCCGATCCTTAAACTAATTAAAGCGACCTCCAAGGACATTGTTATTTTCAGCAGTTTTATATTTCTCCCTACAGGGAAAGAAAAATTAATAATCTACACATAATATCCCAATGAAATTTTTAGTGTCCTTAGAGTGGATTATTTCTGGCCATATATTTCTAGCATTGAATCCTTTATTGTGCGCCAAGAATCATTCTGTAAAAGTTGCAGGGCTGGTGAATAAATTACATTGTGTGTCATCTCGGTGAAAACATGACAGTTAACATAGGATAATAATGAGATAGCAACGCCTTTTTAAAGCTCATCAATCTCCTTTTTTCCTCCAGCTCTGTCCATCTCAGTGTCTGTGCTAATGATGAGGTGGAAAATGAAGCGTTGTCTTGCCTTGTTAATATGTCTGGCCTTTGCGGCAGTGACATGGCATTCAGGAGCAATGATTGACATTGCAATACATTATATGTTTATGCTACATTTTCATTTCTAAGCGGAAACAACAAAAGCATGAGATGAGCACAGCGTTTGGAAAATGGGTCACAGCAGAGATGTTGATAGTTCTAGTTTGCCCCCCAGTGGCATACACACTCAGTGCAGACACAGACTGTCACTATCTCCTCCAGGCTGTTGACTTTCTTCCACAGTGAAATGGGGGATATAGACTGGATGCATATATACAAATGCAAATGTGATGCGTGACTTCCAAATTCTGCAATAATTTTGTGCCATACTACAACAAATATATTTTACATTTTCGCTTTTATTTTAATCAAAATTGCTGTCTTGTTTTTTTCACGATTCTCAACCGTTGAGTTAAATGAATCATATGTTAAAGTCACAAGGTTTCACTTATATAGAGTATATACTAATAAAGGCTACATTGTAGTTACAGTTTTGTTAAAGAAAGAAACTCCAAGAACCTCCCCCCGAAATGACTTGAAATGAACAGAAGAAAAATAAATAAATAATAGTGGTGTAATTATTAATTTATTATATTGATGTATCGATTTATATTCCTACGATCCAACTGGATCGATTTGTGCTTGGCAAGTTAGCCTTTTCAACCATAAATATCAAATAAGCTTTAAAAGGCTTAAAAAAGCCTTTTAAAAAAGGTAATTTTACCTTTTTTAAAGGTAAAATTATTTTTACCTTTTAAAAATAATTTTAAAAGGTAATTAATCACTTGTATCGATACTAGGAAATAACACACTGGATTTAATCACGGCAGGCTTTATGTGGAGGTGTGTGTATGTGTTGTAGTTCCAAAAAAAGCGCTTGCAATTCCTTTTACTTCGCTTGATTTTTCAGTTAGCACACAGGCAGTTAGCACTGCAAATGGTACTTTGTTCTTCGCCCCACATCTAGTCACTTCTTTTTGTAGTGCACCTAGTGGTAGGACGAGATTCCACAGTATGTGTGTTTGTTGTTTTTTAAAGGACTTCATGAAGAAGCTGTTTGCTGACCAGACTTGAAAGTGTTTGAGTGTGTGTGTGTGTGTGTGTGTGCATGCTCGCGCACAGAGAGAGAGAGCGAGAGAGAGAGAGAAAGAGAGAGAGAGAGAGAGAGAGAGAGAGAGAGATCTGCAACTAACTGCAAGGTGTTTGGTCAAGTTAGGAGTGGGCTGAAATATCCAAGTTTGGGCACTCACAATTTAAGACCTGCATGACAATGCTGTTGTTTTTCGGAATCTGTAAAGTAAACACTCACTTGGCTGTTGTTTTCCCTAAGATGAGTCACTTTTGACTGGCCCACAATGGGTTTGTGTGCAGTCATGTGACTGCCTTGGGTTGGTCAAGTTAGAAGTGGGCTGAAATGTCCAAGTTTGGGCACTCCCAATTTAAAAGCTGCATGACAAAGCTGTTGTTTTTCGGAATCTGTAAAGTAAACACTCACTTGGCTGTTTTTTTTTTTATCGTCCTTGAAACAAATCGGTAACCACAAATTGTGACGAGACAGTTGCTCAAATGAGTCGTTACACCCCTCATGAATGCAAATAAAAACTGAACATTAGCTAATGGAATTCACTAATTAGTATTTTGCAGTCCAACAGAATTATCCATCCATCCATTTTCTGTACCGTTTATCCTCAGAAGATGTTGCGGACATGCCTGGAGCCTATCCTTGGTCCCCAGCCAATCGCAGGGTACATATAATCAAACAACCATTCGCACTCACTGAAACAGGGGTTAAACTATTAGTTGCTTGGACAGATTACCATCAACTGGATAAATGAAGGAATCGATAAATAAAACTTGATAGCCATAATGGAATGCATTACCACAAAATAAAGCTATTGCAAATGTGATTTATTTTCACCAAGTTTGAAATATTTGCATATAAGGGAAGAAATTCATATCCTGTGTACTGTACCCATGGTGACTTTGTCACAGATTTGCTTTGATGTCAACATTATGGCTCCTTCAAAAACATTACAGTTATGTGGACAAATCATGATCAAACATATCAGATGAATTTTAATCCGTTCTATAATGCTAACAAAATTTGCCCTATCAAGTCAGCTCCAACTATATCTAAATCTAGAATAAAAATATTATTAAATATATATGTACAGTTTATACATATGTTTTGGCAGGAGCATAAATGACATACAATCTTGGCTTGTAAACAGTAATTTATTCATGTGCAATCTCTATAGGAGGGAAACATTAAAAAATAAACATTTAAGATCTTCCATAAATTTTCATATATGTGCATATTATACAAAGCTGGTTATTTGTTTTCAGGAGTATCTCATCTACAATGTTGAAAAATTAAACATAACACTTTTTTTTTTTTTTTTTTAGGTACACATTGCCCTCTTGGAAATACACATGAAATCAAAACTGAGCATTATTATCTTAGTAAAAGCCAAACTATTGATACAGCTCTTGGACTCTATCTCATTAGATTATGGAAGTGTCCACTGTACTGTACCTATTGTTATGGCTGGTGATTGTAAATGAACACATACTGCCACAGTATGACTGAGTACCTCATTAGAGGAAGGAAGAAATCTAGGTCATCCCGATCATAACAGCTCCCAGTTGGCAAATTGCATTGCCTTCCACATATTTACTGTCTTGCGCATTTTCATAGAGAAATTCCATAATGATGCAATTACTAGAACAAGTACAACCCATTTGAATAGATTACAGAGTGTATTCAACATAGTAAATATTTATCATTTCATCATGTGGCTCACATTGTGAGTAGTAACTGGGATAATCTTGTTTTTCTTACTTGAGCGGGAGTACAAACAAGGGTTTGTTCCTGGAGAATATAGATAATGGCTGGCACCTGGGGGAGCAGCTTGATTTCCGCACAGTAAACATTGACGTTTTTCATTGTTGAAAGAGCCTTAGTCTACCTGGGCAATATTGAAGCATTTGAAGGCGCTTGAATAAATGGAGTTAGATACTGAAGGTGATGGTGAGGGGTGACCTTATCAAACTGTGATAAACTGGAAATGGGAGACTGAACTCAAAAATAATATCAAGGTGAGGAACATGAGAGTCATTTGCTGTTCTCTTCCAGCACCCAGAAAGATGAAAAAAATAGATTGTGTGACATGGTCTTTGCCAGCTTGACAGGAGTGGCAGCATGATTCAGTGTGTTGCTGACTCTAGCAAGCCAATATTTACTCTTTTTGGCCTGAATATCTCAGATGAAATTGATTGTGAGCTATGATCACTAAAGTTTGTCTCATTGAGCACCCCTATGTTAGCGGTACTAAAACGTTCACAATCACATCATTTTTATTTTTAATCGTCCCAAACCAGTCTATGGAACTTCATGTTTGACCAGCTAGCTCAGGGGTGGGGAAACGTTTTGGCTCAGGAACCACAATGACTTTTAAAAATTGACAGGCGGGCCAAACCAGAACCAGATATAAAAAATAAACAAACAAACAAACAAAGGCATTGTTGTGTTGATACTTAGATTCCCTTTTAATGGGAACAGTGCTGTTTTGTTGATCAACCTTTTTTTTGCCAGTGCATCAAAGTCTGGTGTTAGTTTTGTTGTGGCAATTCTTAGAACACATTTGAGGTGTTCATCACTCAGCTGGGATCTGTACGATTTTTTGTTGGTATTCACCACACTAAAAGTCTCTTCACACACAAATGTAGAGCCAAACACCACTAGCATCCTCTGTGCCATCTTCTGGATTTTTGGGTGGCAGTTTGTCAGATAAGGTGTTTTGCTGAGCCTGCAAGCTTGATTTTAACCGCTGAGCCATAACCATCAGTTCCTGCGTTGATTGGCTGTTAGCATAATCAGCATGCTCGGTGGAAAAGTGATGGCTGATGTTATATTCCTCTAAAACCACAATGGTTTCTTAACAAATTAGACATACAGCCTTTGACCTGACTTTAGTGAAAAGATATTTAGTAGTCCATTCTTTTCTTTTCTTTTCTTTTGCCCACTCATGGTTGAAGAATGGTTCAGAGCAGTAGCAGAGTAAAAACAGAACAGCCAAAGTCAAGTCAATGTATCACTGTACCTACTGCGCTACCTGGTGGAACCACTGGGCTTGACAGGACAACCTGATGGAACGACTGGGCATTACAGCACAACCTGGTGGAACCACTCGGCATTACAGGACATCGTCAAATGAATGTAGTCATGATTTTGATATGATTTGGGCGGTTCTGTATCAATCTTTGACGGGCCGGATTGAAATGATCAACCGGCCGGATGTGGCCCACGGGCTGTAGTTTGCCAACCATTGTGCTAAACTCAAGACAAAACCTCTTCTGTGAGCACAATTATTTGCATTGAGAAAATAACCTTGTAAATTGCTGACAGAATCTGAATCTTAAACGTTGCTCAAAACTCAATATGTCAACTATGCACACAATATATTTTATGAGCAATGTAAAGCTGCAAGATGACACAAGCGGGAGAAGTGGAGAGAGCAGAAAAATGTTGTCAAAAAGTGTAGTGTCCCACTACCCACATCACTTATGAAACCACAACTGTCCAATATCAAATGGCAAAAATAAAAGCCTCCCTGTGAGCAATATTACATGTGTAAATTGTAAAAAAATAAAAATATATATATATATATTTTTTTAAAAAAAACACTCCGTTGTTAAAAGATATAATGGTATAGTTCACCCTAATGAAATCGCAAAATAAATTACTGGATATGGTTTAGAGGAAAGCTTTCTGTGTGAAAGGGAATAACAGGAAGTTGAAATATGAGCCCCAACACACCCAGGCGGAGGGAGGGATTGCAGTCATTGATAAAACAATCAATACGTCTGAGAGGTTTCCATTTTTGTTGTTTTCCTTTCCAAAATTGGTTGTACACAGCTGGTGTGTCTGTAAGGTCAATAATAGTAGGAAGAACAAACATTTTGTCTCTAGCTGGTTGGTTGTGGTCGAAGGTTTCCTAGTTGTCATGGTTAATGTTCACGTTTTCTCCAATTCAAAAATAGCAATTGTAATTATCTATAATTCCATGTTAAAATAAACTACAGATTTTACTTCCATTGTTTTATTGCAGCAAAAATAGAAAATATGAATTACAAGTATTTACCATCAAATGTTTCTGAGCATTGCAAGAATATAAGAAGACCTACAGCAGAAAGCTTATATTAACACAAATTATTACGTACTGTATCTGTATCGAACTGTCTGATACAGTGGTACGCACTATATCGAACATTACGGAATTTTATATTTACTTTATCATCTTCTGACGATGAGGATCTGTGCTCGACTTGTCCATTAAACTGCATTGTGGAGCGCAGATCCACTAAGCTGCTCCTGCCAAATTAATTCAGACCAAGCTGCTGAGACAGAAGCTGTGCGAAGCTATTTCACTTGCCATTGCAACATGGCTAATGCTAATGCTATGTGTGTATCCATTGCTGGCTTGCTGTTTGAAGTGGTCACTCAACAAACTACATTTGATCACGCAATTTGAGTAGTGATCAGCCTGATGTTTTTCGTGTTTCATTGCATTCACCTGATTCACCTTTCCAATGTACATCACCACTGATGAGAACACGTCTGTAACGAATATCCGACCTCCACCTGAACACAAAGACTTATCTATTCTTTTGGACAAGAACCCCATGTCACAGTATGTCTGTGTCAAGTAATAGTGACACTTAACTAGGCGATCAGCGACTTTAAAAAAGCGATAACCGATCACTGATCCGATCACAAGAAGGAGCAATGTGTCTATTTAAATTACTTGTTCATTTACTGTATATACTTGTGGACTGTATACTGAGTATCAAAAGTATGCTTTAGCATTTTAGACAAAAAGTAAAACATTAATGACCTCTAGGGGGCATTCAAGGATTGGCCACTGACATAAGTTTAAGTTTTCAGTCAGGTCAAACCAACATAACAACATGACAGAAATCATGGCTGCTAGCTTAGTGTAATTAAATTACTTTATTGTAATTAAATTACTTCACACATGCTGAAACTTTAGAGCATGTTTCAACAGAACGCCGGCATGTTTACTACAACCGTTAGTGCTAGCACTGGCTTGCTAGGCTACAGAACGTTTTGTTGCCTGCTTGCGAGCCGTATCGTATTAAAGGTCAGATGACAAAGATGTTATGGATTGTTTATGTTATGTAATACATGCATTGTTGTTTATGTTATGTAATACATGCACGTAATTCCAGCAAGTTTTCAACCATAGTTTAGCTACAAATTAGGATTTTATGATGCATATTGTGTCCTCCCCGAATAAGACACCGGGGTGTGGTTACTCTATCCACCGCATTGCACTACCAGAAGTGACATTGCAATTGCCAAACACAGCGCGCTACACTATATGCAATGGCGAGCAACGTGTTGGAATATATGGAGGAAGAGGATTTCGATGTACAGGAGCACCCAACTGAACTTGGCATCGTCTAAACGTACGTGTTTGAGCCGATCAGGGGGTCGGAACCTGACAGTGACGACGACGAGCAGCCATGTAGCAGCTGTACAACAGAAAAAGAGAGAGGCCACTGGCTCGATGTGACAGTATCTCAAAAGCATGTCTTTTTATACACTCATGGCTTGAAATAATGCCACCCCAGGGGTGCCAATATTTTTTAGCACGACTATACGTATGATATATTCATATATGTTTCAGTGACACGGCACAAGCTTTTACATAGTATGCAGTATTCCTATCTGATGCAATTATCCTATCCCTCGCTCGAGTTGCATTATAACACGGCGCACACAAAGTATTTGCCGTGTCTCTGTTGGCTTGTCATATAGGCAAAAGTACAGACGACAGTAGCTGATAAGTACTGTGTGGGTCTTTTTTTCCTACTCCCCATTGCATAGTAACCATAATAGAGTCGTAGGTATATACAAGGAAATGCTCACCTCTTGTCTGCGTCGCTTCGCTGGTGCATCGTGGCGGCTGCGAGATTTAGTTCTCTTGCTGGCGGTGGAGGTCCCGAAGGCCGTAGGAAAAATAGTTGGCACCCCAGGTGGTTTCAGCCTCTGCCTAACTACACCTGTCTATCCAATGCTTTGTCAGAAAATGCCGGTTTGAAGTGATCGGCACAGAGTTTGGAATGCTTGCTAAGCACCCATAGTTGACCACGTTCCTTCACCTGTCAAGTGATTTTCACTATCCACTGGTCACGTATTCCTTCTTCACTTGGAAAGCCCCAAAAAAAAAAAAAAACTCTTCTGCCTGAACATTTGTACAACCAAATGCCACACAATAAATCATCGTGAGATCGTTAAATCATACGACAACAAATATACAAGGACGGGAACAACAGCATGGACCAATAGCACACAACGCCGAATGAACAGGATGTTTGGCTCGTGTGACGTCACTGCGCCGGAAAGAGACTAAGACTGGAACCCGCGGGATGCAAAAAGCAGAAAGCGCATTCTGCATCATATTTATCGATTTAACTCCTGTATATCTTCTATATAACCACTTCGAAATGGCAGATGTGGTTTATAAAGGGGTTCTAGAGTTATCAAGAAAAACATTTCAATCTTTGTCCTCTGACCTTTAAAAGTACGTGAACATACCTCAAGCGATCCTTGAATGAACATCCTCTCCCGAGCATCGGTGATGACCACCACTTCCTTATTTTATTATTCCCCCCCCACACAAAAAAATTTGCACAATGACATCACCATTGTAACGAGTGTATGTTGTAGAGTCGCGTTTGAGTTGACAAGATAAAACCCAGTGATCATAAAAGATGGGATGTGGTGGTATCGGAATACAGAACAAGATTTTATGGCAATAATCTGACATAGTGCAAGCGTGAAACCAAATCTGTCTTGTAGTCTGATGAAGGCATTACGTGTTGTCTGCCTCAGACGTGTTGTCTGTCCCACACCGCCATGTTTTTTTTGTTTTTTAATAACTTTATTGGTGGTCAGATATTTACAGTACAACGTCAAAAGACACGCGACAAGGCTAAAAATAAACCTGCTTTTGGATTCAAATATACTGTACACGATTGTGGAGGCGATCAATCATGTCATTGATTGGATCGGTGAATTATGACATCCACGACTGGAGCAAGATTGTATGACTTGACATGCAACTTGCTTAAACCAAGTAATGACTTGACTCGACTTGCTTTAAATTTAGTGGCAACTCAAGTGGCGACTTGAGTTGCTTGATTTTCTTCCTGCAGTGACTTGGGACTTGCTTGAGACTTGAAAGTTATGGCTTAAGACTTGCTTGTGGCGGCACGGTGGATGACTGGTTAGAGCGTCAGCCTCACAGTTCTGAGGACCCGGGTTCAATCCCCGGCCCCGCCTGTGTGGAGTTTGCATGTTCTCCCCGTGCCTGCGTGGGTTTTCTCCGGGCACTCTGGTTTCCTCCCACATCCCAAAAACATGCATTAATTGGAGACTCTAAATTGCCCGTAGGCATGACTGTGAGTGCGAATGGTTGTTTGTTTCTATGTGCCCTGCGATTGGCTGGCAACCAGTTCAGGGTGTACCCTGCCTCCTACCCGATGACAGCTGGGATAGGCTCCAGCACGCCCGCGACCCTAGTGAGGAGAAGCGGCTCAGAAAATGGATGGATGGATGGACTTGCTTGTGACTTGCACATAATGTGACTGACTCCCACCTATTACTCACCTTGATGTTTTTGACGGGCATTAAGACCGAGCTTTGTCTGGTTAAGTGTAGACTACACGCATCTGATCGGCTTGATCGGTATCAACCGATAATTGGCATCTTATGCTGATCGGCTTTGATGTCATAATTGGCCGATCCAATCAATAATGTCATTGATCGCCTCCACAATCGTGTACAGTATATTTGAATCCAAAAGCTAGTTTATTTTTAGCCTTGTTGCGTGTCTTTTGACGTAGTACTGTAAATATCTGACAACCATCCATCCATCCATTTTCTGAGCCGCTTCTCCTCACTAGGGTCGCGGGCGTGCTGAAGCCTATCCCAGCTGTCATTGGGCAGGAGGCGGGGTACACACTGAACTGGTTGCCAGCTAATCTCAGGGCACATACAAACAAACAACCATTCGCACTCACAGTCACACCTACGGGCAATTTTAGAGTCTCCAATTAATGCATGTTTTTGGGATGTGGGAGGAAACCGGAGTGCCCGGAGAAAACCCATGCAGGCACGGGGAGAACATGCAAACTCCACACAGGCGGGGCCGGGGATTGAACCCAGGTCCTCAGAACTGTGAGGCTGACGCTCTAACCAGTCATACACCGTGCCACATCTGACAACCAATAAAGTTATATTAAAAAAAAACACGTCGGTGGTGTGGGACAGACAACACGTCTGAGACAGACAACACGTAATGCCTGGATCAGACGACAAGAAAAATTTGGTCTTTCACGATTGCACTATGTCAGTACTGCAATAATCTTGTATACCGATACCACCGCATCCCATCTTTTACGATCACTGGGCTTTATCTTGTCAACTCAAACGCGAACGGATACACTTGTTACCATGGCGAAGACAACAACAATGGATCGCGGTGGGAAAGCCCCTATATACTGTACAAGTATTTTGAATTATTTTAATTTTACTGTCTATATCTTTATCTGTTAAGGAAAATAATATGGTGACCACCATGCATGGTGGGGGGCAGCCCTAGCACCCTCTATTGAAGAGCTGCAACTTCCCTGTAAACATATATAGATCAAATGAATTATGTCTGTCAGCACAGATGGCTCTGAAGTGCTGCGACAGATAGTCGATTCAGAAGTAGCAATTGGTAGCTGAAAAGTGTGGTTTGAAGCTCTGTTCAGCTGAGAGACCAGAAAGAATGGCGGAGGGTGAATTATTGCATAACTGCACCTTTTTTTCTGAAAGATGCATGACCCAAATATGTTACTATTTGGGTTCAATTGTTCTGGTTGGATTTTATTGACATCTTTATTACGATACACAACAGAAAACAATTTTAAAAAAATACAAAAGAATTTCCAAGGTACAGGAGGTATACCATGCAACATAGTGAAGACAGTTATTGTCAAGAAGGGAAAATATAGCACACCACTGACATGACTGAGAACAGGACACCCCTCTAAAATTGAATACAAAATGAGAAGAAAACTAAGGCCTTATGGCATCCTAATCTACTGGGTCATCCTGATTGACTTTGCTCCATAGAAGGTGTTCCTTTTTAACAAATGTGACTTCACCATTGTCCGCTCAAAGTCAGATCAGTACCAAAAGCAGTAACACAGCCAGTGTCTGCATTTCCAAAGGCAAGATCTCAGTAAATTAAATGTGACACCTCAAATAGAGAATGAGTCCAGCTGATGTGACCTAAATGAGAACAGAATGTATTTTTATACTTGTTTTCATAGGATCTGCACTGAGGATTCAGAAAGGCTTGAAACATACTAGATAAAGAAAACTGAGCAATTTACTTCAAATTAATCAATGCGTTAATCATGATCATAATTTCAATAATATAATGAGTTTCTAATTTAATTAAAGCATGTTATTTCTTTAAAATCACAAGGACAATTTATATATCCAATGTTGAGTGAGTGAGGCCATTTGGTGATTTTATTGTGAGTGAAACTAGCAGATTTCACAGTGATGCTAAGGGATCAGGGCTGTCTTGATGATGTAATAGGAGGTAGTTAGTGTTGGAATTTAAAGCTGAATGGTACAGTGGGAGGAAAAACTATGTGAACCGTTTGGAATTCCTTACATTTCTGTATAAATTGGTCATGAAATGTGGTCTGATCGTCATCTAAATCACAAGAATGACAAAACTACTACTACTACTTAAACAACAACCCCAGAAACAATTGGGTTTTCATATATTTTATTGAAAATAACAAACATACACAGGATAGGAAGGATGTGAACCTCTAGGCTACGGATTCTTCAAGAGCTAATTAGAGTCAGATGTGTGCCAACCTGGAGTTAGATACATATGAGTCAAGTTTGGAGGTGTGGCTTAAAGCTGCTCTAACCATTAGAAAAAACACAACAGGTTAGAATTGTCACCTGTTAAGAAGCATTCCATGATGTGTACCATGGCTTGCTCAAAAGAGCTCTCAGAAGACCTGGTATTAATAAACGCTTACAAAAGTATCTTTAAAAATTAGTTCATCAGTCCACGATAAGACAAATTGTCTGCAAATCGAGAAAGTTAAGCACAGTTGCTGGATAACAAATGGGATAAAACACGGTTCGGACCATTTCTTTTACAGGGCGAAAGTGTGCTTGGGCTCTTTCATTCTGACAACTGTGAAATGAGCCTTGGAGTCTCAATGACAGTTTAGAATTTAATTCAAACAGGAGTAAGCATTTCATACACAAGGTAACTCAATGTGCTTTGCATGATTAAAATAATTTAAAAACAAAGAAAAAAAGAGCTCATAAACATTTAAAACAAAGAGAAATAAATAAAAGTACAATTAAAACAATGTGCAGTGCAATAAATATCATTTAAACGTGGAAATGCTCGAAAAAAAAAAGCATGAAAATAAAAGTTTTTAACCTGGACTTAAAAACATTCACACTTGGGGCTGACGTCACTTCTGTTGGCAACCTATTCCATTTGTGTGCAGCATAATAGCTAAATGCTGCTTCACCATGTATGCTTTGGACTCTGTGCTCCACTATTTGACCTGAGTCTGTGGTGGCAGAGCCCTATTGGGTTTATATCCCATTAGCATTTCTTTCATGTGTTCAGATTTATAGACCAGTAGCCGAACTTTAAAATCAATTCTAAAGCTGACTGGGAGCCAGTGTAAAGACTTTAGAATTGGACTAATATGCTCTGACTTCTTTGTTCTGGTCAGAACCTGAGCTGCAGCATTCTGAATGAGCTGCAGCTGTTTAATGCTCTTTTGGGGGAGTCCAGGCAGAAGACCATTACAATAGTCAAGTCAACTTGAGTTAAAAGCAAGCATGAGCTTCTCCTGGTCTGCTTGGCACATGCAAGCCTTCACCCTGGATATGTTCTTCAGATGGTAGAAGGCAGTTTTAGTAATTGATTTGATATGACTGTTGCAAGTCAGGTCGGAATCTTACAGTGCACCAAGATTTCGGACGTGGTTTTTGGTTTTTAAAGCGAGTGACTCCAGGTATTTACTAACAGCAATCCTTTTTTCTTTATTGCCAAAAACAATTATCTCAGTTTTGTGGTGGTTTAATTGAAGAAAATCTTGGCTCATCCAGTTATTTATCTGTTTTAGACAGTGACACAACACCTGAATTGAACTGTAGTCATCTGGAGACACTGGTACATATAACTGTGTGTCATCTGCATAGCTATGATAGTCAAAATTAAAGTTCTGAAGAATTTTACCCAAGGGTAGACCCTTGGTAGACCCTTTGACCCAACTGACCCATGAGGGACCCCATAGGTAATCGCCATTTGATGAGATTGAACACTTCCAAACGTTACAAAATAACTCTTTTCCTCCCGGTAGGACCTGAACCATTTAAGGACTGTTCCATTTAGTCCTACCCATGTTTCCAACCTGTTCAGCAGTATATTATGATCTACCGTATCAAAAGCCGCACTGAGCTCCAACAAGACCAGAATTGACACCTTTCCCGAGACAGTATTCAACCTTATATCATTTAGCAGTTTGATAAGAGCAGATCCTGTACTGTGATGAGTTCGGAAACCTGATTCAAAGTTGTCAAAAAGTCAATTTAAGTTCAAGAAATTGCTGAGTTGATTAAAAACAACTTTCTCAACAATCTTGGCTATGAAAGGGAAATTTGAGATAGGTCTATAGCTTGCTAACATGGAAACGTCCAGGGTTCTATTTTTTTTAGAAGAGGCATAATGACAGGTACTTTAAACTCGCCTGACTGAAATGTGCAATTGGTTATTTGCTGCAAATCAGCCAGCACAGTCTTCGCAATAGCTTTGAAAAAGTCAGATGGTATTGAGTCAAGACAGCTCGTTGATGGTTTCAGCTGCTGAACCGTTTTCTCTACAGTTTTTTGTCAATTGTATCAAATGTTACATGGTAATAGAGTTTTTCCCGAGTGGCTTCAGATGTAGTTTCATTTTATCATTTTGCTGATTTGTGCTGATATGTAACCTGATGCATTGCACAACCCCAATTCCAATTAATTTGTGACGTTGTGTTAAACAAATAATAACAGAATACAATTATTTGCAAATCATGTTTGACCTATATTTAATTTAATACACTACGAAGACAAGATATTTAATGTTCAAACTGATAAACTTTATTGTTTTTAGCAAATAATCATGAACTTAGAATGTTATGGCTGCAACACGGTCCCAAAAAGCTGGGACAGAGTCATGTGTTACATGATTATGGTCTCCATAAACTTAGTGGCGGTACTCTCATTAATGGACCTGTTCTTCATAGACATAGAGGTTGTCTGAACTTTTGGGAGAATCTGTAATTCAAATAATACACAAAAATGGTCAGAAATA
Organism: Phycodurus eques; assembly: GCF_024500275.1. Classification (NCBI taxonomy): domain Eukaryota; kingdom Metazoa; phylum Chordata; class Actinopteri; order Syngnathiformes; family Syngnathidae; genus Phycodurus; species Phycodurus eques. Next base: position 5,765,182 of record NC_084541.1, read on the forward strand.
GCCATATCCTTAATGCCAACTGATAGAATTTCAACATCCATAGAGATGACCAGGTCTAAGATGTGACCTTGAGTGTGGGTTGGAATCTTAATACTGTATGTTGAGAGAGGTCAAATGTGTCCAGTATAGCAGATAGTTCTTTAGATTATTTTTCCATGTTATTGTCAACATAAATGTTAAAAGTCTCCCGTTATGACAAAATAGTTGTAGTCAGCACAAATAACTGACAGGAGTTCTTGTCAAATGTCAAAGGGCACCCTACTCAGGCAAAGGTTGAGGAAAGGTGACCAGCTATCTATGTATATGTGTAATTGATTTTTTCATTTTGCTGATATTTTTTCTAACGCAATATATTGCGTTAGAAAAATTATGATGATATTTAGCCACTGATTGATGTTAATAGCTTGTCTGTTTTTCCAGTTTAATAGATTTGTTTTCTTAGCTGCAGCTAACGCGACAAGTTATGATTGTGAATATTTATTAGGGAGGTCAACTATGCTTAAGTCGCCAAGTATGCACAATCTTGGGGAAAGTGGAATCCTGCAGTTTAAAATATATGAGAATTTTTGTCTAACCGAAGACCAAAAGCATTGAATTGGTGTACATTCCCATATAGCATGAAAATGTGTCTGGGGTATTTTTGGTGCATTGCACGCATATATTAGATGGAGAGAAGCCCATTTTATGCATAGTGTACTGAGTAAAGTGTGTTCTATGGAGCACTTTATATTGTATAAGCTGTAGATTTGTGTTTTTTGTCATTCTAAACATATTGTTACAAATCTGTGTCTCATAGCTACGGTCAGCAGACATGGAGAGGTCTTCTTCCCATTTGGTGATTGGTTAGTACATTGATTTAGTACATGAAATTAATTTATAAACTTTTGAGAGATTTCTTTTACTTTGCGGGAGAAGCTTCATTATTTGCTTGACAAACTCCGGCAATTCGAGGGTGCTCTGGAATGTTGGAACAGTTCATCACGTGTCCTAAAAACATAATTGTTAAATAGTTGTTGTAGGTGGTTAATTCCATGTTGTTCCCATGTACTAAAATGAAGGGGTATATTAATTAATTTCGAAATCTGAATTATGGCAGATTGGGGAGAGCATACTGGGAGCTAATTGAGATCCTGTCGATTCTAAACTTTGCCACCAAGTCATTAGGGTGGATGCGATTATTAGATTCTTGAAACATTTATGGCGTTTAAGACTTATAGAAATAAATGGGTGTTTTGGTAGTTTGATGTTGTTGCAGTCTGTTTGTTCCAATTCTAGCCAAGAATCACACTCATCACTGTGATGCAACCATTTGATGAGGTATTGTAATTGGTTAGATAAATAACAGTGCTTAAAGTTGGGAGCATTTAGGCCTCCCTCCTGTTTACTTTTCTGAAAAGTGGATAGACTGATTCTATTTTTCTTATTTTTTTAAATAAAAATTTATGACAGCAGAATCTAAGGTTTGAAACCATTTAAATGTGGTCTTAAATGGAATAATTGAAAATTAATAATTTATTTGAGGTAAGGTTTTCATTATTATTGGAGCTATTCTTCCCAGTAATGATATAGGCAAGTTATTCCAGCATCTTAAATCAGCTGAGATTTTTTCCAGAAGTGGTGTGTGATTTACATTGGTTAGCCCTGTGAGTTTTGACGAAATATTGATACCTAAATACTCAATGTGTCCGATAGGAAAAGGGTAATCCGGGATTTGATCTGCAGGAGTCCAAGAGTTTGCTGTTATTGGGAGTATTGTTGATTTTGTCCAGTTAATAGAGTAGTCTGATATTTGTGAAATTGTTTTTTATGAGATTGAAGACTGCCTAAAGAGAATGCAGCCCGATGCCAAGCCAGTGCAAACTGTAGGCCGGTCCCAAGCCCGGATAAATGCAGAGGGTTGCATCAGGAAGGGTATCCGGCTTAAAACTTTGCCAAACAAATATGAGCGTTCATCCAAAGAATTCCATCCCGGATCGGGCATGGCCCGGGTTAAGAACGTCCGCCACCATCAACCTGCAGAGCGCCGTTGGAAATTCAGCTACTGTAAGTCGAAGTTGAAGAAGAAGAGGTGGAAAGCGGGTTCTTCGGCAGAAAGAGAATAGGAAAGCACAGAGCCTAGAACTGAATGTGGGACTTTGAATGTTGGGACTATGACAGGAAAATCTTGGGAGTTGGTTGACATGATGATTAGGAGAAAGGTTGATATATTGTGTGTCCAGGAGACCAGGTGGAAAGGCAGTAAGGCTAGAAGTTTAGGGGCAGGGTTTAAATTATTTTACCATGGTGTAGATGGGAAGAGAAATGGAGTCGGGGTTATTTTAAAAGAAGAGTTGGCTAAGAATGTCTTGGAGGTGAAAAGAGTATCAGATCGAGTGATGAGGCTGAAATTTGAAATTAAGGGTGTTATGTGTAATGTGATTAGTGGGTATGCCCCACATGTAGGATGTGACCTAGAGGTGAAAGAGAAATTCTGGAAGGAGCTAGACAAAGTAGTTCTGACCGTCCCAGACAGAGAGAGAGTCGTGATTGGTACAGATTGTAAAAGACATGGTGAAGAAAATAGGGGTGATGAAGAAGTGATGGTTAAGTACGGCATCCAGGAAAGGAACTTGGAGGGACAGATGGTGTTAGAGTTTGCAAAAAGGATGCAAATAGCTGTAGTGAACACTTTTTTCCAGAAGAGGCAGGAACATAGGGTGACCTACAAGAGCTTACCGACTGTAAGGTAGTGGTAGGGGAGTGTGTGGCTAGACAGCATAGGATGGTGCTGTGTAAGATGACTCTGGTGGTGGGAGGAAGATTAGGAAGACAAAGGCAGAGGAGAGACCCATGTGGTGGAAGCTGAGACAGGACGCGTGTTGTGCAGCTTTTCGGGAAGAGGTGAGACAGGCTCTTGGTGGACGGGAGGAGCTTCCAGAAGACTGGACCACTGCAGCCAAGGTGATCAGAGAGGCAGGCAAAAGACTACTTGGTGTATCTTCTCGCAGGAAAGGAGAGAATGAGACTTGGTGGTGGAACCATACAGTACAGGAAATCATACAAGTGAGTATATTGGTAGAAGGATGATGAGGATGGAGCTGTCAGGCAAGAGAGCTAGAGGAAGACCAAAGAGAAGGTTGATGGATGTCGTGAGGGAAGACATGAGGGCAGTTGGTGTTCGAGAGGAGGATGCAGGAGATAGGCTTACATGGAAAAGGATGACGTGCTGTGGCGACCCCTAAAGTGACAAGCCGAAAAGAAGAAAGAAGAAGAAGACTGCCTGAAGAGATTACTTGGGTTCTCGTAAGTAAAGAAGAATATCATTAGCATGTAGATTGATTTAGTGTTCTGTCACTAGTGAGCAGATACCTTTAACATTAGCATTCTGACATATAGCGGCAGCAAAAGGTTTTATAAATATTGCAAATATTTCAGCGAATTGTATAATGTTGCTATCCAATGTATAATTGAATCTCCAAAGCCAGATTTGCAAAGTACTGCAAACAGGAAAGCCCAGTTAACTTTATCGAAAGCTTTCTCTGCGTCAAATGACATGATGATTGCGTTTAGATTTTTTCGCTGTGACACGCTTATTAAATTCAACAGACATCTGACATTATTTGTGGAACTTCTAACTTTAATGAAGCCTGTTTGGTCATAGTGGATTATCGACGGAAGTACCTTTTCAAGTCTCGCTGCGAGGGCTTTTGAGATAATCTTGATATCTACATTAATCAGTGATAAAGGCCAACAATTCGCCGGGAGAGTGGGGTCTTTACCTGGCTTTAGTAATAACTTAATTGAAGCTGTGTTCGTATGGCTACTAATTCTACTTTTATCGTTTATCTCATTGACTGTTTTGAAAAATAGAGCCGCTACTATTGGTCAAAAATGTTTAATGAATTCAACAGGGATTCCGTCAGGGCCAGGTGCCCGTCCCGGTTGCATATTTTTTAATGCGTTATGTAATTCTGTGATGGCTAAAGGAACATCAAGGCTGTCTTTAAATTGTGTAATCAATTGAGGGATGTTTAGATCCTTAATAAAAGTTTCAATTTCTTTTTGATCTGGGTTGTTCGAAGATGCATATAAGCTGCTATAAAAATTGTAAAACATTTAACTTATTTCTAGCGGTGATTGTGTACAGTTGCAGTTTGAATCTTGAATGGCTGTAATTAATGACTTTTCTTTATTGCACTGAAGTTGGTTCGCAAGGAATTTTCCCGATGTATTATTGTACCCAAAGTTAGTGTATCTTAACTATTGTTATAGAAAATCTGTTCTTTTTGATAAGATAACATCTAATTGATGTTTTGTCTTTTGAAGTTGGTTTCTAAGCGTATCTATCAGATTAATTGCATATTCTTCTGTGAGGTGTTTAATTTTTTTCCTCAATTCCATTTTCCAATTTTTGTTCTTGTTTTTTCTTATACGAAGTATATGATATGATTCGACCTCTCAAAACAGCTTTCCCGATTTTCCCACAACAGAGATGGGGATATGGGAGGGTCGTTGAATTTCAGAAACTCATCCCATTCATTCCTCATGAAAGAATCAAAATCTGGGTCCTTCAATAGGAACGTGTTGAAGCACCATATTGATGGGGGTCACAAATTTGATTCAACTTTTAGATTGAGAGAAATTGGTGCGTGATCGCTGATGATGATTGGATGTATTTTGGAAGTAATTCTTTGAGCTGCCGAATTGTTTGAAAGAAAGAAATCTATTCTTGAGAAAGCGCGGTGAACTGACGAGAAAAATGTTTATTCTTTTTTGTACGGTTTTTCAGCCTCCATATGTCAACGAGACCAAAGTCATCCATATACTGCTCTAGTATATTGGAGCATTGTGGCTGATTACTATTTTTGGGATTTGAGCGATCTATTAGGGGATTTAGCGTCAGGTTAAAATCACCTCCCATAATAATTGTAGAAGTGGCTGACAAGTTTAACAAGTGTGAAAAGAGCATGTGAAAAAAGGGTGGATCATCTTTATTTGGAGCGTATACATTGACAGTTGTGTAAAGCTTGTTAAATATTGTAGCCTGTATAATTATATATCGGCCTTCTGGATCTGCTACTGTACTATTAAAAAGTAAAAAGTAGTCTTTTATGGACGAGTACTGAGACTCCTCTTTGTCTACAGTTATAAAAGGCCGAGATAACCTGAGTGAAAGTAGAGTCAATAAGGCCTTTTTCTTCTGACTTAGTAAGGTGCGTTTCTTGTAATAGGAGGAGGTCTGTTTTAAAATTAGTGGTATCCATGAGGTAATCCATAATCTTAATTCTCTTTGCCTGTGATCGAATGCCATTGACATTGCAAGACACAAACGTTAAGTGTGACATATAACGGGTGTGTATATCATAATTTTAAATAGATTTGGTACTATGCATTCTTTGTTGTTGTTTTTTTAACAGTTTTCGGGAGATTTTTTGGTATTGTGTTGACGACTGTTATTTAGAGAGGGTGATAGAGATGCTATATTTAAGTACTGCAAAGCCAGGGTACACAAAAGGGCAACGAGCAAACACTGAACATAGGAAACAAACAGTGACAAGGGGATAATATGACGTGTGGTGGTGGTTTGTGGTGCACAAAAGGAGTTTTGAGGAGACTTGTAGTTTTAGTGTGTGGAAACAAGCAGAGAGGTAGGAGTGAGGATTCATGCTGGTGGAATGCGTGATTCCGTTTTTGTTTATCAAAGCAAAAGTGAAAAGAATCCATCCATCCATCCATTTTCGGAGCCGCTTCTCCTCACTAGGCGTGCTGGAGCCTATCCCAGCTATCATCGGGCAGGAGGCGGGGTACACCCTGAACTGGTTGCCAGCCAATCGCAGGGCACATACAAACAAACAACCATTCGTACTCACATTCACACCTACGGGCAATTTTAGAGTTGTCAATTAACCTACCACGCATGTTAGAACTGCTCTAAGTGCTAGAGGACGCTGCATCGTTTTGCACAATTGTCAAAAAAAAAATTAAAAATGTACCGGCATTACCAGATAACTAGCAACCCTTTATTGCTCAGTGACTGTTTTTTTTTTGTCAATGTCTTTATGTCTCAAAAGTGTTTTCTGTCAATTGACTGTCTGTTGTCGTACTCGAGCGGCTCCAATTACCGGAGACAAATTCCTCGTGTGTTTTTTGGACATACTTGGCAAATAAAGATGATTCTGATTCTGATGTTTTTGGGATGTGGGAGGAAACCGGAGTGCCCGGAGAAAACCCACGCACGCACAGGGAGAACATGCAAACTCCACACAGGCGGGGCCGGGGATTGGAACCCGGTCCTCAGAACCGTGCCGCCAAAGTGGAACGAATGAAACAAAATACAATAAATTTTTTGACAATTCATAACAACATCAGATCAAAAGAAGTACATATCGAGAAGAGCCAGGGCGTGACGTTGGCAGTTGGCCGTCGACATATAGCTTGTTGACAACTAACCACGCTCATTTGCCTTTGTTACGGAAATCCTTCATCAACGGGTACAAAACTCTACGCCTCTCATTAATCTCCTTGGGGAACTGGTCGTTCATTCCAAACGAAGTCCCTTTAAGTCCCACTTTTTGCTGAAAGTGTTCAAACTTTGTAATGATGGGACATGGTCAGTTTCCTGGACGAGGGCCTCCAAATCGGTGGACACGGTGAAAAGTAATCTTGTCGACTGTATCTAGCTGTATCTTGAGCGTGGACATAATAAACTTTTTAATCTGCACCTCAGGGTCTTCCGGAGCATTGTCTGGAATGCCTGAGAAAATGAGGTTGTCGCGCATGCTTCTTGATTGAATGTCGAACGCAGTTCCTTTCATGAGTTTATATTCCAGTCTAAGAGTTTGCAGTTCTGCTGACGTTGGCATCATGTTTGATCGAAGCGCAGTATTATCTAATCTTAGCTCATTCACTTGTTTTTGCGTGAATTCCAAGCTCTTTCTGAGTTTGGTGATCTCCTGGCAAAGCAAATCAAGTGCAATTGACAATTTCTTGTCAATTGATCTTGGCGTGATGTGCACTGGATTCCAATATTGACAATAGCCTTCATCCTATCCATCACACCTAACACGGCATTTAGGTCTAGTAGAGAGTTAGTTTTGCATTGTGCTTTCCTCCAATGGGGCAGGGAGGGGTGTGGGAGATTCCAAGTGCCTTAGCTCATTCCTCATTCGTTCCTCCGATTGTTTGGATGACGCTGGTGACTCCATCTGCGCCTCGTGTCGCCTTATCTATTGTTCCTCCGATTGTTTGGGAACAACTGCAGACTCCTGTGCTTGTTTTCCTTCAGCCGTATCAACAAGGCCAATGTTTTCCTTTCGGGCCGCTGAATGACGTACACTAAAAAATGTTGTCAGCCAATAACCTAATCCCTAGTCTATTTACACAGAAACCGTCTGCCTTGTACAGATGTCTGCGCTCCCAAAAAACACAGAAATTGTTAATGAAACACACGGATAGTGCAGTACACACTCCTTTGAGCCACTTATTTAATTGACTGAACCTACTGAAACGTTCATCTCCAAATTGTACCATTGGGAGAGGTCCACTTATGAAAACCTCAACATCCAAACATTGCAATTCTCAAGATCAATGAAATCTCGCTTCAGTACCTCTGATTGGGTCATCCACCATCCAGGGCCCCTGTGTGTATAATGACCAATTTCACAGTTGGGTGCTCATTAGTAATCTTCAGGATTTTTTAGAGATATTAGACACCATGTCCACGGCCACTCTCTTGGGGTTGAAGAAGCACGCAACGCAGGCCAACCGGTTTCCTCTGTAATCTGCTGGTGTTGTCTCCTCCCTTTTAGATGTTGTCCCGTATCTTTCGGCTTTGCTCCCAGTAAATTTCAGGGAGAACTGCTGGATGATCCATTACTGTTTCCACAGTCCACATCCGCCCTTTTTGTTGAGATAAGTGGCTGTCTGTTCGCACGCTTCTGCTCACCATTTTGAGACATCGGTAGAGTGGTTTCATTCCCCGCCTATCCATTTCCATCCACTTACACTTCAAGACGGTGGATTCTCGTTTCCAAGACCGCCATCTTCTGTAGCAGTTTGTGATAGTCTTCAGTGGAAAGGGGAGGCATCTTGTTGCTGGTCTCGTTGCGAATAGCAGGTTTGTGCTAATTAGCAGGCCACGCTCACGTAATCGTAAGCGGGTATCAAAAACTATTGGAATATGGCAACAACTGACTATCTACAAAAATAAGTACAGTACCATAAGTTTAAAAATATCCATGAGTCACTTCTTCTACTTTCTTTGGAAGAAGAAAAGCAAGCTTATCAGCAAGAAAAACGTAAACAGAGGCAAAGCTTGCAGAGTGAGCAGAAAAGCATCCGCACTGTACGAGTGGAAGTGGAATGTAGATAAAGTAGATAAAACAATTGCAATGCCAGCGATGGGGAGAATACGAGCAGTCACAAACGAGGCTCAGAGCATTCTATCCCTTGTCTCTTCTTTCTATAGTGTTCTATCTTCACCCAAGGGTTGATGTTATGTTCCGGGTCCAGCAAAACGCCAAAACATAACTTTATACGATTCTTCCAGTCTTCGCACTCCCAAGTAAGGCCAATGTCTCACAAAAACAAACTTTGCAATGTTTATTTAGCTTCGGCGGGAGAATTATGCCAACACAACACACAAAACAAATCCACAAAAACCCTATCTGACCACGAACCAAAATTGTAAACAAAAGTCAAGCTCTTGACCAAAAACAGGAGAAAAAAAAGGGGTTAATAAAAATTACTTCTCCCTCCTACCAGTCTGCAAGCAGGTACCTTTCACACTGGTCCTCTTTCTGATTGGTACAATACATTTGTTCAAAATAGTTTCTCACGTCTACTCAGTATTACAGTATTAACAGGTACAACAGCAATGCTTGGCCAAGTGGGAAGGGGAAGATCGGAGAGAGACGAGCTGCAACCACCTGTCAGTTCAAAAAAACATCCTGACCTTCCTCTGTCCAATCTCATGGTGGCAGTCAGGTAAATCCAGCCAATCAGCAGGGGCTACCTGTTTACAATCTGAACACACACGCACACGTGCGCGCGCACGCACACACTCCTCAATATATGAAACCTACCATCATTCTCAACATGAACAAAAAAAAATACTATCTTTACATAGATTACCACCACCTTTTTTCATATAAATATTAGAGAAATACGGGGAAGCAAAGAAGAACTAATTTAATTGCGCAACGTGAAGAACATCTCCGTGGCATCTATAAATGAAACACTGCTATCTAATACATCACAAATTCAGATCCTTGGCTACAATATTATAAACAAAAAATGGCAGACAACATGAAGGAGGAGTAGCGATCCTGATAAGGAAAAAACATTGAGTACAGTGAAATTGATGTTGGTCTCACCAGAGGAACTAAATATGAACATAAAAGTACATGCAATAATAGTAGAAAAAAACTGAACGTGATTGAATATGCTTCCATCAAAATGAAAATCCAATCACATGACCCCATCACTGTAACCAGCATTTACTGTTCAGGTGAATTTCCGGCTCTGATAAAGCGTTCATATCGAGTGGAAGCAAATAATACTCCGAGACACAGGCGGCTGGTCTTAATCAGGTTTATTGAACAAGCCTTTTTCATGGTCAGATTCGCTGTGAGCCCAGCCCCGAAAATCTCAGTCATCAGTTTATGAAGTCTCGCATCCGTGGGTGTACTCCTAAGTACCGCCCCTAAGCCTGATTGGTTCACTAAGGTTTGAATTGTACAGCTACTTCCTCTTACTTATATTTGGTGTCACTTTTTGTCCACCAGTTGACCCTCTTATCATTGAATCAACCGAACTCCAAAGGAATGAATGAGTCTCGATTTGACCCACCAAATGGCGATTGTAATCTTTGATGTTACACAAGCAGCCCCCTGTTTATGGCTCATCTCATAGATTACCCAGAGGATGTATTGCCCTGTAAACTGCAGGGTAGATCTCTTGGATTGGCATTTGGTCTCAGGAATGCAATTGCCCTTTTTTAAGTAGATAGTTGAAAGAGAAATAGTTGAAGCAGTCACTCTTTTGCAGGCATTCTACTTGTACTATACTGTGAAAATGTCTCTCTTCAGGTGATTATTAAAAATACACTACACTGTCCTCCCGGAATAAAACCTTCAGCTGCCCTGCTCAAAGCTACTTCCAATTCCAGGCATTCCTCCATAATGGGGGACCTTAATGCAAAACAGACTTTCACTCCAAAAACACAAACAAAAGTGGTATAGCACTAAAGCAAATTCTAAATGAAACAAACCTGTCAATCTTCAATACAAACAAACCCACCTATAGCTCCACAAACAGCCAGCACAGGACATATACTCTACTGTTCTGACTTCAAAAATTTCTTCCACAAACCATTGCTGCAGTGACCACCTGCCAGTTCCCAGCACATTCTCTTTTCATCGAGAAACAACTGCAAGAAAGAAACTGCACCTGAAGAAAGTGAAAAACAAAAGCACCAGGAGAAGACAATGTTGACACCTCGCTTACCTCCAGCACCTTGGACCGCTCTTATACACCTGCCTCCCTGGTCATTTCCCCTCACAATGGAAGGTCTCAATTGTTAGAATGATCAATAAACCAAGAAAAGACCCACACAGTGTCACATATTACCGCCTAGTTAAGCCTTCTCAGCCACAAAGAAAACATTTTTGAAATAATACTCACCGCACGCCTCAGCAACCATAGAGAAGCAACATGCCTCCTAGGGATATACCAAGCTGGTTGCAGGAAAGTTAAAAGCAACCACAGACAAAATCCTCAGATTATCAGAAGACATTCACAGAAAATTCAGTAAAAAAGAAATAACCCTGGCAATATTCGACATTGAAAAAGCATTTGACAAAGTATGGCATAATGGACTCAATTAGACACGACTCCAATCTCAAATTCCCAAAACCCACCCAATCCATCATTTCAGGTTTTCTCAATAACCGCCAAATAAAAGCTAAAATTGCCTCTACCATCTAAAAATTATTTACTCTGTAAGCAGGAGTTCCTCAGGGTAAAGTTTTGAGCCCACACATTTCTCTCCTATGCACATCTGACATCTAATACGCCGCAATTACTACAACTAAAGTTTCACAATTTGCAGATGATCTGTTTTTTGTCCAGCTCTAAATCCCCAAAATTAGCTGCCAAAAAGCTTCACCAATACGTAACTGAAATCGAAAACTGGTCAAACGTGTAGAATCAAATTGAATCCTGTTAAAACACAAATGTGGTATGTTCTGTGCAACCACAATGGTAATGTAGTTTGACCTGCCAAAAACTATACTAAGGGCCATAAACATTTATTTTTGGTATTTCTTCATTTGTTTCAATATTTATTTAATTTTGGCACTCCTGTACCTCTGTGCAATATGAAATAATTTTGTCATTCTCACCCATCAACTCAGTGCGCGGGACTAGCGCTGATCCAGCTCCAATCAAATTGCTTTTTCCTGCATGACCACATCCATGAGTTAACTCATTCACTTGACGTACAGTAGCTGTCAATGGCAGTGACTGTAATCACAGACATTTTAGGAAAAACCAGTACGTTTCATGCACCTTCTGATTGTACTCTTTAAAACCCCAAACCACTGAACAAGTCACTCGCTGCCCCACACCAATCATTCAGGGGCGGAGCCAGGGGATGGCCAGGGGTTGCAACCACCCCGCACCCTCCCACCCCCTGTGTTTCGGCAATCACCGTGAAGAAATATTCTGGTCGAAGTTAGATCACCACAATGCTTGTCCATTGCAAAACAGAATAGGAAAATGCTCCATTGATTAAGTCATAATATTGGATAGCGACATCAAAGAGGAGGTGAAGATATCGTGCAGTGGCACAAATATCCACAGATATCTAAAATAAATAGGGCTAATTTGGAACAAGTGGGAGGGAATGTCTGGAGAGAGTACATGCTACAGATTGCTGATGTGAAGATGGATAAAATATAATAGTTTCTAATTTGGCGGCATGGTGACCGACCGATTAGCACGTGTGCCTCATAGTTCTGAGGACTTGGGTTCAAATCCGGCCTCCCCTGTGTGTAGTTTGCATGTTCTCCCCGTGTCTGCGTGGGTTTTCTCGGGGTACTCCGGTTTCCTACCACATCCCAAAAATATGCATAGTAGGCTTATTAAAGACTCTTAATTAGCCTGTAGGTGTAAATGTGATTGCGAATAGTTGTGTCATGATCCATGCCCTGCAGTTCATTTTTTGGAGCTTGGGTGGCGTCGTGTGCCTTGTCTCTCCCTCTCCCCCTCTGTCTCCCTAGCAATCAGCATCACCTGTGCAGCGCTGATTACTGCCTGCATTTAAAGCCTGTCAAGTTCTACAGCCTTCGCCTGAGTATTGACGCTTGTTTGTGACTCACCGGCCGACTCTCGTACTCCCACGTTTTGTGATACAATAGTATTATCCTACGACCCGCATCTGTACTCACCCGATTGTGTTCTTCCTCATCTCCAGTGTTCCTTCTGTGCCTTCCCCGTCTCGCTGACCGCTCCAGCTACAGCGCCAAGCTACCCCACTTGCTTACGTTCACGCTTCCTGCTCGCTCCTCATCCCGACGGTCTTCCACCTCACCTTGGATATTACCCTGAGCCAACCTACAATAAACCATTCTATATCTACTCCCTCCGCCTCAGTCTGCTCTTGGGTCCAATCCAATTCACAGGTTGTTTGCTTTTACGGAAAAGGGCACGAGCCCTGCGATGGACTGGCGTTAAGGAAAATGGATGGTTTCTAATTTGAAACACCGATAAAGACACAAATACTGCATAAGATGTTGTTAACACAGTTTTTATTAGTTTTCATATAAATATATTTATAATTGACTGGCAACCAGTCCAGGGTGTGTAGTGGTCCGCCTTTCGCCCAACATCAGCTGGAATGGGCTACAACTCACAGGCGGTATAGAAAGTGAATATTGATCATTTAATCCAATTAGTGAAAAAAAGACTCAAATACAATCTTATGAGCTCATGCAACATCGGGAAATTGTTTATTCATCAGTCTGATGTCACAAATTAAATTTTAACATTCATTTAGGGATTAAAAATGGAGTACAAACGAAACGTAGATAAGAATGAGTTAAATGACAAAAATTAAGTTATTTTATTCGTGCTATACTGTTTCCCCCTGTAGTATACGATTTTAACTTTGTGCAATACTGTTTATATTTACAGGAAATACTTTTTCCATGTGCAGCATACATAATTGACAATTTATATTTAATAGTGCTCAGTTGTTGCTACTGTTTATTTGAATTTACAATTTCTATATTGCCAAGTGTTTATTTTTTTATACTAATATTGCATGAACCTTTAATGTAACACAGACACAAAATAATACGGAAATATACAGTATAAAGTGTCCTTTAAATTGAATACAGTTGATACAACAATTTCAGGCATAAAATATGCTGATCAGTAGTCTTCAGGGGACCAGCAACCGCAGTGGAACCAAGGGTGTTGTTGGAGCTGGGACAAAGTGGTACGGGCGTCAGGGTCTCTTGTCAGGCATGCTCTCTGGAGATCTTGGCAGGCTGTGAGGACAGATGGAAGGAAAAGTTTAAGATGGCAACTTCAGTGGTCTATTAACTACATCATGGAAGGAAACACTGCCGACAGTATCATGGCCAGTACTGACTGGATACTTAACTTACTATGAGAGAGCCTTGAGACAATTTGCTTCTTTGGGAGAAACTCCTAAATTCAATGGTTCCGACAAGACACACACAGAAACAAATGATGAGACTCAACCAGAGAACAATAGCAGACTTGAATGAAGAGCAGGAACTGAACACTGTACCAAAGAAATTCTTGTGCACCAAAGTGATCCAAAAGAGGCCGTTTCCAAGATCGATTATCTAGACACGAAGGACCTCTGAGCTGGTGTCACTGAGGACATTTTCCATTTTGATGTCACAATGGAAAATGTTTGCAGCGTCCATCGTAACTGCTGTCTTCAGCTGCTTCAAGATGTTCTGAGATGAAGACAAACAGATGAGGTCAAGAACAAAACTTTAAAGGAGAATATATTATGGAAAATTATCTAGTTCATGGCTTGTATGCAAATAGTTGGGTGTCTGTCATGCCTCCTCACGCATCTTGTGTGAAATTACATAACCATGTAAAACCATATGATGGATGGTGCATTTGACTGATGGTGTAATACTTTATATCTCTAAATTGTTAATTGGATACAGGTAAAAAATATATATAAATATTATTAGGATTGGCCAGATGTACCACAAATGTCCACCAGATCGAGCCAGAGGAGTAGTCAATAGGTCATGCAGACATGTTTTCCGCACAGACCTGCCAATACTGTCTTGTACTCATTTGCTTGCACAATGCATATTAGCAAACATACAGTATAACCGGCAACAGCTTTGGGCAGCAATTTTGATTAAACATTGTTTCATGTTGTGTGTTTTCAATGTTGTTTGATGATATGATGAGTATAGAGTATGTTACACAGACATATATTGTTTTGACGGTTGATCAGGTTTTGGCTGTCCTACGGAGTTGAGACGAGGAAAGGGTTGGGCTAATATGACAGTTATGATGGTGGCTGTTTTCTCTTGATAAAAGATTATTGGGTGCAGCAGTGATTTTAACTGTAAGTCATCTTCATGGCAACACAGGAAGTCTGCTGTGTGCTGATAATAGACACCCGAAGAAGCTGGTAAAAAGTCCTCTGCTCTTTTGAGGAAGTGCAGGCTTTGTCTCCATCCTTCACTAACTTTACCATATAAGGACAAATACAGGCCCCATCTGGCTCTGTAATGCCCGTGGCATCGGCAGTCCTATAAATACATACTTCGTATGGTTTTAGTGCTTTTTAGTCCTATTCTTGAAAGGTTATTTCGGCGATAACATACATTGATAACAGGTCCTGACTGTTGCATAAAGACCGCCAAATAATCGTAGGTCAGTTACAAGTGCATACTGACCAGTGACCTGCTCTGCTGGTTTAGTATAAGATTTTTTTTCTATTTTGGGCAATTGCTCAGAATGTTAAGATACAGTGTGTAGCAAGGAGGACACAATTGTCTTGGAACTGCATTATGGGAGAAGACAGAATCCAGACAAACGACTACCACTCCTACGAAATTTCATCTACTCCGACCTGAACTGAGGACCGTCATTCCACAGAGCATCCACTCTTTGAGGACAGCTCCCAGGTGGATTACAAATATTTTGTTCTTTGTGAACAAAATTACATTCCGCAGAGTATCCGCTCTTTGAGGACGACAGCCAGGTGGATTACAAATATTTTGTTCTTTGTGAACAAACTTACATTCAACAGAGCATCTTAATTACAAACATTTTATTCCTTGTGTATAAAATCATACTCCATGTAATCTTACAGAATTGAGGACATCGATTTTGTCAAGATCACTTTGCTGAGAACGTCCTACGCAAGAGGCTGATGACACCACAAGCCGTTGAGGACATCGACCGAGGACATCACCAAGATATCCTACATTGATCGTCCTGAGAGAACAGAGGCATCGTAAGAGGTGACGTCGAGTAACCAGGAGCTGCAGTATATCCCTACCCAAGGAGCTACAGGAGATTCAGGAGATTTTGGAAGACGACTCAACCATACAACTAAGCGACATGCTGAGAGCGACGACGACTTGAGCAAAATGGCAGACGACACCCCGATGGAGGTGTCTGCGCCCCACTTCCCCATTCAACTTATACTCTACACAGGGGGTATAAATAGATGGGTAAAACCAGTGAGAGATAGATTTGAAAAAAACAACAACAACACCAGCATGAATATAGAAATTTGAAGGCAAGACGTCCTGGAGTTGGATTGGACGTGGCCTTTAAAAAAGAAGCACAGAGAGTGATAGTTGATGTTAAATGATTGCATTCACACAGTCTGTCCTGGGAAGAAGTGGACAGAGCAGCCGTGTGGGTGATGAGAGTACAGGTAGCTACACCTTGTAATTCCTTAGCAGGCATGGAGCTAGTGATAGTAATATCACAAGAACAGCATGAACAATGAGTTAGAAAGGCCACCGTCTCCCCAACCAAGACCAAGGAAACCGGCTGTGCAAAAGCAGAGGGAGACTCCAGCACCACCGCCAAGCCCCACCCAAACTAACGCTCCGTTGACAGTGACATTTGAAGACATAGATGGACGAGGAGACAGCTTTTCAAATAGCTGAAACTTAGGTGCCAGTGTGCTTAGCCCAGCTATAGCTACACTAAACGGGAAGGATATGGGGAAGCAACCATTAATACACATGACACCAGTGAGTGGACCACAGAATGAAGCAGGGCCGTCAGCGGCAGTTCCGCGGAGTGACGACGCCATGGAAACTCTGACTGAGGATGAAGATGAACAGCAAGATTCAGACAATGATGAAGCTGAAGACCAAGTGGCCACCCTGAATTTTGTAGCCGGTCCAACAGGTCCATTGGATCAAGAACCAAAGGAGTTAAGAGGAGCAACGCGGAAAGGAGCTAAATAACCAGTGTGAGTGAGGGTCTTGCAAGCCTCCAAGAAGATTGCAAAAAATCTACGACTGGAATGTATTGATACCCGTGACAGGAGGAGAACCAACATCCCCAAAGCCGGTCAAAAGGACCATACCATACCAGAAGTCTGGTATGACAAGCTGGAAGAAAAGACAGTGATACCATTGGAGATTAAATGCGGGGACATGGCAAATTTCTGGCTAACCCCTCCAATCATACTCTGGTATCAATACACTGACATGACTAAGAATTTTTGAGAGGGATTCGTTGCTGTGATTTACGATGCCTTGCTGCGAACAGTAAAACAAACGTTCTACAACTGGACCAAAGCAGACCTAACCCTAACTGCATTGGACAGGTGATGAGCAGTGCCTGGTTTTCTCCACACATAACGCTTAGAATTTAGACCAACAAGTTCTATCTTGGTCTCATCAGACCATAGAATATTATTTATCACCATCTTGGAGTCCTTCAGGTGTTTTTTAGCAAGCTCCATGCAGGCTTTCATGTGTCTTGCACTGAGGAGAGGCTTCCGTCTGGCCACTCTGCCATAGAGACCCGAATGGTGGAGGGCTGCAGTGATGGTTGACTTTCTAGAACTTTTGCCCATCTCCCGACTGCATCTCTGGAGCTCAGCCACAGTGATCTTTGGGTTCTTCTTTACCTCTCTCACCAAGGCTCTTCTCCCCCATCGCTCAGTTTGGCCAGACGGCCAGCTCTAGGAAGGGTTCTGGCTGTCCCAAACGTCTTCCATTTAAGTATTATGGAGGCCACTGTGCTCTTAGGAATCTTAAGTGCAGCAGAAATATTTTTGTAACTGTTGGATTTATCTTACCAAACATTATAATGAATAAACACAAAAGGAATGAAGACGTTGGTCATTTTACTCATGAGGAGGGCGCATGGGAGATTGTTCAGGTTACAGCCTCTCAACACGCTCTGAACAATCTCTCCCGTCGCTCCTGCATTTATTTGAAAATAGGGAGGTTTCTAAGTTTACAAGACATAACACACTAAGGGTAGGGTTTCAAGGTTTCCTCCAGAGAGCCAGTTGCTAGGTTTATCCAATGTTTATCGACCCATTTGTTAATGTGCTCTCTCGAGTTCGCATGTAAAGCATTTTTCAACTGTTGTTGATAAGGGCCCTGAGGATTTGCATCCTCAGTCAATCCGCTGTTTGCTTTAAAACAAGCGGTCATTCTAACCCTGTATTCTTCAAATAGTTCATCGTCTTTTTGTTTTATCCTTGCAATTTCCGTGTAATTCGCCCTTTTGCGGAACCTGGTTGTGCTTCTTTCTATCAAGGCTCTAACTCGATGGTGTAATTCTCTGTCATCATGTGGCATTATAACACCGTGATGTTTTGGATCCCAATCTCCCCGGCAAAGATGCCAATCAGGCCCCATTGCAGTCATCCAAATTTGTTGTGTTTCTGCACCGTTTAAATGGTAGGAATGTCTAAGATTTTCCATGTCCTCAACAAACTGGACAATGTCTACTTTGTAGGATATGAGGCCGGCTACGGCCTTTTTCACATCCTCATTAGTCCAAGTTCTATAGACCAAAATAGTTTCTTTGCGATCCTCTTGTACATTTGGATTTGCCACCTCAATCATCGGATATAAATCCATGTCCCCCTCGTTTGAGGTTGTATTTGCCATTTTGGGAACGGGAGAAAATGTTTCCCCCATATTTTTAGACCAATGCATTTGTACTCCTCCTGATCGTAAAACTCGATGAGTTTCTGATTCACAAGTTGGAGGATGCTCATGAGGTGGCAAAACCGGGTACAAGGGCGCTGATGCTTGTGTCTCATCAGTTTTCTCACTTCGTTTTTCAACAATCTTTGTTTTAACATTTCTTATCATTAGTCCTGTCTCGTCATCTTCCTGTCTTTGGAACAATATATTTTTATCCTTGTCTGTTTGCTCTTTTAGTTCATCTGTTAAGTTTTTCTTTTTCTCTTCTCCTTTTTCTCTTTTAGACGCCATATTTAGCCAAAAAAGTAAGTCGTCAAATCCATCTTTTTCCATTTGTGATATATTATTATTGTTTCGTTCCTTTATTTTGTTTCGAAGTTGAACTAATTTTCTCGAATTCAGCTGGCCAGCGAAACTGTATTTGGTTATCCACGTGTTTAAATGTTTTATTTTGGAAGGGTTTTGAAGTTGTACATATTTCCAATCTTTACACGTCAGGCTTTCTGTTGGATTCGTTTTATTGTTACTGTTTCCCATTTTTGTGAATTTGGAAGTCAGTTTATTTGCACCTAGAGTGACCTAATACTGACTTTATTCAAAAATGACTGGGTGACAATGAATGTCTGAGTTCTGGTAACCCTCAACCTTCTACCCCAAATGGGGCGGAGGATTCTTGCCTCTGCTTCCAAACTCAGTTGTCACTTACAATCCAGTCTCTTACATCCAAACTTTTACACACACACACACACGATATTAGTAACGTTTTAACAAACACACGAAAACATGGAAACACGGAAACACAAAGGCACGGAATTTTAAGTACGTCTAGGACTCGGCCGTCCTTTATTTTTTTTATTATTTTTTTATTTTAACACGGAATTTTAGCACGTATAGGACTCCGCCGTCCATGCGGAATTTGTCGGACTCCGCCGTCCATCAGTTACTTGCCAGTGACTAGTATTACACAAGGTTTATTTCGCCGCAGACTTCTTTGTCGCGCGATACATTCACTCTTTAAAAATTTTTAAAAAACTTTAACTCACCAGTCGTCTTCAATCCTGTGGATTGTCGTCAACCTTCAGATCCCAGTTGAGAAGAACGAAGACCAGTCCCGGAAAGGGTCTCAATTGCCGTGGCCACGGTCTCTTAGCTGGATGTCGGCTCCACAACTGGAATCCTCGGGTGTGTTGACATCCGGCTCGAAGGACCAATTTAATGTTGGATTTATCTCACCAAACATTATAATGAATAAACACAAAAGGAATGAAGACGTTGGTCATTTTACTCATGAGGAGGGCGCATGGGAGATTGTTCAGGTTACAGCCTCTCAACACGCTCTGAGCAATCTCTCCCGTCGCTCCTGCATTTATTTGAAAATAGGGAGGTTTCTAAGTTTACAAGACATAACACACTAAGGGTAGGGTTTCAAGGTGAAAACATGGCACCTGCCACGTCCCGGCCACGTCCTTCTCTCAGATGATTCCTGCTGAGTCATCTTCTTGAAGGCGAGACATCTTTCTTTCTAAACATTGTCCATAATACTAATGCAAGCTAAGCAAATAAATATAAACTCTACAATATATCTAACAGTAACCTTGGACCGATCTGTACCTTGCCACAATTCTGTCTCTGAGCTCTTCAGGCAGTTCCTTTGATCACATGTTTCTCATTTGCTCTGACATGCACTGTGAGCTGGAAGGTCTTACATAGACAGGTATGTGGCTTTCCTAATCAAGTCCAATCAGTACAATCAAACAAGGCTGGACTACAAGGCTGGACTACTGAAGGTGTAGAATCATCTCATGGATGATGAGAAGAAATGGACAGCACCCGAGTTAAATATATGAGTGTCACAGCCAAGGGTCTGAATATTTATACCAGTGTGATATTTCAGTTTTTCTTTTTCAATAAATCTGCAAATATTTCAACAATTCCGTTTTTTTCTGTCAATATGGGGTGCTGTGTGTACATTAATGAGGAAAACACTGAACTTAAATGATTTTAGCAAATGGCTGCAAAAGAACAAAGAGAGAAAATTTTAAGGCGGTCTGAATATTTTCCATACCCACTGTGTCACCTCTGACCCGAGGACCTGATACATCTTAACAAGCTACAAGCCGTGATCAGAAGGGTCTCGGATGTATCAGCTGGCAAGAATCCAAATAGACTACCTGGGCTTCCAGGTGGCATCAGATTTGGGATTGTCAGAGATATAGACAGGAAATTTAACAATTTCTGCCTTCCACCTCTGAACGTGACCTTCAAAGAATACTGGGGTTGTGTAACTATGTCCGAGACCATGTTCCACCATAAAGAGCACCAAAGCAACCAACATGGATGGATATCCTTCTAGACCCCAATCTTGAAATTGGACCAGCGACGACCAAGAAGTGAGAGGAGCCAGTGCGAGCTGTGACTCGACCATTTGAATGGGTTCTCTATACTGATGGATCCATGAAGGGTGGAGACTAGCCTGTTCACTGGGGCTTCATTTTTCTGGGGGAAAAATGACTATGTGGGAGCAAAAGGAAAGGAAATGGCCCACTCACTGTGATTTGTGGAGAAAAATAGCCAAGCTGAGGCTAAATTTTAACATTGATGTCATCCACCAGAAGGCCTACGTCAAGGAGGAGGCCAACTGGCAAGGGAATGATGAAGTCGACCAATATGTCCAACAGAGAAGAATTATAGTTGTAAGTTCATAAAAATGGGACAAGACCCCAAATGGAAAGGCAATCCCAGATGAGTACGTGGGAAAGGTGGTGCAGGCCGTATATGAAGCGCTAGACCATGTTGGCCCACTTCCTACACTGAGGGAGGTGGAAAAATTGGAGGTTTGGGCGCTATTCGTACCACTCTATGGGACTATGAATTGTGAAACAAATACAATGGAGGACGCCATGGACACAAGATGGACGGACTTACAATCAAGAGCACTGTGCCGTGGGAATCAGTTTGTATGGACGGGGTGTGACCGGCACAAAAGGTGAGAAATATTTTATTGTGTTTGTGGATTCAATGTCAGGACACTTTGGACTCAAAGCTGTAATAAAGCTGTAACAGTGTAATACGCACACGAAAAGATGTCTGTATGTGGCTTTGAGTACCAAAAGAATTAAAAAACACACAAGTGGTGGTGTCAAAGGTGGGGAATAAGCAGAGTTCATTCACCTCCCATCCCCCCTCGCCTGAAACCACCATCCACTAAGATGCGAAGGGCCCCTCCTCCAACCATGAAGAATCTTATCTCTAAATATGACTGATATGTGCGGGGTCTTTTCCAGAATAAGTCAGACCATATACAGGCATTTTTCATCCCTGCAATTACAAGGGACAAAAAGTTGGTCAAAGAAATATGGCACAAAAAATTTGTATCTACAAACTTACTGAGGATAAAATCTGAATCTATCAAACCATTGTCTCCAGTTATTTCCGCGAGACTAGCTCTTTTCAATATCAAGTCACTGGGGAATAAATCAATGTTGATTAATGACATCATTACAACCTATGATCTAGATTTTTGCGCCTAAATGAAACGTGGTTAACAGAAAGTAGCTGTACTACCATTGTAAATGAGGCAACACCAGCAAATTTACATTTTATGAACAATTGTCTGCCCTGCGATTGGCTGGCAACCAGTTCAGGGTGTACTCTGCCTCCTGCCCGATGATAGCTACGATAGGTCTCCAGCACGCCTGCAACCCTAGTGAGGAGAAGCGGCTCAGAAAATGGATGGATGGATGGATGAACAATTGTCGAATAGGAAAAAAAAGGCGGTGGTATTGCAACTATTTTTAATTCATTATTTCCGTGTAAATTATACTGGGTGATTTCAGCACTTTTGAATGTCTCTGTTTTTAAGTTAAAGTTGACCTAAAAGTTATTTTAATAATTTATAGACCTCCAAGAAATTTTATGGAGGATTTTTTTTAGAACTGCTGTCAATTATTTGTACTGACTACAACTATTTTGTCATAAAGGGAGACTTTAACATTCATGTTGACAATAACATGGTGAGGGGGGGATCTAAAGCACTCTCTGTTATACTGGACACATTTGACCTCTCGCAACATATTAAGAGTCCAACCCACACTCAATGTCACATCTTAGACCTGGTCTAAGGATGTTGAAATGGTATCAATTGATATTAATGATATGGCTATTTCTGACCATTTTTGTGAATTCTTTGTGAATTTATGGAGACCATAGCTGTGCCACAAACTGTGACAGTTGATGAATTGAATTTCACCTGGAAAATCTCAAATGTCATGAATGTTGTCGCTCGTATTAAAACTAAGACAATCTTTAGGCAACCTAGAGGAACGTGGAGGAGCACAATGATGGTAAAGACCTCTATAAGTGTAGGAGAGCCGAAAGAAAATAAGTGGAGAAAACTCCAAATTTACTATGACATCTACAGACTGGCAGCACGGTGGACGACTGGTTAGAGCATCAGCCTCATAGTTCTGAGGACCCGGGTTCAATACCCGGTCCCGCCTGTGTGGAGTTTGCATGTTCTCCCCGTGCCTGCGTGGGTTTTCTCCGGGCACTCCGGTTTCCTCCCATATCCCAAAAAAACATGCATTCATTGGAGACTCTAAATTGCCCGGAGGTGTGAATGTGAGTGCAAATGGTTGTTTGTTTGTATGTGCCCTGCGATTGGCTGGCAACCAGTTCAGGGTGTATCCCGCCTCCTGCCCGATGACAGCTGGGATAGGCTCCAGCACGCCAGCGACCCTAGTGAGGAGAAGCGGCTCAGAAGATGGATGGATCTACAGACTGTAATTTTAACAAAGAATTCGTCAGGGCTAGGCGGCACGGTGGCCGACTGGTTAGAGCGTCAGCCTCACAGTTCTGAGGACCCGGGTTCAATCCCAGGCCCCGACTGTGTGGAGTTTGCATGTTCTCCCCGTGCCTGCGTGGGTTTTCTCCGGGCACTCCGGTTTCCTCCCACATCCCAAAAACATGCATAAATTGGAGACTCTAAATTGCCCGTAAGTGTGACTGTGAGTGCGAATGGTTGTCTGTTTGTATGTGCCCTGCGATTGGCTGGCAACCAGTTCAGGGTGTACCCCGCCTCCTGCCCGATGACAGCTGGGATAGGCTCCAGGAAGCCCGTGACCCGAGTGAGGATAAGCGGCTCAGAAAATGGATGGATGGATGGATAGTCAGGGCTAAACAGAAACACTTTTCTGAAATCATCAGTAAGAATCTCAACAATACTTGCAGTCTGTTTGCTGTGGTTGACAAGCTCCCCCCACCCCTGAATCAGATACCTCCAGAACTCCTAACAGCAGAGAAATGCAATGTATTTGCTTATTATTTTAGTGAAAAAAATACAACCCATCAGGTTAAATATCAGGACTAATCAGCCAAATGATAAAATGATCTACATCTGAAGCTACCATGTCAGAATTTGATACAGTTGACCAAAAAACTGTAGAGAAAATGATTCAGCAGCTGAAACCATCAACGAGCTGTCTTGACTCAATAACATCTGACTTTTTAAAAGCTATTGCGAAGTCTGTGCTCGCTGATTTGCAGCAAATAATCAATTAGTCACTTCAGTCAGGCAAGTTTTCTAAAGCTCTTAAAGTAGCTTCCATTAAGCCTCTTCTAAAAAATAGAACACTGGACGCTTCCATGTTGGCAAGCTATAGACCTGTCTCAGATTTTCCTTTAATAGCCAAGATTTTTGAGAAAGTTATTTTTAATCAACTGAGCAATTTCTTGAACTTAAATGGACTTGTTGACAAATTTCAATAGGTTTTCTAACTCATCACAGTACAGAATCTGCTTTTATCAAAGTGCTAAATGATATAAGGTTGAATACTGACTCGGGAAAGGTGTCAATTCTGGTCTTGTTGGATGTCAGTGCAGCTTTTGATGCGGTAGATCATAATATACTGCTGAACAGGTTGGAAACGTGGTTAGGACTAAATGGAACAGTCCTTAAATGGTTCAGGTCCAACCTGGACGGAAGGAGTTATTTTGTAACCATTGGAAGTGTTCAGTCTCATCGAATGGGAATGACCTATGGTGTTCCTCCAAGGGTCAGTTCTTGGATCCCTCCTGTTCAGCCTGTATATGATACCCTTGGGTAAAATTCTTCAGAACTTTAATTTTGACTGATAGCTATGCAGATGACACAAAGCTATATCTAGCATTGTGTCCAGATGACTACAGTTCAATTGAGGTGCTGTGTCACTGTCTAAAACAGATAAATAACTGGAAGAGCCAATTTTTTCTTCAATTAAACCTCAGCAAAACTGAGATATTTGTTTTTGGCAATAAAGAAAAAAGGATTGCTGTTTGTCAATACCTAGAGTTACTCTCTCCACCAGAACAAAGAGGTCAGAGCACATTTCTCCAATTCTAAAGTCTCTACACTGGCTCCCAGTCAGCTTTTGGATAGATTTTAAAGTTCTGCTACTGGTCCATAAATCACTAAATGGTTTAGGTCCTGAATGCTAATGGAATATAAACCCAGTAGGGCTCTGAGATCTACAGACTCAGGTCAAATCATGTAGCAGAAGTGATGTCAGCCCCAAGTGTGAATGTTTTTAAGTCCAGGTTTTTTTCTCATGCTTTTTAGAGCATTTCCACTTTTAAATCATATTTCTTGAACTGTACATGGTTTTAATTGTACTTTTATTTCTCTCTGTTTTAAATGTTTCTAAGCTGTTTTTTTTCTTTGTTTTTAAATGTTTTTAATCATGTAAAGCACATTGAGTTACCTTGTGTATGAAATGTACTATATAAATAAATTTGCTTTGCTTTGCTTACACCCCTCAAGCAAACCAGAGAACCACTGGCCTAATCAAAAATTGCTTAATTAAAAATGCTAACGATAAAGAATAGAGTACAAAATCGCTTGAAATGGATGCTGACTTGAATGGGAGAAGCAGGACAGGGATACCCTCCTCTTCTGAGGAGCTGAATCAACACCATTCTGTGTCGCTGGAGGCGGGATGAAACCAAGCAAGAGACAACAGCACACCAGCAGCAAACCCATTCAGAGTTGGACAGCGGGTGTGGATCTAGGCTCGAGATCAACCCAACAAATCAGCAGTGAAAGTACGATTTTTTCTGACAGTGGCAGAGATTTTGGATTCTAATACAGTGTGCCTGAAGAACCGAGGAGTCCAAGGGATACAGCAGTTGAAACAAATTCCAATTGCTCCAACTCAAGCCAAGAAATATCCAGAGAAAAGGAGAGATGGTAGACGGTGCAGGCGCTGTACCATGATTTGTGAGATTGGCAATTATCAAAGGAGCAATTATCACCAGAAAACAATCACTCGGATAAAGGCCGGAAGAGTGTTGGTTCTGTTGAACAACCCAAAGAGGGGATATCTATCCCCAAACAGAGCATTTGCTGGCAAACAGCCGATACCCAATGTGTCGTCTGTTTGGCAGAGAAGACCGTATGGATGGGACTGGGTTTTAAGAAGCCCATGTGTCTACCGGACATGCTCAATCAAGTAATAGACAGAAGGCCGAACCTGGTGAAAGTACTGGGCGCCTACGTGTGTGTCAACTGCCAGGACAACTTTCTTCAAAAACTGAGAATACATGCCCAATGGGACCTCAGAGATGGAGTTGGACGGCTTGACGTGCACCTGCACCAGGGACAGAAGCCAGTTGTGGCAGAGTACGGCATGCCTAGGTGCGTCGGAAGCCAGTTAACTTGTTTCAACCCGAGCCGTGGAGGGATAGCAACTCACCAGGGCTATCACCCGATTGCACCACTGATCCATTTACTGGGAGTCATACATATTTTGCAGCCTTTTGAAAATGTTTATTTTAAGACAATTATTGGTAGGTTAAATTAAATTTATTTTTGACTGTCCCTCGTATATTGAAAAGTGTAATATACTTCTTGATCCTTGTAATATTTTGTCAAAAGCATGTGACTAGTATGTCATGAAAACAAAATGTGAAAAAATTTACATAATATGTCTCTCATGTGAACACCATGTGTGCACAATCCTGCTCCACCAAGCATCAGTACTGTTGCCTCTGCTTCCTCCATGTGGCCCTTTTCATATATGTAGTCATACAGGTCCATGCAGAGTACAGGCCTCTCCATCACCAGTATAATCTCTTGGTCCAGACTGTACCAGTCCAGCAGAGAAATGATTCAGCATCTTCCTCCAACTTGTTGCATAAGCACAATCTT
The DNA here is from genome assembly GCF_024500275.1 of Phycodurus eques. Lineage (NCBI taxonomy): Eukaryota > Metazoa > Chordata > Actinopteri > Syngnathiformes > Syngnathidae > Phycodurus > Phycodurus eques. The sequence goes on from NC_084541.1 coordinate 5,791,552, forward strand.
GATTGGGACCTGATATGCTTCCCTGTTTAAGAACTGACACTTTCGCACGTGTGTCATTGGGATGTGTTTGATCGCCACCTGCATGACACAAATCATAAACATTTGGTTAGTGGCACTGGAACAATGACCAATTGTGCATGTGTCATGTTACTTTACAAAATGAGAATAGACAGAAAACACTAACCATCAATCTATCCGTTTTTCTGAATCCCCAATAAATTGCCTCCTTTCTGGATCAGTGACATCTTATACTTTTGCTCCAACTCTTCTGTGGAAACAAACACAAAGCCACTTTAGTTGAGATGAACATTTCACATTTAATTTCCCTCATTGGAGTTTTTTCTTCTCTGCTACACACTTGTGGGCTTCACTTATGTAGGGCCATGACCTTCAACATAGCCAAAGCACGTTTACAATGTTAGTGTACAATCTCTCATTCAGCAGTTCTCGCAATGACGTTTTGCCATGAAAGCAAAGTTAATAACGCTGATGAGTACTGAAGATTACTGTGACAGGGCCTCAAGCAATCAGCTTAAAACACAACCAGTGTAGCACAACACAATGATGAATGATGGTGACAAGTGTTTTGCCAAAGAAAGGAAAGTTAGGTTTTCTCTAATCCTCCTCGACATTTGCAAAACAGCATTATTTTCTGCAAAATATTTGTACGACTAGCAAAACACCATGGATTACCTGCAAAAGCCAGTTTCTTGCTCAGAAGCCTCAATTCATCTCTCAAAAGTAAATGTCAGAATCACAAATCCTTGTGTCATTGTCAGTCAAATTGCTTAGTCATGTTGTCAATATATATATATATATATTGATAATAATAATATAATATATAATAACAGTGTACTCTGGAGGGATGTTCTGATGTAAACTGCTGCCAAAGTTTTGATGACATTTTTTCTAAATTGTACGTTACACCTTAAGTGGCTGTGGAAGATTGATTGCAAGAGACTGGACAAGATTCAAATTCACGCTTTTGCTGTTTGTAGTTGGACTGTAATTTGCTGACAGATCATGTCACTGAAGAAAGTAAAAAGTAAAAATGCAAAAGTAGAAATGTGATTATAGTCCAGTCTCCTGAGGGAAAACTCTACATGGAGTCTTGTAGGAATTACAGTGCAGTCTTCCTGCACCTGATGTTCCTGGCTTTTTGGCCAAAAATTCTCATTTAAATCACAATGAATATCTTCTCTTGTAATGAGCTATTTCACAAAAGCATTGTTGATCATTGGGTGACCTAATGCTTTTCGTGTTTCATTTCGTAGGAGAAAGCCAAGATTCACCTGGGGGGAAAAAAAACAAGAGTCAAATTGGAAATGTTTAGAAATATGCTTGACATATTATGACAATTTGTTCAACCATTTTGAATGTAACGACTTATGCAGAGAGCAAATGCCTAAATCTTGTGAAGGGTGAGACTTCAATAGAGCTCCATTGTAATGCATTCTGTTCAACATGACAGAAGCGACTGACATTGTCGGAAACAGTAAAGAATTGTACATAATCATTTGCATGGATGTGGCAAAGCATTTGCAACTTGTTCAAATAAATGACAAACTGCTTTTTTAATGTGTTAAATTGACACTATGATGTGAAGATTGAACAAGTAGTTTTGAGAATTTCAATTCTGAGTTGAGAAATGTACCAAAGCGACTAAGAAAAACTGTAAGAACAATCATTGTTACACACTAATGGGCTTCACTTATGATGAAGCACTATTTTCAAAATACTCAAAGCACCTTTACAATGTTAATGTACAATGTCTCTTTCAAACATTCACACAAAACTAAATATTTTGCCATGAAAGTGAATAACACACTATCAACATAACTTTCATGCCTTTCTTTTACCTGTGCTGACCTCATAAACATGAGGTCATTGTTTCAGTAGCATGCTCTGGAAATAAATATATTATACAAAATTACCTGTACCTATAATTTTGTAAATGGTGACTTTTCAGTTTTCATGTTTCAACACCTTGTGTGCGAGCATGACAAGCACTAATACACACGGAAAGTTGAGGTAAATAGCAGTTAATTTGGTGAAAAATTATTAAAAGGTATTGATATGAGTCTAAAATATCTTATTAATAATCAGGCAAAGCCTCTCATCATATTTGAAAGCAGTCGAATACACTACAAAATGACCACATGTATTATATACATACTAGCATAATTGCCTGTCATTTTCGAAAATGTTCAAAAAACAAGTGGAAAGCACCAAGAATTCAACAAACAAGACTCCATTCCCTCGAGTCAACATTTGTGGATTGCGATATGACCTGGATGACTGTCAGTTGATTTGGAAAATGTATGTTTCAAATATATATCACATATCGGTTTTATATATTCTTTGCGTGTTTTATTGTTCCATAGCTCTTAGCACAGTACTTCTGTGTGTCCTTCCAAATGTGCTCAGGACTATTTTGACTACTCCCTGTTTTTCTCTCCCTTTCCCATCCTCTGCATGCACCCATTCCCATAAAGATAGGTTTGAGTGCAGCTGGATGAGGCTAATTGTGTGAGAATGTTGTGGGAATGAGAGAGCGTTATGTCTTCTTTTTTCTTCTCTCTCACTTGTGTATAACAAAGGTGATTCTTTGCTTGCTTTGCGTGACTATTTGGACGTTTTCCTCTTTTTGCAAATATTTCTTTCTCTCTTGTAATAAAAACACAAAAAGACAAGATTTCTTCCTTACTTATTCTTTCAGAAAAAATATTTGCCAAAACACTACCTACACAGACACAGAGAAAAACTAAATTTAAGTTAAAATTTTGTTAAGTTAAAAGTTAAAAATGACTTGAGCAGTTATCCTATTAGGCTAACGATATGCCTGAATATACTGTATACATATAATCCTGCCACACTTGACATAAATTGCTTTCAGAGTCATTTTGTATGTACAACCCCAATCCCAATGAAGTTGGGATGTTGTGTTAAACAAATAAAAACAGAATGCAACGATTTGCAAATCATGTTCAACCTATATTTAATTGTATACACTACAAAGACAATATATTTAATTTTCAAACTGATAAACTTTATTGCTTTTAGCAAATAATCATTAACTTAGAATGTTATGGCTGCAAAAACACTGGGACATGGTCATGTTTACCACTGTGGTCATGTTTACCACTGTGTTACATCACCTTTTCTTTTAATAACATTCAATAAACGTTTCGTAACTGAGGACACTAATTGTTTAAGCTTTGTAGGTGGAATTCTTTCCCATTCTTGCTTGATGTTCAGCTTCAGCTGTTCAGCAGTCCGGGGTCTCCGTTGTCGTATTTTATGCTTCAAAATGTGCCACACATTTTCAATGGGAGACAGGTCTGGACTGCAGGCAGGCCAGTCTAGTACCCGTACTCGTTTACTATGAAGCCACACTGTTGTAACATGTGCAAAATATGGTTTGGCATTGTCTTGCTCAAATAAGAAGGGTCGTCCATGAAAACGACGTTGCTTGGATGAGAGCATATGTTTCTCCAAAACCTGTATGTACCTTTGAGCATTAATGGTACCTTCACAGATGTGTAAGTTACCCATGCCATTGGCACTAACACAGCCCCATACCATCTCAGATGCTGGCTTTTGAACTTTGCGTCCATAACAGTTCGGATGGTTCTTTTCCTCTTTGGCACGGAGGACACAACGTCCACAATTTCCCAAAACAATTTGAAATGTGGACTCGTCGGACCACAGAACACTTTTCCACTTTGCATCAGTCCATCTTAGATGAGCTTGGGCCCAGAGAAGCCAGCAGCGTTTCGGGGTGTTGTTGATAAATGGCTTTTGGTTTGCATAGTAGAGTTTTAAGTTGCACTTATGGATGTAGCGCCTAACTGTATTTACTGACATTGGTTTGCTGAAGTGTTCCTGAGCCCAGGCGGTGATATCCTTTTCACATTGATGTCGGTTTTTGATGCAGTGCCGCCTGAGAGATCAAAGGTCACGGGCATTCAATGTTGGTTTTCGGACTTGACTGCACAATTCAGGGAAGCTCCTTTTATACCCAATCATGGCACCCAGCTGTTCACCTGTGGGATGTTGCAAAAAGGTGTTTGATGAGCATTCCTCAACTTTCTCAGTCTTTTTTTCCACCTGTCCCAGCTTTTTGGGAACGTGTTGTAGCCATAAAATTCTAAGTTCATGATTATTTGCTAAAAACAATAAAGTTGATCAGTTTGAACATAAAATATCTTGCATTTGTAGTGTATTCAATTAAATATAGGTTGAACATGATTTGCAAATCATTGGATTCTGTTTTTATTTATGTTTAACACAACGTCCCAACTTCATTGGAATTGGGGTGTTAGATAGTGAATTGCTTGCAAAATGGTTATCAGAAAACACAATTAATAAAATAATCCCCAGTACTGAATTACTAAACAAGAACAATTACAATACCTCAACTGAGCTAGTTTTAGCTTTTACTGTGTAGCGTCCGGGCTATCATTAGCATTGGTAGGAGGTGAGGATAAGAGATTTAGAAAATAGATGGATGGATGGTTTCTAATTTGTCGCTACAGTGACCGACTTATTAACACATCTGCCTCACAGTTCTGAGGACCTGTATTCAAATCCGGCCTCCCCTGTGTGGAGTTTGCATTTTATCCCCCTGCCTAAGTGAGTTGTCACCAGGTCCTCCGGTTTGCTCCCAAATCCCAAAAACATGCATGGTAGGTTAATTGAAGACTCTCAATTGCCCGTAGGTGTGAATGTGTGTGTGAATGGTTGTTTGTGCCCTGCGAGTGGCTGGCAACAAGTTCAGGGTGTACCCTGCCTCTCATCCACATTCAGCTGGGGTAGGTTCCATCATACCAGCAACCCTAGGGTGACTAAGTGTTCTGGAAAATGGGTGGTTTCGAATTTGAAACACCAAAAAAGACACAAATACTGTATAAGATTTTGATAAACACAGTTTTTTATTAAGTTTTCATCTGAATATATTTTTAATTGACTCTCCGGTTTCCTCCCACATCCCAAAAACATGCATGGTAGGTTAATTGAAGACTCTCAATTGCCCGTACGTGTGAATGTGTGTGTGAATGGTTGTTTGTGCCCTGCGAGTGGCTGGCAACAAGTTCAGGGTGTACCCTGCCTCTCATCCACATTCAGCTGGGGTAGGTTCCATCATACCAGCAACCCTAGGGTGACTAAGTGTTCTGGAAAATGGGTGGTTTCGAATTTGAAACACCAAAAAAGACACAAATACTGTATAAGATTTTGATAAACACCGTTTTTTATTAAGTTTTCATCTGAATATATTTTTAATTGACTCTCCGGTTTCCTCCCACATCCCAAAAACATGCATGGGAGGTTAATTGATGACTCTAAATTGCCCGTGGGTGTGAATGTGTGTGCGAATGGTTGTTTGTTTATGTGTGCCCTGCGATAGTTTGGCAACCAGTTCAGGGTGTACCCCGCCTCCTGCCCGATGATAGCTGGGATAGGCTCCAGCACTCCCACAACCCTTGTGAGGATAACCGGCTCAGAAAATTGATGGATGGATGGATAGAAACCAGTCCAAGGTGCACATTCGTCTACCTTGTGCCTAAAGTCAGCTGGAATGGGCTACAACTCACAGGCGGTATAGAAAATGGATATTGGTCATTTTATCCAATTAGTAAAGAAAGACTCAAATACAATTCTATGGGTTCATGCTACATCTGGAAATTTTTATTCATCATTCTGATCAATTTGAAAATTCATTTTGGGATTAAAATGGAGTCAAAACGAAACAAAGAATGAGCTAAATGCCAAAAATAAAGTTACTTTATCCAGTATGTGCTGTACTGTTCCCCCCCCCCCGTAGTATACTATTTTTAACTTACAATAAGTAATAATACTGTTTCTTTTAAAGGGAAAATACTTATAATTCATATTTGTGTAGCGGATACGCCCAATGAAACACATTTGTGGAAGCCCGCCCCCCAAAGAGCTGCTGTCTGTTGTCGTACTAGAGCGGTACCGGAGACAAATTCCTTGTGTGGTTTTTTTGGACATACTTGGCAAATAAAGATGATTCTGATTCTGATTCATTACCCTCAACCAGACGGTCTGTTTCACAAGACACAGGAAACCTGGGTTATATCAATTGGGCCATAAACTAATTAACAGTCCTCTCTCCTGACAATTCTTACTGGCTTCTCCAACAAAGACCTTTTTCTGTGGACTGATCTATCCATCCATCCATCCATCCATTTTCTACCGCTTATCCGGGTCGGGTCGCGGTGGCAGTAGCTTTAGCAGGGACGCCCAGACTTCCCTCTCCCCAGCCACTTCATCCAGCTCTTCCGGGGGGATCCCGAGGCGTTCCCAGGCCAGCCGAAGGACGTAGTTTCTCCAGCGTGTCCTGGGTCGTCCCCGGGGTCTCCTCCCGGTGGGACGTGCCCGGAACACCTCACCGGGGAGGCGTCCGAGAGGCATCCGAATCAGATGCCCCAGGCACCTCATCTGGCTCCTCTCAATGCGGAGGAGCAGCGGCTCTACTCTGAGATCCTCCCGGATGACTGAGCTTCTCACTCTATCTCTAAGGGAGAGACCGGACACCCTGCGGAGGAAACTCATTTCGGCCGCTTGTATCCGGGATCTTGTTCTTTCGGTCACGACCCACAGCTCATGACCATAGGTGAGGGTAGGAACGAAGATCGACCGGTAAATTGACTGATCTAATGACCAAGAATTTTAGAAACCCTCTTTTCAAATGTGACAATACGGGACAAGGGCAACAACGGAGTTATTAGTTAGACAGGTCACAATGGAATTATTAATCACCGACCTTCGCAGGAACTCAAATGAAGTATAATGAACCATCTGGGATCATTGGTGGAGCACGGGCAACGCCCACTGGCGTTTCAGAGTCTAAATTACTATCCACAGTTTCACCGGGTTAAATATCTGTTTTGATATTTTACGAACCCTGCACGATGCTCCAAGTGTATATCATGATACCAATGCCACTATTGACTGTTTTTTTCACAGGTCTGCTGTCAAATCTGTTTGTCAACCAAATAAGACGATTGTGTTTTACCTCAGAAAAAATGTTACATCATGGATATGAAGTGTTCTTAGCCACCAAATAAGGTTGAAACACTCATTGCATGATGTGTGAGACAATGCAAAAGCTGGGAATTAATTTTCTTATTTTAGGTCCACGGAATTTAGACCAGATAACTTTAGAGTGACATTCAATATCAGAGGTGTGGTCTGTCCTTCCCGCTCTGGTCCTTTGGGGCAACTCCCCTTTTTCTTGGTACAAAAGACCGAATCCTTTTGTTCTCTGACTCTTGTTTTTCTGCTCCACTGAAGACGCTGGCTCCCAGCCAAAGCACACTCCCCACCACAGGAGGTGTGGGGGGCAAAATAGGCTAGGCCCGGCCAAATCTTCCTTGCCGCTTCACCAATCACTGAGAGCAGAGACATTCTGCCGACTCCCCAACTACACTTTTGCGTGCGCAAGTTCTCTGAGCATGTGGCGAACAACGTCACCCAGGTGCTTCTGCTATTCTACTCTTTTTTTCTTTTTCCTCCTTTTTCTTCAAAGCAACCTGTCGAAGTCCTTGCCCAGACATCGGAAGGATTGAAACGCATGCCTATATTTGTTCTGCACAACATGAGTACAGCTTGATGATTACGAAATACAAATTGGTGCATTATTGGGATTAAACAAGTGGTCACCTAATTCCCAGCTCTAGCATCACTCACTGTACATCCACTCATCCCACACTTGCGTCACGAGTTCAGCCTTCTTTACAAATGTTTATCTGTACCTTTTTGTCGTAAATTCCCTCTGCATTGTTTCCCAAGATTCCCCTGTAGATTTAATAACATTTTCTGTAAAATTCCACTTTCTGTCATGTAATTTGTGTGTTTGAGTACAACAGTAAACCACTGTAATTCGAGAAGTATTATTTCATCCATGTAGCAAGCCTTCTCGAGTACAAAGATTGATAGAGGTTTTTCGTCACTTTTCCTAAAATATACAAATATAAAAAGAGACGTGACGAAATATACAGTATAAACACAGTGTGATTTAAATTGAAGCATCTAGTCACTGTTTGATCTCTTTGTACAGCAATAAATGCAGTTCATACCACAATTTCAGGAATAAAATATGCTGATCAGTAGTCTTCAGGGGATGGTCTGTGCAACCTCAGTGGAACCAAGGGTGTTGTTGGAGCTGGGAGAGAGTGGCACGGGCGTCAGGGTCTCTTGTCAGGCTTGCTCTCAGGAGATTCTGGCAGGCTCCGAGGATAGATGGAAGGAAAAGATTAACTTGGTAACTTCAGTGGTCTACATACTACAACATGGAGGAGAACACTGGTGCCAGTATCATGGGCAGTACTGACTGGATACTTAAACTTACTATGAGAGAGCCTTGAGTCAATTTGCTTCTTTAGGAAGAACTCCTAAAGTTCAAATTGAGCACAATGCAAAATTGTGCAATACTGCCAAAGAGTATTGCGGTAGGCCTTGTACTCCCCAACATGCAGCAACTTGTGGTGAAACAAATTCAATGGTTCCTACAAGACACACACAGAGAAACAAATGATGAGACTCATCCTGAGAACACAACAGCAGATGTGAATGCAGAGCAGGAGGTGAACATTTTACCAAAGAAATGCTTCTGCACCAAAGGGGTGCCAAACAATCCGTTTCCAAGATCGATGATCCAGACACGAGGGACCTCGGAGCTGGTGTCAACGAGGACGTTTTCCATTTTGATGTCACGATGGAAAACGATTGGAGCGTCCATCGCAACTGCTGCGTTCACGAGCAGCTTCAAACGTTCTGATATGAAGACAAACAGATGAGGTCCAGGACAAAACTTTAAAGGGGACGTGGAAAATTATCTTTTTCACAGCTTGTATGCAAATAGTTGGGTGCCTGTCATGCCTGCTCACTAATTTTGTGTGAAATTACATAACCAAGTAAATCTTGTGTTTGTTTCCATCCAGCCTTCCATTTTCTTCTGCTTATCCGAGGTCGGGTCGTGGGGACAGTAGCTTTAGCAGGGTAGCCCAGACTTCCCGCTCCCCAGCCACTTCATCCAGCTCAGACAAAGAGAAAAAAAAACATAATTTTATCAAGCACATATTGTGACAGTAAGTTAAAAATGACTTGAGCAGTTATGCAATTACGCTAATGATATGCCTGAATATACTGTATAAATATTAATGCAGCCCTATGGGCGGCATAAGTCAGTGCAAACTGTAGGCCGGCAGAGGTTTGCGTCAGGAAGGGCATCCGGCTTAAAACTTTGCCAAACAAATATGAGCGTTCATCCAAAGAATTCCATACCGGATCGGTCGTGGCCCGGGTTAACAACGTCCACCACTGGCACCGTCAACCTGCGGGGCGTCGTTGGAAATTCAGCTACTGTGGGTCGAAGTCAAAGAAGAAGAAGAGGTGGAAAGCGGGTTCTTCGGCAGAAAGAGAAGAGGAAAACACAGAGCCTAGAACTGAATGTGGGGACTTTGAATGTTGGGACTATGACAGGAAAATCTCGGGAGTTGGTTGACATGATGATTAGGAGAAAGGTTGATATATTGTGTGTCCAGGAGACCAGGTGGAAAGGCAGTAAGGCTAGAAGTTTAGGGGCAGGGTTTAAATTATTTTACCATGGTGTAGATGGGAAGAGAAATGGAGTCGGGGTTATTTTAAAAGAAGAGTTGGCTAAGAATGTCTTGGAGGTGAAAAGAGTATCAGATCGAGTGATGAGGCTGAAATTTGAAATTAAGGGTGTTATGTGTAATGTGATTAGTGGCTATGCCCCACAGGTAGGATGTGACCTAGAGGTGAAAGAGAAATTCTGGAAGAAGCTAGATGATGTAGTTCTGAGCATCCCAGACAGAGAGAGAGTCGTAATTGGTGCAGATTGTAATGGACATGTTGGTGAAGGTAATAGGGGTGATGAAGAAGTGATGGGTAAGTACGGCATCCAGGAAAGGAACTTGGAGGGACAGATGGTGTTAGAGTTTGCAAAAAGGATGCAAATAGCTGTAGTGAACACTTTTTTTCAGAAGAGGCACGAACATAGGGTGACCTACAAGAGCGGAGGTAGAAGCACACAGGTGGATTACATCTTGTGCAGACGATGTAATCTGAAGGAGGTTACCAACTGTAAGGTAGTGGTAGGGGAGAGTGTGGCTAGACAGCATAGGATGGTGGTGTGTAAGATGACTCTGGTGGTGGGGAGGAAGATTAGGAAGACAAAGGCAGAGAAGAGAACCATGTGGTGGAAGCTGAGACAGGACGAGTGTTGTACAGCTTTTCGGGAAGCGGTGATACAGGCTCTCGGTGGACGGGAGGAGCTTCCAGAAGACTGGACCACTGCAGCCAAGGTGATCAGAGAAGCAGGAAGGAGAGTACTTGGTGTATCTTATGGCAGGAAAGGAGAGAAGGAGACTTGGTGGTGGAACCTCACAGTACAGGAAATCATACAAGGAAAAAGGTTAGCTAAGAAGAAGTGGGACACTGAGAGGACCGAGGAGAGGCGAAAGGAATACATTGAGATGCGACACAGGGCAAAGGTAGAGGTGGCAAAGGCAAAACAAGAGGCATATGATGACATGTATGGCAGGTTGGACACTAAAGAAGGAGAAAAGGATCTATACAGGCTGGCCAGACAGAGGGATAGAGATGGGAAGGATGTGCAGCAGGTTAGGGTGATTAAGGATAGAGATGGAAATATGTTGACTGGTGCCAGCAGTGTGCTAGCGAGATGGAAAGAATACTTCGAGGAGTTGATGAATGAGGAAAATGATAGAGAAGGGAGAGGAGAAGAGGCAAGTGTGGTGGACCAGGAAGTGGCAATGATTAGTAAGGGGGAAGTTAGAAAGGCATTAAAGACAATGAAAAATGGAAAGGCAGTTGGTCCTGATGACATTCCTGTGGAGGTATGGAAGCACCTAGGAGAGGTGGCTGTGGAGTTTTTGACCAGCTTGTTCAATAGAATTCTAGTGCGTGAGAAGATGCCTGAGGAATGGAGGAAAAGTGTACTGGTGCCCATTTTTAAGAACTAAGGTGATGTGCAGAGCTGTGGCAACTATAGAGGAATAAAGTTGATGAGCCACACAATGAAGTTATGGGAAAGAGTAGTGGAGGCTAGACTCAGGACAGAAGTGAGTATTTGCAAGCAACAGTATGGTTTCATGCCTAGAAAGAGTACCACAGATGCATTATTTGCCTTGAGGATGTTGATGGAAAAGTACAGAGAAGGTCAGAAGGAGCTACATTGTGTCTTTGTAGATCTAGAGAAAGCCTATGACAGAGTACCCAGAGAGGAACTGTGGTACTGCATGCGGAAGTCTGGAGTAGCAGAGAAGTATGTTACAATAATACAGGACATGTACGAGGGCAGCAGAACAGCGGTGAGGTGTTCTGTAGGTGTGACAGAAGAATTTAAGGTGGACGTGGGACTGCATCAGGGATCAGCCCTGAGCCCCTTCCTTTTTGCAGTGGTGATGCATAGGCTGACAGATGAAGTTAGACTGGAATCCCCGTGGACCATGATGTTTGCAGATGACATTGTGATCTGCAGTGAAAGAAGGGAGCAGCTGGAGGAACGGTTAGAAAGATGGAGGCATGCACTGGAAAGAAGAGGAATGAAGATTAGCCGAAGTAAAACAGAATATATGTGCATGAATGAGGGGTGGTGGGGGAAGAATGAGGCTACAGGGAGAAGAGATAGCAAGGGTGGAGGACTTTAAATACTTGGGGTCAACTGTCCAGAGCAATGGTGAGTGTGGTCAGGAAGTGAAGAAACGGGTCCAAGCAGGTTGGAACGGGTGGACGAAGGTGTCAGGTGTGTTATGTGACAGAAGAGTCTCTGCTAGGATGAAGGGCAAAGTTTATAAAACAATGCTGAGGCCAGCCATGATGTGTGGATTAGAGACAGTGGCACTGAAGAGACAACAGGAAGCAGAGCTGGAGGTGGCGGAAATGAAGATGTTGAGGTTCGCTCTTGGAGTGACTAGGTTGGATAAAAATAGAAATGAGCTCATCAGATGGACAGCCAAGGTTCGATGTTTTGGAGACAAAGTTCGAGAGAGCAGACTTCAATGGTTTGGACAAGTCCAGAGGAGAAATAGTGAGTATATTGGTAGAAGGATGATGAGGATGGAGCTGCCAGGCAAGAGAGCTAGAGGAAGACCAAAGAGAAGGTTGATGGATGTCATGAGGGAAGACATGATGGCAGTTGGTGTTCGAGAGGAGGATGCAGGAGATAGGCTTACATGGAAAAGGATGACGCGCTGTGGCGACCCCTAACGGGACAAGCCGAAAGGAAAAGAAGTAGAAGAAGAAGGCTAGATGGGCTCTGTTCTTCACTAGATTTAATTTCATGTTATCCTACCGACCTGGTTCTAAAAATGGTAAGCCAGATGCTTTGTCACGTATTTTCTGCGAAGAGAATTCTTTGTCTGACCCTAAGACTATTTTGCCCAAGTCATGTTTCATTTCCGCTTTTGTTTGGGACATCGAAACTGCGGTTAAAGGGGCTCTGAAAAACACTCTTAGCCCTGAAGATTGCCCTGAAAACAGGCTTTATGTGGTTCCGACCTTAAGAGGAAGAGTCATCCACTGGGCTCACACGAACCGAACTGTATGTCACCCAGCCATTGCCAAGACTCAATCAGTGGTTGAACAGCGCTTTTGGTGGCCTAATGTTAGGAGGGATGTTACCGATTACGTCAATGCTTGTCAGGTGTGTGCTGCTAACAAATCCTCTTGTCAACGTCCTTCTGGGGAGTTGCGACCCCTGCCAATACCACAACGTCCTTGGTCAGACATTTCCGTAGACTTTGTGACAGGATTACCGGCCTCGAAAGGTAATACCACAATTCTCACCGTAGTTGACAGGTTCTCTAAAATGGCTCACTTCATTGCACTCCCGAAACTCCCCTCAGCTAAAGATACTGCAGAGTTAATGATCAATCAGGTATTCAAATTCCATGGTTTCCCCAAGAATGTGGTATCTGATAGGGGTCCCCAATTCATTTCGCAATTTTGGAAGGTGTTTTGCAATCTCATAGGTGCTACCGTCAGTCTGTCATCTGGGTTTCACCCTGAAACCAACGGCCAAACCGAGAGGCTGAACCAGGACCTGGAGACTGGGCTCCGATGTCTCGCTTCACAGGAGCCGCGATCCTGGTCTCAGAAACTGGTTTGGGTCGAATTCTCCCACAATTCCCTCCCCTCTGCATCCACTGGTCTATCACCTTTTCACGTTGTGCATGGTGACCAACCATCTCTGTTTCCTGCCATAGCCCCAGAGTCCACAGTTCCAGCGGCATTGACCTTGGTGAGACACTGCAGGAGGACCTGTGAGCGAGCCCACCAGATGCTGCTTGAGCCATGGACGGTCTGACAAAGCCGCTGTGTCGGAGGACACCGTCCCCGAACTACAAAGTGGGTCAGCGAGTTTGGCTCTCGACCAAACATATTCCACTCCGGGTGGAGTCCAAGAAGCTCGCTCCCAGGTTCGTTGGGCCCTTCCCCATCACAAAGATCGTCAACCCTGTCACCGTGAAGCTGAGGCTCCCAAGGTCGATGCGGGTCCACCCTGCTTTTCACGTCAGCCTACTCAAGCCAGCCCGGGAGTCCCCTCTGGTCACGCCTTCCAGGCCTCCTCCTCCCCCCCGGTTTGTGGATGGGGGCCCTGTCTTCTCTGTGAAGCGGCTATTGTCGTCTCGTCGGAGGAGGAGGGGGTTTCAATATCTGGTGGACTGGGAGGGCTATGGGCCTGAGGAATGTTCATGGGTGCCGTCTGCGTTTATCATGGATGATTCGCTCATTCGGGACTTCCACGTTGCGCATCCAGGGGCCCCGGGGCCGTCTGGGGCCGGCCGTTAAGGGGGGGGTACTGTCAGGGGTGTGTGTTCCGGGTTTTGTCTTCCCCCTGTTTCACACACACCTGCTCCTGTGAGCATCTTCACCACCTGTGCCTCGTTCACCCTAATTACCCCTTGTATTTAACCTCATGTCTCATTCTCTCTCGTCGCCAGTTCGTTGTACCTTGTCGTCGCGTTGCAGCATTCCTTGTTTCCACGTCACAGACTCACAGTAAGATTTCCGATGATCGACCTCGCCTCTTTGTCTCATGTTTTTGGATACTGTTGCCTTTCTTTGATTGCCTGCCTGTGTACCAACCTATGCCTGTATATTAAACCTCTCTTTTTGGAAACTGTCCATTTGTTTTGGAGTCGTGCATTTTTGGGTCCTATTCTCTGTTCCGTTCATGACAATTGTAACATCCATCAATTGACTCCCTGTTAGTTATCCTCTCTGATGAAAGATTTGTATTCCCTAATCCCATCTATTATCTCCATCTGTTTCTCATTTTGAATACCCTGGCATGAAATGCAGCCATTGCTCAGACATTCCACACTTTCCTTCAACAGACTGAACAGTCAAATTGTTTTAGTACGATGATAAGATCAGTGAGATGTGTGATTATATGATAATAACGACTCATTTAATTGTCACAGAATTTAAATTAAAAGTACACTTTGGTTATACTTAATTGTGCATTATCTTTTTCAAGTAATACAAACCCCAATTCCAATGAAGTTGGGGTGTCGTGTAATAGGTAAATAAAAATAATACAATGATTTGCAAATCCTTATCAACCTATATTCATTTGATTTCACTCCAAAGATATAAGATATTTTTTTCTATTCAAACTGATGAACATTATTGTTTGTTTTTTGATGTACAACTTAAGTTGCTCTGGTCTCTGTTGTTGTTATTTTACGTTTCATAATGTACCACACTTTTTCATTTACTTTGTCTTTGTTGTGTATTCAATTGAATATAGGTTGAAAATAATTTACAAATCATTGTATTCTGTTTATTTATTTATTTATTTATTTTTACATTTTACACAACATTCCAACTTCATTGGAATTGAGATTTGTAAAAATAAAAAAAAAGAAGAACATGAAGAATTGATGAGCCTTATGACCTTATTTTTATTCGTCATAGAAAGATGTGCAAATGAATCATGCGAGTATCTGGAGCGACCCTTTATAGTAGGAGCCGAATGACACTTCATCATTATCATCACTTTCCATGATCCTTTTATTTTGAGACAAGATATACAACAATTTCAGGAATAAAATATGATGATCAGTAGTCTTCAGGGGACGGGCCGTGCAACCAATGGTGTAGTTGGAGCAGAGACAGAGTTATACAATTGTTAAATACTGCAGCTAAAGTCTGGTTTAATGAAGGCAAGTTTATGCCAATTGAAAATATTAAGTGTGTTGTATGAAACCAAAGGATGCTTACTTGAAGAACTGGATGGTCAGTGCTGCTGTTGCTATTTTGAGACAATTATTTTTTGTTAGATTGTGAAAAACTGAATCTGAAGACTGGTTTAATGAAGGCAAGTTCTTGCCAATTTCAAATATTATGTGTGTTGTATGGAGGCTTAGGGAGTAACAGAATAATGTACATGCAACGGGATTACGTAATCAGATGAACAAAAAAGGTAACTGTATTCAGTTAAAGAAAAAAAAACATGTAATCAGACTGCAGTTTCATTTATTAATAATATGAATTATTTAGCAGGATGAAAAATTTTAAAATGGGGAGAGGCCGGTTGTTGATTTTGAGCCCCAACCTTTTACAGAGTTAGCAGCGCATCATTAAATCATAAGGTGGGAGGTGTGTCTGTGTGTGTTTCCGAATACTTTTGAGTACTTCCATTAATTCTCATCCACAACACAGAAAACTTTAATCTACAAAGAGGTGCTGGGACCCAATCGTCAACTGGTCTCCTTGTTTCGAACCGATTGGTGAGTTGAGTTGGGGACCAAGGCTACTGGAGCAGTTGGGTCGTCTCAGCAAGGAACCAGCGCATACAGATCCACACTTTGTGTATGATCGTCTTTCTACATTGTCCTCTTGAGCCCATCGATAAGACAAGATGGTTGTATTTGATCCAGCTGCTGGAATTACTTTCGGGAAGTGAAATTGAGTGTGAAATTAATGATGATTGAATTTGATAAAAACGAGTACAATAAATGGATTCAGGTTTCCCTTGCCTGGACGTGAGTCACCGGGCCCCCCCTCTGGAGCCAAGCCTGGAGGTGGTGCTCGAAGGCGAGCGCCTGGTGGCAGGGCCTGCACCCATGGGGCCCGGCCGGGCTCAGCCCGAAAGGGTAACGTGGGTCCCCCTTCCCATGGGCTCACCACCTGTGGGAGGGGCCATAGGGGTCGGGTGCAGTGCGAGCTGGGCGGTGGCCGAAGGCGGGAACCTTGGCGAGCCGATCCCCGGCTATAGAAGCTAGCTCTAGGGACGTGGAATGTCACCTCTCTGGCAGGGAAGGAGCCTGAGCTGGTGTCTGAGGTCGAGAAGTTCCGACTAGATATAGTCGGACTCGTCTCCATGCACAGCTTGGGCTCTGGTACCAGTCCTCTCGAGAGGGGTTGGACTCTCTTCCACTCTGGAGTTGCCCACGGTGAGAGGCGCCGAGCAGGTGTGGGTATACTTATTGCTCCCCGGCTCGGCGCCTGTACGTTGGGGTTCACCCCGGTGGACGAGAGGGTAGCCTCCCTTCACCTTCGGGTGGGGGGACGGGTCCTGACTGTTGTTTGTGCCTATGCGGCAAATAGCAGTTCAGAGTACACACCCTTTTTGGAGTCCTTGGAGGGGGTGCTGGAGAGCGCTCCCATTGGGGACTCCATCGTTCTGCTGGGGGACTTCAATGCTCATGTGGACAATGAGAGTGACCCGAGCGGTGTTCTGTTATTGGACTTCTGTGCTCGTCATGGATTGTCCATAACAAACACCATGTTCAAGCATAAGGGTGTCCACACGTGCACTTGGCACCAGGACACCCTAGGTCGCAGTTGGCGTTCACCCCGGTGGACGAGAGGGTAGCCGACAGAACTTTGCTCATGTTCCGGGGGAGGCTGGGGACATCGAGTCCGAGTGGACCATGTTCCACGCCTCCATTGCTGAGGCGGCCGACCGGAGCTGTGGCCGTAAGGTGGTCGGTGCCTGTCGTGGCGGCAAATCCCCGAAGGGATGCCGTCAAGCTGAAGAAGGAGTCCTATTGGGCCTTTTTGGCCTGTGGGACTCCTGAGGCAGCTGATGGGTACCGGCTGGCCAAGCGGAATGCAGCACTGGTGGTCGCTGAAGCAAAAACTCGGGTATGGGAGGAGTTCGGTGAGGCCATGGAGAAAGACTTCCGGACGGCTTCAAGGAAATTCTGGTCCACCATCCGACGTCTCAGGAGAGGAAAGCAGTGCACCACCAACACTGTGTATAGTGGGGATGGGGTGCTGCTGACCTCGACTCGGGACGTTGTGAGTCGGTGGGGAGAATACTTCGAAGACCTCCTCAATTCCACCGACACGCCTTCCCATGAGGAAGCACAGGTGTGGGTTCTCTGAGGCGGGCTCTCCTATCTCTGGGTTTGAGGTCACCGAGGTAGTTAAAAAGCTCCTCGGTGGCAGGTGAGATTCGCCCGGAGTTCCTAAAGGCTCTGGATGTTGTGGGGCTGTCCTCGTTTACACGCCTCTGCAACATTGCGCGGACATCGGGGACAGTGCCTCTGGATTGGCAGACTGGGGTGGTGGTCCCCCTTTGGTGGAAGGGGGACCACCGGAGGGTGTGTGCCAACTACAGGGGGATCACACTGCTCAGCCTCCCTGGTAAGGTCTATTCAGGGGTGCTGGAGAGGAGGGTCCGTCGGGAAGTCGAATCTCAGATTCAGGATGAGCATTGGTTTTCGTCCTGGCCGTGGAACAGTGGACCAGCTCTACACCCTCGGCAGGGTCCTCGAGGGTGCATGGTAGTTCGCCCAACCAGTCTACATGTGTTTTGTGGACTTGGAGAAGGCGTTTGACCGTGTCCCTCGGGAAGTCCTGTGGAGGGTGCTTCAGGAGTATGGGGTACCGAACCCCCTGATACGGGCTGTTCGGTCCCTGTACGACCGGAGTCAGAGTTTGGTCCGCATATCCAGCAGTAAGTCGGACTCGTTCCCGGTGAGGGTTGGACTCCGCCAAGGCTGCCCTTTGTCGCCGATTCTGTTCATAACTTTTATGGACAGAATTTCTCGGCGCAGCCAAGGCGTATAGGGGGTCCGGTTTGATGGCCTCAGTATTGCATCTCTGCTTTTTGCTGATGATGTGGTTCTGTTGGCTTCATCAAGCCGTGAGCTCCAACTCTCACTGGAGCGATACAAAGTCATGAGCTGTGGGTCTTCTCACCCGCTAGAATTCTATTGAACAAGCTGGTCAAAAACTCCACAGCCACCTCTCCTAGATGCTTCCATACCTCCACAGGAATGTCATCAGGACCAACTGCCTTTACATTTTTCATTCTCTTTACTGCCTTTGTAACTTCCCCCTTCCTAATCATTGCCACTTCCTGGTCCACCACACTTGCCTTTTCTACTTTCCCTTCTCTATCATTTTCCTCATTCATCAACTCCTCAAAGTATTCTTTCCATCTAGCTAGCACACTTCTGGCACCAGTCAACATATTTCCATCTCTATCCTTAATCACCCTAACCTGCTGCACATCCTTCCCATCTCTATCCCTCTGTCTGGCCAGCCTGTATAGATCATTTTCTCCTTCTTTAGTGTCCAACCTCTACCTTTGCCCTGTGTCGCATCTCAATGTATTCCTTTCGCCTCTCCTCGGTCCTCTCAGTGTCCCACTTCTTCTTAGCTAACCTTTTTCCTTGTATGATTTCCTGTACTGTGAGGTTCCACCACCAAGTCTCCTTCTCTCCTTTCCTGCCAGAAGATACACCAAGTACTCTCCTGCCTGCTTCTCTGATCACCTTGGCTGCAGTGGTCCAGTCTTCTGGAAGCTCCTCCCGTCCACCGAGAGCCTGTATCACCTCTTCCCGAAAAGCTGCACAACACTCGTCCTGTCTCAGCTTCCACCACATGGTTCTCTTCTCTGCCTTTGTCTTCCTAATTTTCCTCCCCTACCACCAGAGTCATCTTACACACCACCATCCTATGCTGTCTAGCCACACTCTCCCCTACCACTACCTTACAGTTGGTAACCTCCTTCAGATTACATCGTCTGAACAAAATGTAATCCACCTGTGTGCTTCTACCTCCGCTCTTGTAGGTCACCCTATGTTCGTGCCTCTTCTGGAAAAAAGTGTTCACTACAGCCATTTGCATCCTTGTTGCAAAGTCTACCACCATCTGTCCCTCCAAGTTCCTTTCCTGGATGCCGTACTTACCCATCACGTCTTCATCACCCCTATTTCCTTCACCAACATGTCCATTACAATCTGCACCAATTACAACTCTCTCTCTGTCTGGGATACTCAGAACTACATCATCTAGCTCCTTCCAGAATTTCTCTTTCACCACTAGGTCACATCCTACCTGTGGGGCATAGCCACTAATCACATTACACATAACACCCTTAATTTCAAATTTCAGCCTCATCACTCGATCTGATACTCTTTTCACCTCCAAGACATTCTGAGCCAACTCTTCTTTTAAAATAACCCTGACTCAATTTCTCTTCCCATCTACACCATGGTAAAATAATTTAAACCCTGTCCCTAAACTTCTAGCCTTACTGCCTTTCCACCTGGTCTCCTGGACACACAATATATCAACCTTTCTCCTAATCATCATGTCAACCAACTCCCGAGATTTTCCTGTCATCGTCCCAACATTCAAAGTCCCCACATTCAGTTCTAGGCTCTGTGTTTTCCTCTTCTCTTTCTGCCGGAGAACCCGCTTTCCACCTCTTCTTCTTCTTCGACTTCGACCTACAGTAGCTGAACCGGCGGCGTCAACCTGCACGGCGCCGGTGGCGGACGTTGTTAACCCGGGCCACGGCCGATCCGGTATGGAATTCTTTGGATGAACGCTCATATTTGTTTGGCAAGGTTTTAAGCGGGATGTCCTTCCTGACGCAACCCTCTGCATTTATCCGGGCTTGGGACCGGCCTACAGCCTGCCTAGCATTTAATCTTTTAGCAGTTTTAATATACTCAAGGTTCTTGTGATCTGTCCATACTAAAAACAGAGTCTGTGCCCCCTCGGGCCAGTGTCTCCACTCCATCAAAGCCACCTTGACTGCCAGCAGTTCACGGTCACCAATGTCATAATTTTTCTCAGCTGGGCTCAGTTTTTTGGAGAGAAAAGCACAAGGATGTAATTTATCATCCTTGAGAGATTTCTGGGAGAGCACTGCTCCTATTCCGGCATCAGACGCATCGACTTCTACCACAAACTGCTGTTTGAGATCTGGCAAAGTAAGGATGGGAGCGGAGGTAAAGCTCGATTTAAGTTTTTGAAAAGCTGCCTGACAAAGCGGGTTCCATACAAAAGGTTTGTGTGGCGAGGTAAGATCATGCAAAGGAGAGGCTATAGAACTGACATTTCTGATGAATTTTCTGTCAAAGTTTGCGAACCCTAATAACCTTTGTACATCTTTGCGTGACGTGAGAGTAGGCCAATTAATAACGGCATCGACTTTGCAAGGGTCCATTTTGACTTCATCCTTGATCCAGGACGAAACCCAGAAAAGAAACGGACGCCTTGTGGAATTCACATTTCTCAGCCTTGACATATAGTTGATTCTGCAGTAACCGCTGCAATACAGAGCGGACATGAATAATGTGAGTCTCCTCATCCGGAGAGAATATCAAAATGTTGTCCAAATAGACAAAAACATAAACATTCAACATGTCACGCAGGACATCATTGACAAGGTTTTGGAAAACAGCTGGAGTGTTAGTCAGTCCAAAAGGCATTACCAAATACTCATAATGTCCCGTTGGTAGTGTTGAATGCTGTTTTCCATTCATCCTCCTCCCTTATCCTGACTACGATGATACACATTTCTTCAGTCCAGTTTGGTGAAAATCTTGGCTCCGTCCAGGAACTCAAAGGCGGTGGAGATGAGAGGAAGATAACTGTTTTTTTTTACAGTTATCTCGTTGAGACCCCGGTAATCGATGCAGGGTCGCAGGGTCTTGTCTTTTTTGTCCACAAAGAAAAATCCTGCTCCCGCCGGGGATGAAGATGGGCGAATGATCCTGGCTGCCAGTGATTCTTCCACGTACTCCTACATGGCCTTGTGTTCCGGCCCTGAAAGAGAGAACAACCTCCCTCGTGGGGGTGTGGTTCCAGGCAGCAAGTCAACAGCACAGTCATAAGGTCTGTGGGGTGGAAGGGATTTGGCCTTGGACTTGGAAAAAACGTCTTTAATATCCTGGTAACAGGTGGGTACTTGAGATAAATCAGGATTCCCAGATGGGGTCTGTGGATTGTCCTTAGAAACATAGCCCTGAACATCACATGGCGGCTTGAAACAGTTCCGGGCGCAATTGCTGCCCCATGACATAACCTGCCCAGAGGACCAGTCAATGTGGGGGTTATGTAATTTAAACCATGGGTTCCCTAAGATAAGGTCATGATTCATGGCGTCAAAAACATGAAAACTCATGCGTTCCGAGTGAGAATCAGGAAATGTCAATGTGAGTGTTTGGGTGCGGTGAGTGATCTTGCTCATAAAACTGCCGTCTGCAGCATAGGTGTTGCGGTGGTGTTTTATTTGAAAGGTTCTAAGGTGCATACGTCTAACGAGGATGGAGTTGAGTAAGTTTGCGTCAGAACCAGAGTCAATTAATACAGGTGTATGAATTTCTTGATCAGGAGAGCATAGTGTCACTTTAGGAAGAACCCGTGTAGGGTGTTCCTTAATGAAATTCAGAGTCACCTCTCCCGTGCCCTTGCTACCAGCAACTTTGACGTGACAGCTGTTCACGGAATGACCCAACTGACCGCAGTCGAAGCACCGCCCTTCCTTCAGCAGGCGTTGACATTCCTCAGGGGAGAGACGGAACCTGCCCAGTTGCATGGGTTCATCCGTGGGGAAGCTAGTCAGTGGGTTGAGAACGGAACGACCAGTCAGGTGGGAAATGACGAAAGCGACACACAGGTGATGAGAGGGGCTGGAGCTGTCAACTGATCACCACCTGGTGGTGTGCTGGCTCCGATGGTGCGGGAAGATGCCAGTCTGCAGGCCCAAATGTATTGTGAGGCTCTGCTCGGAACGTCTTGCAGAATCCCCTGTCAGAAGGAGTTTCAACTCCCATCTCCGTTAGAACTTTGCTGATGTTCCGGGGGTGCGGGGGACATCGAGTCCGAGTGGACCATGTTCCGCGCCTCCATTTCTGAGGTGGCCGACCGGAGCTGTGGCCGTAAGGTGGTCAGTGCCAGGCGGCAATCCCCGAACCCGTTGGTGGACACCAACGGTGAGGGATGCCGTCAGGCTGAAGAAGGGGTCCTATTAGGCCTTTTTGGCCTGTGGGACTCCTGAGGCAGCTGATGGGTTCCGGCTGGCCAAGTGGAATGCAGCTTTGGTGGTCGCTGAAGCAAAAACTCGGGTATGGGAGGAGTTCGGTGAGGACATGGAGAAAGACTTCCGGATGGCTTCAAGGAAATTCTGGTCCACCATCCGGCATATCAGGAGGGGGAAGCAGTGCACCATCAACATTGTCTATAGGGGGATGGGGCACTGCTGACCTCGACTCGGGACGTTGTGAGTCAGTGGGGAGAATACTTCGAAGACCTCCTCAATTCCACCGACACGCCTTCCCATGAGGAAGCAGAGTCTGGGGTCTCTGAGGCGGGCTCTCCTATCTCTGGGTTTGAGGTCACCGAGGTGGTTAAAAAGCTCCTCGGTGGCAAGGCCCCGGGGGTGGATGAGATTCTCCCGGAGTTCTTAAACGCTCTGGATGTTGTGGGGCTGTCCTGTTTGATAAGCCTCTGCAACATCATATGGACATCAGGGACAGTGCCTCTGGATTGGCAGACTGGGGTGGTGGTCCCCCCTTTTAAGAAGGGGGACCGGAGGGTGTGTTCCAACTCCAGGGGGAACTCCTCAGCCTCCCTGGTAAGGTCTATTCCGGGGTGCTGGAGAGGAGGGTCCGTCGGGAAGTCGAATCTCAGATCCAGGAGGAGCAGTGTGGTTTTTGTCCTGGCCGAGGAACAGTGGATTCATTCGCCCTTCCTCGTCTGTGGTTGGGGCCGGTTTCTTTTTTGTAGAAAAGAAAGACATCACTCTCCGCCCATGCATTGACTACCGTAGACTCAATGACATCACCATAAAGAACAAATCACCACTACCCCTCATTGACCCGTGATTCGAAACCCTCTGCGATGCCCAGATATTTACCAATTTGGACCTACG
This sequence comes from Phycodurus eques, assembly GCF_024500275.1. Taxonomy (NCBI): domain Eukaryota; kingdom Metazoa; phylum Chordata; class Actinopteri; order Syngnathiformes; family Syngnathidae; genus Phycodurus; species Phycodurus eques. The sequence continues at coordinate 5,814,758 of NC_084541.1, forward strand.
AAATGCCTACCACCTCATCCGTATCCAAGAGGGGGATGAATGGAAGACCACTTTCAATACCCCAATCTGACACTTATTATAATTGGTCATGCCATTCGGATTAACCAACGCCCCCGCAGTCTTTCCAGCATTCATCAACGACGTCCTCCGTGATATGTTAAACCGGTTCGTTTTTGTTTAACTGGACGACATCCTAATTTTCTCCCGCTCCCCAGAAGAACACCGCACTCATGTACGCCAAGTCCTCCAATGCCTCCTCTGTACGTCAAATGGGGAAAATGTGAATCCCACCTCTCCTCCGTACATTTTCTCGGCTACATTATTGCCAAATAACAATTGCAAACAGACCCTGCCAAAAACCAAGCAATCGCTGACTGGCCCATTCCCACCGAACTACAACGTTTCCTTGGATTCGTCAACTTCTACCGCCGCTTCATGCACAATTACAGCAAGGTCGCACTTCCCCTCACCAGCCTTACATCCACCAACTCCCCATTTCAGTGGATCCCGGCAGCATCCCAAACTAAAAAACCCTTTCCACCAGTGCTCCCATCCTACGCCACCCCGACCCCTCCCTCCAGTTCGTCGTGGAGGTTGACGCCTCGGACACTGGGGCAGGGCCGTCCTCTCGCAGCGGGACCCCACGTCCCAGAAACTTTGTCCCTGTGCCTTTTTCTCTCGTCACCTGTCCCCCGCAGAGAGGAATTATGACGTTGGCAACCGAGAGCTACTAGCCATCATATGGGCATTGGAGGAGTGGAGTCACTGGCTGGAGGGGACTGAGGTACCGTTTATATTCTGGACAGATCACAAGAACCTTTCTTACCTCCGTTCCGCCAAACGCCTTAACCCAAGACAAGCTCTTCCCAAGCCGCTTCAATTCCAACCTCTCCTTCCAACCTGGATCCTGCAACAGTAAACCTGACGCCCTATACCGCATGTTCTCACCACCCTCCAGCCCCTGCTGAACACGAGACTATCCTCCCTTCCTCCTGCTTTCGTTGGTGCTGCCTCATGGGAGATAGAACAAATTGTCAAACGCGCTCAACAACCCAAAGACCGGACCTCCTAATCGTCCTTTCATACCCGATTCCGCAGGCTCTGGTGTCCTTCAGTGGGCCCACAACTCCAAGTTCACGTGTCATCCCGGCATCACCCGCACAATTCACTTCATCCAGCAGCACTTCTGGTGGCCCAGCCTCCTGGAGCTCATTCTTCCCATTGATTGAGTACACCCACAACTCCCTCACCAGCTCCCCCACAGTTATGTCTCCGTTCATGGCCTGCTACGGTTTCCAACCTCCTTTGTTCAAGGAACAGGAGCATGCAGTGGCGGTGCGTTGACCATCCACGAACAGGATGTGAGACGTATGTTCAAACAACAAAAGATCAACAAAGCAACAGGCTCAGACCTTGTGTCCCCATTCTGCCTCAAAGTCTGTGGGGACCAGCTCGCTCCAGTCTTCACAGTGATTTTCAATAGATTTCTGGAACTGTGTGAAGTACCATCCTGTTTCAAACGCTCCACCATCATCCCATTCCCAAAGAAACCTGCAATCTCAGGTCTGGATGACTGAAGGCCTGTCACCCTGACATCTGTGGTCACGAAGTCCTTTGAACGCCCCATGCCGGACCACCTATAGAGCATCACAGGTCCCATGCTGGAGTCCCTGCAGTTTGCCTAGCGAGGAAAATGGTCTGTGGATGTCAACATGGGACTGCACTTCATCCGAGAACACCTCAACAGCACAGGGGCCTGCGCAATGATCCTCGGGACCTGAAGTGAGAGACCAACATCAACTCCATCCTCAAAAACGCCCAGCAGAGGATGTATGTCCTGGGGCTTCTGAGGAAGCACAGCCTACCACAGGAGCTGTTGAGGCAGTTCTACACAGCAGTCATCGAATCAGTCCTGTGTTCTTTTATCACAGTCTGGTTTGGTGCTGCCACAAAAAAGGACAAACTCCGACTGCAACGGACAATCAAAAATGTGCTATATGTGACACGAAGCGCATTCAAAGTTTTGCATTCAAAAGTTTTGACAATCAGCTGGTCTGCGGGTTGAATTTTTGTCATTTCTGTCCACTTGTGTTTGCTTTCTGTTGTATAAATCAATGTACAATGCAATGAAAATTTAGGATGGGTCTATTTTAATGTTTACAAAGAAGCGCAAAAAATGTCCTCTGCTTTCCCCACCTTCCACGGGACATCACAGTCAGTACAAATACTTTGTTACTGTAGTTATATTTAATTTTAACATATCAATATGATTCTATTCCTGGCAATCTTCACTTTTGCTATACTACATTTCCTCAATAATTTCTGTAATATTCCCCTAGCCATCCTCGTTACTCATTACAAAATAATATCTAAAGCTATTGTTCATTGCCATGGTGGCTGGTCAATAGAGGGCCTTCACTGATGGTGGCCACCACATTACTTTCATTGAAGACAAAAAATAAATACAAATATTTATAATAAAAAAATTCAAAATATATGTATATCTTTCTAGATGATCAAGGTAAATAGTATATAGGTAAAGATGAGGAAAGTTGTTTTGTTCATCTCAGGTGTCTGTATTCATCTCATTTGTCTGTATTCAATTGAATATAGTTTGCAAAGGATGTTCAAATCATTGTATTCTGTTATTATTTAGATTTTACACAACGTCCCTACTTCATTGAAATTGGGGTTTGTTATTTGATTATGCATTTCTGGTCTGGAACACAGAAATCTTCACCCATTAACTCTAATTTAAAATTTGACATGCACAGTCGCTCCTCTTCAATGGAATAGATTGGACCAAGGTGAGAAACAACATTCCAGTGCCCGAGATCGCCGACAACAGTTCTGTCACCACACCAGTTTTGTAATAATTTTTGGGGGGATATGCATACTGGTTAATTTCAAGTTTAACAAGTACAAGAAATGACTTGTTACAGTGCCACTTTCAGTTTTTTTTTACTTATTACAACAAAGGGAGTCGTTGTGCAACCGTGTTATTATAGTGGCATTCTTTTATTTTGAAGGCCAGCTCCAGGATTTCACACAGAGTCGTTGTTGCCTTCAGCTGTTCATAAAAGCTTACATTGTAGAATATGTCTTGCCATCTGTTGAACCCCTTCAAACACAATAAGACAGTATGGACTAAAATATTGTTTATTTAGAATAATATAAATACACAGTTTAAATTCACATAATAATTGGACTTATTTCATAAAAGTTAATGCGTGAAAGCAAGTACAATTCTGAAAAAGTTTATGTTACTCTATTTGACTTAAACTTGCACCCATAGTTGTTTTTCTGCACAATACAATCAATTAGATATGACCGAGTTTTTCTCTATGTGGTAGTTTTGAGTAGCTGAGAGACAGGGACAAATGAAAAACAATGTCATTTTTCTCAATACAGCTTGGTAATTGGTAATTATAACTTAATTTATTGGTAATTATAACTTAACCCACATGACTCTTGAGACAAAACTTTAATTTGTGTCACACGCTTTGTGGATATAGTACTAATTTAGAGTGTCCAAAACCTTCCTTCACATGTTTTCACATTGATACAGTCCATAGGAGGCCTAGTAATGATTAAATGGTGCAGTCTCCTTCAACTCATGGTACCCCTGGTGGTTTGGCTCTGCGAAGAGACAGAAAGGTAGTTAGGAGTAGGAATTACTACAATTCCATCTCTTCTACATTCACCAGTGGTTTGACAAATAGAGGTGATTCAGTATGGAATTGTGGAATACAATAAAGCAGAAAAACACAGACTAACAATTGTGCAGAACAATGATTCTTCATTAATTCACTTGTATATAATGTACATGTTTTTAGAACATTGATTGGTTATAAAGTTCACTTAATGATTTTCTGTACATCCCAAATGATGTAGGTGAAAATAGCCACTAGTAGAATGCGTTTGAGTGTGTAGATCAGTGTTACGGTACCAAAACTCATATTCTCCTCCACCATTGGCCTCTGTTCGTTGGAGTTTACAATTCGTCCCTGCGCCGCTCCCAGAATAGTCATGATATCCACAAGGTTGAACTTCCCTTCCTCTTTGGCTTCCTGCACCTCCTCTGCCAACTCCATTGCGGCCTCCTCCCTTTCTTCAATCTCCTCTTGGCTCAGCATTGCATTCAGTCCTTGTCCTGCTGTAGTCTGACCAACCATCGGCGGTGCCAGAGAGCACAAAGCCCTAACCTTCCCATATGACTTTAGGTGTGCAACATTGGCCCGCAGGAAGAGCAAGAGCACATTGAGATCATTCAGGGGACACCCTAGCCTGCGTTGGTTGAGAAGATCCAGGGCTGGAAGGACCTCATATACGGAGATGAAGGTGGTGTCCCAAACAAAGAGCCTAATGATACTGAACAGGACAATTGGTGCTAACAGAACATAGATGGCACCATTGGCTACACTTATCACCTGAAAGACCAACTGGCCGATCATTTTACATTGAACCAGCTCAGGAATCCAGTTCTGATCGCGTAGCATGCCGCTACGCACAAAACAGCTGAATTCATCCTGCAGGAAGGCGGACAGGTGGAAGTAGGCAAGATAAAGACAGGCAGCCGTCATGAAGGTCAGCAGGAGGAAGCCCCGCAGGAAAAGCATGCTCACGAGGAAATAGGAGTTTTTCTTGCACTGCATGTATCTCTCCAGGAGGGGGTACTCAAAGTATCGCTTCCTCTTGGCTCTGCACATAAACAAAAAGAGAAGAATATGAGCACCATCTGTATGTTCATTCAGCTGCAGATAATTCCTAGTGGGAACCAAGCACATTCTATATTTAACTTATAGGCGCTGCTTACCACATTAGCCACAGTAGGCCTCCATCAAGACCGTTCCCCCATATTTTCTGGAATCTTACCTTATCATTACACAGATGCATTTAATTTGGCAGGAACAGATGGCACTGTTGTTTCTGCCATGTTTCCATTTACGTTGTATCTATTTTGTTACTTAATTGAGTCAGTATTTTTTTTCTTTTGCCCCCAGTTCTTACAAAATGAATTACCAAAAGGATAAACATAAATCAATTGAATGTGCAAAACCAGAGACATACCTCATAATCAAGTAACTAATACATCAACTCCAACTCTTATCCCCCCCACCCCCACCCCGAATTGTATTTATTCAGTGTAATTGGTTAAGTATAAAAGACAATAGGACATAAAAACAGAAATTTTTAGAATGAACTAAAGCAGCAATTGGGAGTCCGTCTCGTATGGATGAATGGACATAAATACCACAGAAACACTGTATAATCTTAGAGAAGGTCTTCCGAGAAGACAAAGTCCTTATTTAACATATTTAACAAAGGGCCCAGGTAGTAATTTCTTACCTGTGCAGTTCTGCCTGAAATGTTAATGGGTTCTTGGTATTTTGCCGCAAATCCAGGATGCTCTGAGCCAATCGAACTGAGCGGTTATATGACTTGTCTAGTTCATCAATTATGAATAGCAGGTCTGAGCCGAGCGAAGGCACCACAAGCTGGCGCCAGATGAGAGCCGGCAGATACATTAACACTGCCATAGCCAGAAGAGAATATGGGAACATCTAAAGAGGAGTGACAGAGAAAACATGGAAGAAGAAAATTTACAATCCAATTTCTTTACAGTGTGTCACAGTACTTTTTGGTTAATTTGTGATTGTGCCATAAATGTCACAAAAAGGAACCGGTTTTTCTACCAACAAAACAATCAGCTTCCTATTTAAAGGGACATGTGAAGTATAATACTCACTTTGGTCTACAAACTAAAAACCCTCTACAAACGGTATGCTCAAATCAAATGAATTTCACTCACTTTATGTACCCAAAGGGAGCGCTCCTCAAAGTTCCCATTGCTATCAAACTCGTGATGCATGAGGGAATCCCAGCAGTATGTATCCACATAGCTGGCCTGCTTCATTGTGAAATTGCTGGGAGGAAAACAGCTAATCTGTGGGCCTGCGAAAAAAGCAACATTATCAGTACCATGATCTGGTAATAAAATATGAGCCATTTGAGACACATTTTAACCTTACTTCAATAAAATGCCTTCAAGCAAACCTTAACTTGAGGTATTTTATACACAACGCTCACACCCGATGCACAACCACAAATTAACTGTAATGTGTTATCCTTTGTAATATTGTCATTCACCGACCACAGGGTCCTATTTCAGCAGCAAATTACCCTTGATCTAAAATAATAATTTCATTGTAAATATTTGGATGAGTCAAATTAATTCTAATGACTTGAACCAACCAGCAAAACATTGTTGTCCAGTCTAAAGTTTGCAGTTTAAATTATTCTTGGTTCACATGTGCACCTGACCAGAGTACAAGTACTTAGCAAGAAATGGTGTAGGGATTGGGCGAGAACATGACGACTGCACCGGATCCCAACAAGGGATAGATAGCTAGGATAGGCTCCAGCACACACGCGACCCTTGTGAGGATAAGGGGAACGGATGATGAGATGAGATGAAAACAATTAGTCTCTGACTGTGTTTGGGACTGAGTTCTGATTTGAGAGGGCAGCAGGTTACTATCAGCAGAGAGGAGGGTTCGTTGGTGTGCCAATGGAAGAGCTCAGTTTGGTAAATTGTAGACAGGTTATGGAGGGCCTTGTAGGTCAGGAGGAGGATTTGTCAACAATTCAAAAGTTAGCCTCCTTTGGGGTTGTCATTATAGCCAGTATACTGGCAGTACATGCTATATATATATATAGCACGGGGGCCGACTGGTTAGAGCGTCAGCCTCACAGTTCTGAGGACCCGGGTTCAATCCCCGGCGCCGCCTGTGTAGAGTTTGCATGTTCTCCCCGGGCGCTCGGGTTTCCTCCCACATCCCAAAAACATGCATTAATTGGTGACTCTAAATTGCCCGTAGGTGTGACTGTGAGTGTGAATGGTTGTTTGTTTGTATGTGCTCTGCGATTGGCTGGCAACCAGTTCAGGGTGTACCCCGCCTCCTGCCCGATGACAGCTGAGATAGGCTCCAGCACGCCCGCAACCTGAGTGAGGAGAAGCGGCTCAGACAATGGATGGATGGATATATATATATATATATATATATATATATATATATATATATATATATACAGTGGGTACGGAAAGTATTCAGACCCCTTACATTTTTCACCATTTGATATATTGCAGCCATTTGCTAAAATCATTTAAGTTCATTTTTTCCTCATTAATGTACACACAGCACCCCATATTGACAGAAAAAACGGAATTGTTGAATTTATTGCAGATTTATTAAAAAAAGAAAACTATCACGCAGCCATAAGTATTCACTATTTAGTAGAAGCACCCTTTTGAGCTAATACAGCCAGTCTTTTTGGGAATGATGCAACAAGTTTTTCACACCTGGATTTGGGGATCCTCTGCCATTCCTCTTTGCAGATCCTCTCCAGCTCTGTCAGGTTGGGGGGTGAACAGCCATTTTCAGGTCTCTCCAGAGATGCTCAGTTGGGTTTAAGTCAGGGCTCTGGCTCGGCCATTCAAGAACAGTCACGGAGTTTTTCTGAAACCACTCCTTTGTTATTTCAGCTGTGTGCTTAGGGTCATTGTCTTGTTGGAAGGTGAACCTTCGGCACCCAGTCTGAGGTCCTGAGCACTCTGTAGAAGGTTTTCGTCCAGGATATCCCTGTACTTGGCCGCATTCATTATTCCTTCAATTGCAACCAGTCGTCCTGTCCCTGCAGCTGAAAAACACCCCCACAGTATGATGCTGCTACCACCATATTCATATAGGTGATGAGCAGTGCCTGGTTTTCTCCACACATACCACTTAGAATTAAAGCCAAAAAGTTGTATCTTGGTCTAATCAGACCAGAGAATCTTATTTCTCACCATCTTGGAGTCCTTCAGGTGTTTTTTTTTAGCAAACTCCATGCTTTTCATGTGTCTTGCACTGAGGAGAGGCTTCCGTCTGGCCACTCTGCCATAAAGACCCGACTGGTGGAGGGCTGCAGTTATGATTGACTTTCTAGAACTTTTGCCCATCCCCCGACTGCATCTCTGGAGCTCAGCCACAGTGATCTTTGGGTTCTTCTTTACCTCTCTCACCAAGGCTCTTCTCCCCCATCGCTCAGTTTGGCCAGACGGCCAGCTCTAGGAAGGGTTCTGGTCACCCCAAAAGTCTTCCATTTAAGGATTATGGAGGCCACTGCGCTCTTAGGAACATTAAGTGCAGCAGAAATTTTTTTGTCACCTTGGCCAGATCTGTGCCTTGCCACAATTCTGTCTCTGAGCTCTTCAGGCAGTTCCTTTGACCTCATTATTCTCATTTGATCTGACATGCACTATAAGCTGTAAGGTCTTATATAGACAGGTGTGTGGCTTTCCTAATCAAGTCCAATCAGTATAATCAAACACAGCTGGACTCCAATGAAGGTGTCGAACCATCTCAAGGATGATCAGAAGAAATGGACAGCACCCGAATTAAATATATGAATGTCACAGCAAAGGGTCTGAATACTGATGGCTATGTGATATTTCAGTTTTTCTTTTTTGATTAATCTGCAGAAATTTCAACAATTCTGTTTTTTTTTCTGTCAATACGGGGTGCTGTGTCAAATTTAATGAGGAAAAAATTAACTTAAATGATTTTAGCAAAGGCTGCAATATAACAAAGAGTGAACAATTTAAGGGCGGTAATACTTTCCGTACCCACTGTATATACAGTGGTGGGCAGTACATTTCGGACTTGAGCCTTCAGTGAGGACTTAACACCTCTTAAAACACCACTATCACGTTGCCAAATAATATAAAAAAAAACAAAACACACAACATAACAATTAGGGCTGTACGATATTGGAAAAAAAATTACATTGCGATTTTTTTAAACCTGCGATATATATTGTGACGTGAAATAATACAGGATCAGTGTTGGGAAAGTTTGTTTTCTACGCAAATTAGTTCAAAATTCTGTTCACTGTTCAAAGTTCAGACTTCATTTTTTTCAACATGTTGCTGATGGGTGGCACGGTGGGCGACTGGTTAGCATATCTGCCTCTTAGCTCTGAGGACCGGGGTTCAAATCCCGGCCCCGGCTGTGTGGAGTTTGCATGTTCTCCCCGGGCCTGCGTGAGTTTTCGCCGGGTACTCCGGTTTCCTCCCACAAACAAAAACATGCGTGGTGGGTTGATTGAAGACTCTAAATTGCCTGTAGGTGTGAATGTGAGCGGGAATGGTTGTTTGTTTATATGTGGGCTGCAATTGGCTGGCGACCAGTTCAGGGTGTACCTTACCTCCCGCCCGAAGATAGCTGGGATAGGCTCCAGCACGCCCGCGACCCTAGTGAGGCTAAGCGGTACAGAAAATGGATGGCTGGATGTTGCTGATGGGCTATTACCCCCAAAATACTGGCATTTCATTTTCCCATTGTTGCCCCCCATTCAATCCACCCAAGTAGCCAGCTGCAACCTTCACCCTACAATCTCAAAAACATGAGGAGAAATGTGTTGCTTGAATGGTATATATTTTTTTTAATTTATGAAGAATTATTACAAAAACAGGACTTTTGTCATTAATGTGCAAACAAAACACGCAACACAGTATGACAGCAACAATGGTGAAAGTACATTGATAATTTTGCATTCCTAGCAGCTCTGGCTCACTATATTAACAAAATATTTTATCTTATCTACTCTTGTATTACAAAAAAAATGAATTCCATATTATCGTTATGCGATCGTAGTGTTTTAACTAAAGCATTCTGATATAAAAAAAAAAATACTTTCCAAGTATTACATTTTTACTTGGGGCATGGTGGCCGACTGGTTAACACATCTAACTCACAATTCTGAGGACCCAAATCTGGCCTCGTCTGTATGGAGTTTGCATGTTTTCCCTGTGCCTGCGGGGGCTTCCTCTGGGTACTCAGGTTTCCTCCCACGTCCCCAAAACATGCATGGTAGATTAACTGAAGACATTAAATTGCCCGTCGGCATGAATGTATGTGCAAATGTCTGGGATAGGCTCCAGCACGCTCACGACCCTAGTGAGGATAGGCGGCACGTAAAATGGATGGATGGAAACATTTTTACAATTATGTACTGTGGTACAAAAGAACCAATTCGGTCCCATTTACACATTGTCCTTGAACCCACCTTGCACACTCACGCAGCTGTGGCGTGCCATCCTAGTTTCTTTCTGAAGAGCGAAATATGAAATGCAGCAGTTGCACATTGTTTCCTGTGTTCTCTTTCATGCTTATAATACAATGAGATAAGTATACAACAATATGGGCTGCTTCTTGTGTTGTTTCGAGCGTTATCATTTACCATAACGTTGGGGCTAATCTTATTAGCATGTCCAAACAGGTCCCTCGGCTGGTCACTTCTTAACATTGCAGTTGATTCACTGTACAGTGGAACCTCGATAAAACGGACCACGCTATAACGGATATGGGATAAAATAGACTGTCAGGACCGAACAATGTGTCCATGTTTTCACATAAACTGCTGTTGACAAAGTCTGTTCATTCCAGAATTGGCCACTGTTGTTTACCGGCGCTGTGGCGCCATGTATGTAGGCAGAGAATAGGACAGATGAATTTCCGGGTCACAGATATACAATATGACTTAGCTCCAGCCAGCAGAGTAGTCCGTGCCTCCAGTATGTCGTGGTCATGTTTAATGTCTCAACATTCCATCAAAGGCAATGCATTGACATATGGTGGCCATGTTGAATGTGACGACGTTTCCAGGCATTGTATTGACGTGATGGCAATGATGGCAGGAGTTCTATCTGCTCTCGAACAGAGTTCTACACAGAGAGAGAGCAGCATTTCATGGGCGGCGTTTGTTTTTTTAAACCGATAGCTCTGGAGCCGTACTGCAGTCTGGAACATGCTATTTTTGCCACAGTAAAAGTTTTTTGTCAAGCCGTTCACCATCTATGCCTATGGCATCTCATCTTACCCAATTGTGGAAATAGAAATCACACTTATTTCTCATGGCTCTTGAAAGGGACCCACCCAACCCTACAACAACAAGCACACCAGCGTGGTAAATATTATATATATATATATATATATATATATATATATATATATATATATACACACACACACACACAGACACACGCACACATTGTATATAAAAAGTCAACAGACCCCTGCAGAGAGCTACCACAACATTAGAGGGATCTCATTATTCAAAGGTGTCAGTCAGGACTCAGAGAAGGTTAAAAATAATTTCCAATGCATTAAATATAGCATGGAACACAGTGAAGACTGTCATCTTCAAGTGGAGAAAATATGGCATACCAATACTACTAATAATAATAATACCGTACTGTACATCCCTCCAACATTGATGAAAAGACAAGAAGAAAAGTCAGGTTGGCCAACAGCAGCATTTCTTCTGCAGGAATTTCTGTCAAGTACAGGCTGTTTCGTACATATGACAACAATCTCCTGTCTTCTTATGTCCGGGCTATTGGTCAAAGAAGAACATCCAAGCCCAACTTCAGTACATTGTGCAAAACCAATGTACTGTAACTTCAGTACATTGTGCAAAAACACACAAATCTCTCAAACACATGTTGGTAAAATGTGTTCTGATCCAATGAAACTATAAACCCGTAATTTATTTTTTGCACAATGACCAGGCATAACAACAAAGCTAAGTAGACTTAATATTTACTGTATCCTTTTCAGCACATCATCCATCCATCCATTTTCTGAGCCGCTTCTCCTCACTAGGGTTGCGGGCGTGCTGGAGCCTTTCCCAGCTGTCATCGGGGTACACCCTGGACTGGTTGCCAGCCAATCGCAGGGCACATAAAAACAAACAACCATCTGCACTCACATTCACACCTACAGGTAATTTAGAGTCTCCAATTAATGCATGTTTTTGGGATGTGTGAGGAAACCACAGTGCCCGGAGAAAACCCACGCAGGCACGAGGAGAACATGCAAACTCCACACAGGTGGGGCCGGGGATTGAACCCGGATCCTCAGAACTGTGAGGCTGACGCTCTAACCAGTCGGCCACCGTGCCACCTTCAGGACATCAAACCCACACTTCGTATTTTTTCCACAGTCATATTAGGTTAAATACAGATTATGTTCATATTTGAATTACATACCGTGTACATATAATCATGAACCAGACACTCAATTATTCTAATAATTCAATGAAACAAATTATGAAATTATATCCAAAATACAATTAGTGTTTTATTTAAGCATGACACATTTTTTGTTAAGAAAACATGGAATAATTTTTTAAAATGTTGTTTACTGTATGCTTTATTCAGTGCATTATTTTAAAAACCGTGTGTGTGTGACTACTTCCCAAAATAGCGCTTCTCCACCTTGGACTTACTTGATTTTCACACAACCACATAAGTTAAACAACACACACACGCATCTTCCATTTCCCAAGTCTACTCCACCCTTAAACAGAAACTAGGGAGGGAACGCACCAAGGCTGTGCCCCACCTACACTGGCTGAGCCTCACAAACAGAAACATAGGGTTTCTATTTTTGAAATGCAGCCTCTATATCTGCTCAGTAGGAACACACTCTCTAATTAAATCTTAGGACGTCAGCTAGTCGAGCTCAATAGAGGCAAACATAAGGTCCACATTCTGTGTGCAATATGTTTGTAATTTGAGCAACATTTTCCAATATACCTGAACATGCGCTTGATAAAATCACGATAACTGTGAAACATACAAATATATGCAGTGCATGGATGAATGCTTGGATATATGTACATTTTCCATTGGCAATTAACCTCTTGAAATGGAATTCATTATGTACTTGTATTTGTCCTCGAGAACTCAAGTTCTTGCATCATACATTTTTGCACTGGATACTTTGGTACAACTGGCTGCTAACTAGGAGGAAACGTTCCACTTTGCGACCGGCTCATACATCATTCCTCCAGTGAAGTGACGCTCAAATATCCAATACAGAAGTAGACAATAATCAAACACAATACAGAAAGTCAGTCCCATCCTATTGTATGAGGGGGAGTCAAAAAGTTATGATCCCAGTTTTCCTCTAGCTTTATTTAATGCAATGGAAAGGCAATACAGTATATGCATAGAAACAAACCCCAAAACGTGGTGAATTTCTATTGTTACTTTTCAATACAATCTCCCTTTTTCTCAACACCGACTGTCCATCGATGAACAAGGGTATGTATGGCAGTCTGGTAAAATTCAGTAGGCTGCACTTTTAAACAGTTTTTTAAAGTTTACACCGATCTGATCGGCCTGATCGGTATCGGCCGATATTTAGCATTTTATGCTGATCAGCTTTAATGTCATAATTCGCCGACCCGATCAATGACGTCATTGATCGGTTCTGCAAAAGACATTTACTCCGCGTCGCCATCGTGTACAGTATATTTGAATACAAAAGCGAGTTTATTATTATATGGATGGATGGATGGATAAATAATGTATGTTCGTCTATTTATGACAGTGAGGCATGGTGACAGACAGAACAAATGAATGGTCTTCTATTAGATGGCAGGAAGTAAATACAGTAATTAATGTATCCACTTTTTTTTAGGCATCAGCCTATCTAAGCTGCCTTCGGGCTAGAGGTGAGGAACTTAACTGGTTGCCAGACAATCGCAGGGCACATATAGACAAACAACTATTCACACTCACATTCACACCGTCGGACAATTTAGTTTTCAATCAACCTACCATCAGTGTTGGGGAGATTACTTTGTAAATGTAGTTGGTTACAATTACAATTTACCCTGTTAAAAATGTAATGGTAGTGTAACTATTTTAATTACTTTCTCAAAGTAATTGAACTAATTACATTTGATTACATTTTGATTACTTTTCTTAATTTTGAAAGAATACATCAACAGGACACTCGGATGTTTGAAAACAAATGATTAAAACCACAGATCATTATTTTGGAAATAATGAAATCATACTGTCCACCACATGGTTGTCTGCTCTGCCTTTGTCTTCTCAATGTTGCTCCCCACCACCAGAGTCATCTTACACACCATGATCCTATGCTCTCTAGCCGCCTTCTCCCCTACCATTACCTGACAGTCAGTAGCCTTCTTCAGATAACATTGTCTGCACAAGATGTAATCCACCTGCGTGCTTCTACCTCCGCTCTTGTAGGTCACCCTATGTTCTTGCCCCTTCTGAAAGAAAGTGTTCACTACAGCCATTTCCATCCTTTTTGCAAAGTCTACCACCATCTGTCCCTCCAGGTTCCTTTCCTGGATGCCAAGCTTAGGCTTCTTCATTTAGTAGAAGCACCCTTTTGAGCTAATACAGCCAGTCTTTTTGGGAATGATGCAACAAGTTTTTCACACCTGGATTTGGGGATCCTCTGCCATTCCTCTTTGTAGATCCTCTCCAGCTCTGTCAGGTTGGGGGGTGAACATTGGTGGACACCCATTTTCAGGTCTCTCCAGAGATGCTCAGTTGGGTTTATGTCAGGGCTCTGTCTGGGCTATTCAAGAACAGTCACGGAGTTGTTCTGAAGCCACTCCTTTGTTATTTTAGCTGTGTGCTTAGGGTCATTGTCTTGTTGGAAGGTGAACCTACGGGCCAGTCTGAGGTCCTGAGCACTCTGGAGAAGGGTTTCGTCCAGATATCCCTGTACTTGGCCGCATTCATCTTTTCTTGGATTGCGACCAGTGTCCCTGTCCCTGCAACTGTAAAACACCACCACAGCAAAATGCTGCCACCACCATGCTTCACTGTTGGGACTGTATTGGACAGGTGATGAGCAGTTCCTGGTTTTTGCCACACATGCCACTTAAAAAGTCAAGCAGAGCGCTCATCACACAACAACATTTATAGATGTTGGAACTCGGTGCACACATAAGGCGCGCCGCATTATAAGGCGCCCCGTCCATTTTGGACTTTATGGTCGTGAAAATACGGTAATTAAATCTACAAGGGAAAACTAAAGGGTAAACTGTGCAGAGGGATTTTACTACAAAGGGTAAACATTCGTACAGAAGGCTGAACTCAGGACATAAGGGTGGGACATGAGGATGTGCGGTGAGAGATGCGATAGCTGGGAATTTCTGTGCTCGCTAGTATAAACCCAATTATGCACCCATTTGTACTTGGTAATCAGCAAGTTGTACTCATATTTCGCAGGAAAGGATTTAGGTAGGTGGGTTGATCCTCCCGATGGCTGGGCAAGGGCGCCGACAGGTTGATTTGAAGACAAAGGAGGATAAAGAAAAAAGGTGACGCAAAAGAGCCAGTGGCCAAATCGCTTGGGTGACGTTGTTCGTCACATGCTCAGAGAAAACTTGCGCCGCAAATCTTTCCTGCCAGGATTCCTGTCAGTGGTGACTCACCCGCACACACAAGTTTAGTTTTGGGGAGCTGGTAGAATAACTCTGCCGTCCGTGATCGTCGGCGCGGCAGGGAAGCTTCCTGGCTGGGAGCCAGTGTCTTCAGCAGAGCAGGAGAACAAGCGGCAGAGAACAAAAAGCTTCACTCTTTTGTACCAAGGAATTGCATTGTCACACACACCATGGTTAATCTATGCAATGAGCGTTTCAACTTTTTTTGGTGGCTAAGAACACTTAATGTCCATTCTGTAACATGTCCATGTTATTTGAGGTAAAAACAATCAACTATTCGGTTGATAAAAAGATTGGGCAGGGTGACCTGAAAGACATTTGAAAAGAGGGTTTCCCAAATTCTGGGTCATTAAATCAGTTTGCAGAAAAAGGTCTTTGTTGGAGAAACCATTCAGAATAGCTGTGGGAGGACTGTTAATTAGTTTATGGTCCAGTTGATGAGAAAACCAGGTTTCCTGTATCCTGGGGAAACAGACTTGCTCGTTGAGGGTCAGAGGAGAAGTATGCAGAAGGTATCAGTTGTTGGGGTTTGCCGTTGACAACCATGCCATGGGCATATTTGCTACAGTATTATGGCCCCAACCATGCTCACTGGAACGCTCAGAAGGTTAGATAGGTGCCTGTAACCAATGCCACCGTTATGTTTTGCAACAATTACTTAGCTATGGTCTTGAGACAGCTCTCTGTTCTTACCCATTATGAGATGTGTCTTGACTCACACCTTGGCAATGAGACCTTTTTGTTGGCCATAAATTAGGACTGAACCCAATAATATTCATTTGCACTGATAAGGGGCTGGATTTCTGTTTGATTATTGATACATTTTAGGTGTTGTCTTTACTTTCCATGCCTTTTTGCACCCCCCTTTCTTCACGTGTTCAATACCCGTGTTCAATAACAACTGTCATCTTAAAAAGGAGGACGTGATATGAAAACAAATCCTCACTTTTGTGGCTTTTCTTCACGTATAATTGTAATGTAAATGTGGTTTAGGAAATTTCCATGATTACAATTTCATCATGAACATTTCCATGACTAACTAATTTAATTACACATTTTCTTCATGTAATGTAAAGGATTACAATTGCATAAATTTTCTAACTAAATTATGTAATCTCATTACATGTAATTAGCTACTCCCCAACACTGCCTACCATGCGTTTTTCTGGAATGTGGGAGGCAACAAGAGTAAGCAGAGAAACCCACACAGGCACAGGGAGAACATGCAAATTCTACACAGTAGGGTCAGAGCCCAGATTCGAACCATGATCTCTGAACTGTGAAGCGGATACGCTAACCAGTCGGTCACTGTGCCGCCTCATAACCAACCAACATGACCAAAGAGGCCAATAGAGAGAGATTCTCCTCCGAATGAGGAAGATGCAGTGTCGCACGTCGTGTTTTCCGGCATAAAATAAGTCAAGCCAACCGCCACAGCGATTGTTCATACTATGCATGACGGTAACACACCTCCAATGCGCTGTGAGACCCAACTTCAAAATAAAATACATGGACTGCAATGCTTTGTTAGGGTTTTATTTTGAAGTTGGCCATCGCTGTGCATTGGCATCGTGCTACCGTAATGCAAAGTATGAACACTTGCGGCGGCTAACTTGACTCCGACTCGAAGCTTGAACTGCTAAATTAAATAAATACTGTCCGTGCAGGGTAATTGTGAATGTGACCATCCTGTGCCTACCTTCGTCTTCATTTTTGTCTCTTTTCTCTTAGAACTTGCATTCACGATTCTCAGTAATCACCAGGAATAAAGTAGCCTTTTCATTGTTCCAACAAGTGTTGTCAATTAGCAAATTGGCAAGTTGACACACTTGCAACATCACTTCCGTGATTAACGGCCAATGCACGCGCCCATTCCATGGAAAATTCTGCCATAAAAGTGAAATACATCAATATAGAAGTGTATTTTTCAGCTTTTTCGGTGAGCTAAACTAATTAATTACATGTCGTTTACCACAGGTTATAGTTTCTGGACCATCCCCACAATTGGTGAAATCCATGAAATAGCGACCACATTTTAAAAAATAGATTAGTTATATTAATATATATGCTAATATATATATTAATATATATATTAATATATTAGCATATTTTAAAGCTGTATGAACCTTCCCAGACTCCTATTAACCTCTACCATACTCCTATACTCTTAAACATATTTTAAACTCTTAAAAATATAGTAATGCACAGCAGTACTGCACACTATGTACAATTTGTTTCCTTGTGATAGGTGTTTTAATGATTTAGTTTTTTTATGTATTTTATTTATTTTTTATTTTTTTACAGTTTTAATGTTTTAGGCTAGGTCATGATTATTTTACCACACACACACAAAATAAAAAATTAAAAAATACAGCACACACTCAAAATCCCGCAATATGGTGAATTATAAGCATTATGAATATGAAAAAAAAGACTGAAATGCACTGAATAGGTGATAGGCGATGTAGAGAGGGAACAATGTACTGAAAATCAAGCCATACATGTTAACTTGGCCAGTGTCCCTTATAGGATAATTTTAGTATGTGTGACTTTTCTATTTACCACTACATCCAGTCTAGTTTCTTCTTTTCCTTTCGGCTTGTCCCTTTAGGGGTCGCCACAGCGCGTCATCCTTTTCCATGTAAGCCTATCTCCTGCATCCTCCTCTCGAACACCAACTGCCCTCATGTCTTCCCTCACGACTTCCATCAACCTTCTCTTTGGTCTTCCTCTAGCTCTCTTGCCTGGCAGCTCCATCCTCATCATCCTTCTACCAATATACTCACTATTTCTCCTCTGGATGTGTCCAAACCATCGAAGTCTGCTCTCTCTAACTTTGTATCCAAAACACCGAACCTTGGCAGTCGCTCTGATGAGCTAATTTCTAATTTTATCCAGCTTGGTCAATCCGAGATCGAACCTCAACATCTTCATTTCCGCCACCTCCCGCTCTGCTTCCTGTTGTCTCTTCAGTGGCACTGTCTGTAATCCGTACATCATGGCTAGCCTCACCACTGTTTTATAAACTTTGCCCTTCGTCCTAGCAGAGACTCTTCTGTCACATAAAATACCTGACACCTTCCTCCACCCGTTCCAACCTGCTTGGACCCGTTTCTTCACTTCCTGACCACACTCACCATTGCTCTGGACGGTTGACCCCAAGTATTTAAAGTCCTCCACCCTTGCTATCTCTTCTCCCTGTACCCTCACTCTTCCCCCACTACCGCTCTCATTCATGCACATATATTCTGTCTTACTTCGGGTAATCTCATTTTCCTCATTCATCAACTCCTCGAAGTATTCTTTCCATCTAGTTAGCACACTGCTGGCACCAGCCCACAAAATTCCATCTCTATTCTTAAAAACCCAAACCTGCTACACATCCTTCCCATCTCTATCCCTCTGTCTGGCCAGCCTGGATAGGTCCTTTTCTACTTTAGTGTCCAACCTGCCATACATGTCATCATATGACTCTTGTTTGGCCTTTGCCACCTCTACCTTTGCCCTGTGTTGCATCTCAATGTGTTCCTTTCGCCTCTCCTCGGTTCTCTCAGTGTCCCACTTCTTCTTAGCTAACCTTTTTCCGTGTATGATTTCCTGTTCTGTGAGGTCCACCACCAAGTATCCTTCTCTCCTTTCCTGCCAGAAGATACACCAAGTACTCTCCTGCCTGCCTCTCTGATCACCTTAGCTGCACTAGTCCAGTCTTCTGGAAACTCGTCCTGTCCACCGAGAGGCTGTCTCACCTCTTCCCGAAAAGCTGCACAACACTTGTCCTGTCTCAGCTTCCACCACATGGTTCTCTGCTATGGCTTTGTCGTCCTAATTTTCCTCCCCACCACCAGAGTCATTTTACACACCACCATCCTATGCTGTCTAGCCACATTCCCCCCTACCACTACCTTACAGTCGGTAACCTCCTTCAGATTACATCGTCTGCACAAGATGTAATCCACCTGCGTGATTCTACCTCCGCTCTTGTAGGTCACCCTATGTTCGTGCCTCTTCTGGAAAAAAGTGTTCACTACAGCCATTTGCATCCTTTTTGCAAAGTCTACCACCATCTGTCCCTCCAAGTTCCTTTCCTGGATGCCGTACTTACCCATCACTTCTTCATCACCCCTATTTCCTTCACCAACATGTCCATTACAATCTGCACCAATTACGACTCTCTCTCTGTCTGGGATGCTCACAACTACTTTGTCTAGCGCCTTCCAGAATTTCTCTTTCACCTCTAGGTCACATCCTACCTGTGGGGCATAGCCACTAATCACATTATACATAACATCCTCAATTTCAAGTTTCAGCCTCATCACTCAATCTGATACTCTTTTCACCTCCAAGACATTCTTAGCCAACTCTTCTTTTTAAATAACCCCGACTCCATTTCTCTTTCCATCTACACCGTGGTAAAATTATTTAAACCCTGCCCCAAACTTCTAGCCTTACTGCCTTTCCACCTGGTCTCCTGGACACACAATATATCAACCTTTCTCCTAATCATCATGTCACCCAACTCCCAAGATTTTCCTGTCATAGTCCCAACATTCGAAGATCCCACATTCAGTTCTAGGCTCTGTGCTTTCCTCTTCTCTTTCTGCCAAAGAACCCGCTTTCCTCCTCTTCTTCGACTTCGACCCACAGTAGCTGAATTTCCAACGGCGCCCTGCAGGTTAATGGCGCCGGTGGCGGATGTTGTTAACCCGGGCCACGACCGATCCGGTATGGAATTCTTTGGATGAACGCTCATATTTGTTTGGCAAAGTTTAAAGCCGAACGCCCTTCCTGACGCAACTCTCTGCATTTATCCGGGCTTGGGACCGGCCTACAGTTTGCACTGTAGTGTGCCCCCCATAGGGCTGCATTTATATAGTAATTTGTTTAATGTTGAATATCCTACAGTCATCGACGACACAACGATAAATATTTAAACACACAATATGAAATAAATAACATAACTTTAGCGTATTTAGGACAAGTTAGATGTGCTGAATTCAAATATCACATTGGTTTTGCTCAATCACGTCAACTTTTTGAACTATGGCCATGTTTTTGTTTCCATGTACAGGTATTTTCACTTTAGAGCAGGGGTGTCAAACTCATTTTTGTCTCAGGCCGCATTTTAGTTATGATTTCCATCAGAGGGCCATTAGAACAGTAAAACCATATCAATGTTTAATCACCAAATCATATTATTACCATTACACAACAAATTGAGGGATAACTAGTTTAGAAATCAGAAGACAAGGATAATAGATTGTTCAAGTTACTGTAGAAGAAGGGTTTGGTAACAGAAAAATGCAATATCTCAACATTATTGTTTATTATTATGACAATTTGGAATTTGGGTACAGATTTGAGCCAAAATCATGGACGTTGACAAGCATGATTCGCTTTCGCGGGCCACATACAATGATGTGGCAGGCCGCATCTGGCCCCCGGGCCTTGAGTTTGACACCAATGCTTTAGAGGTTCAAATAAACCGAGGGTCATTCCCTGAATTTTGAACTATTATGACTACTTTTCAATTTACAATGAGCAAAGTTTGTAACATTTGTTTAATAAACTGTTATCAATTTTGCATTGAAACCTGACTTGAACAAGAGAAATGGATGCCATTTTCAGATTCAGCGATACAAAATTGTCCTAAATCAAACAACTCACATTTTTTTTAATTTTGTAACCCAGTGTACTAAACACTCAGGAATGAAAATAATTAGGGACATAAGCAAATGAAATACAAAAAAAATTCCTTCCGAGGTTCTGAAAAAAGATACAGAGACTTTCTTACCGAGGGACACTTCACGGGCAAAGGCCATGCAGACCAGCAACAGCGGGAGACCAACAGATACGTATTTGATGACTCTGTCCAAAGGAAGCTCCAACTCCAGATGGTTGATCCGGTTTAACGAAGAACTGTCCTGCAACAGGGCATCAGATAGCATGGCCTTTGCCGCTTCCTTGGCAATGGACATTTTGAACACCTTCATGTGATACAAAACATGTAGTATATTAGTGTGTTGTCTGTCTATGTTCATTCATCAGTTTTTGAAACAAACCAGATACATTCCTAAAAATCTACTAAATCTTATTTGGGATTAAACTCATGCAGTTCAAGTCATATCGAAGAAAAAAAATACAGCACAGCACATGGCACTTTTAGGCCAAAACAACCACCTACCGTATGTCGTCCAGCTTACTCCAGTCGTGCTCATACAAAAAGTAGTTACAAAACAAGAGCTTTGGACAGTCCTGGCTTGTTATGTATTGGGGCGTGTTACAGTAAATGAGAGGTTGGATTTGGGCTGAACCAGAATCTGCCAGGTCCAAAGCTTAATTATAGAGAACATCTTGGAGCATACAGCCACCCAGATGGCTCTGACTCCAGCAGTCCTCCAGTATATTACACCAGGCTATGCAATTATATGTGTGTGAGTGTGCACGCTTCTCTGTCCTACATACACTGTGAAGCATGGTGGCTCTCTCTGTCTAACTTCAAACAAGTGAGTCAATGCCAGTGGTTTATTTAGGCTCTGTCATTTGTGAGACTATTTTGACATTTTGCAGGCTGAAATCTATTTCTAAAACTTGTTTCTGACATTTACAGTGCCTATTTAATATAAAAACTAACACTGTGCAAAATATCAATTTGATTGAATGGATATGATATACACAGAAGAACAAAGTGGTGTATGCTCTGAAAGCTGACAAGTGAAACAAAAATTGTCCTGACAAGAAAGTGACCCTATCGACAATCTTTACATTGTCAGAAATTAACTGCTATAGTTGCTGGTCAAAGCTAAGGAATTTCCTGTTTTAGATGGTATCTCTTAATACTGGAAAAATATTCTGTGAACAGATGAAACCAAAGCTGAATTGTTCGACAGGAACACACAATGCCATGTGTGGATGAAAAATACCACAGCACACCAACATCAAAACCTTATCCCAACTGTGAATCATGGTGGAGGGAGCATCATCATATGGGCATGCTTTGCTTCCTCGGGGCCTTGACAGCTCGCTATCATCAATGGAAACATGAATTCACAAGTTGATCAAGATAGCAGAAGAACTCGAGGCCATCTGTCCAACAGTTGAAGCTCAAAAGAGCATGTGTGTTGGAGCAGGACAATGAACCAAAACAGAAGCAAATTAACAACAGAATGGGTTCAGAAGAATAAAATGCACGTTCTGGAGTGGCCCAGTCAAAGTCCTGACCTGAATCTGATTGAGATGCTGTGCCATGACCTCCAGAGAGCTATTCACATCAGACATCTCAGAAATCATGCTGAACCACAACAGTTTTGGATAGAGGAATGGTCCAAAATTAATCCTGATCATTGTGTGTGTGTGTGTGTGTGTGTGTGTGTGTGTGTGTGTGTCTGTATGGATGAGTGGCAGGAAGGTATTGATTTTATCTTTGTGAAACACTTTGAGTTGCATGTCATTGTATGAAAAGTGCTTTCTAAATAAAGTTTGATTCGATTTTTTGTGATTAATGTTGCCCACCCGGCATCCATGGCACCCTGATCATTCTAGAAGGGGGTTCCCTCCATCTGTGGTCCTTTCTCATGGTAGCTTCCATTGTCCCAAATAGGTTTTCTTGGAGTTTTTCCTTGCCCTGATGCAGAGTTTAGAGCAGGGGATCTTGTCGTAAACTGTAAACTGTGGGTTTGTGAAGCCCTTTGAGAATCTTTTGTGATTAAGGGCTCTTTGAATAAACATGTTCAAATGCAGGCTGGTCATTTCATGAACCACGCTGGGCAACAACAAAAACAAACTTTTGTTGATGCACACCAACCGAGACATAAATAGGGAGACTCCACATCGAAAAAAAATGTTTAACTGAAGAAGCCTTTTTGGATAAAAGGTGAAGAGTCTTCAAGGTCAGATCACAAAGATGTTATGGGGTCTGTTAAAATTAATATTTGCATTGTTTATATGTTTTGTAATACATGCATGCAAATTCCAGCAAGTTGTCAACTATAGTTTAGCTAAAAATGAGTTTTTTTACTACGTGTATGGAGCACTCCCCGAACATACCCGAAGCTCAAGACACCGGGGTGTGGTTACTCTATCCAACACAAGGGCTACCGGAAGTGACGTTGCAATTGCCAAACACAGCATGCTACACACTATACACAATGGCGAGCAACGTGTTGGAATATGAGGAGGAGGGGGATTTCGACGAACAGGAGCACCCAACTGAACTTGGCATCATTAAACCGTTCGTTTGAACTGATCAGGAGGTCGGAACCTGACATTGACGACAACAAGCAGCCAAGTAGCAGCTGCACAAGAGAAGAAGAGAGTGGTACTGGCTCCATGTGACGGTATTTCAAAAGCATGTGTTTTTATACAGTAATGGCTAGAAATAATGGCACCCCAGGAGTGCCAATATTTTTTAGCATGACTATACGTACAGAAAGTATTTAGACCCCCTTAAATTTTTCACTCTTTGTTATATTGCAGCCATTTGATAAAATCATTTAAAAACAACACAGTACACACAGCACCCCATATTGACAGAAAAAATAGAATTGTTGAAATCTTTGCTGAAAAAAACTAAAATATCACATAGCCATAGGTATTCAGACCCTTTGCTTCGTATTTGGTAGAGGCACCCTTTTGGCTAATACAGCCATGAGTCTTTTTGGGAATTAGGTTTTTCACACTTGAATTTGGGGATCCTCTGCCATTCCTCCTTGCAGATCCTCTCCAGTTCTGTCAGGCTGGGTGGTGAATGTTGGTGGACAGCCATTTTCAGGTCCAGAGATGCTCAATTGGGTTTAAGTCAGGGCTCCGGCTGGGCCATTCAAGAGCAGTCAAGGAGTTGTTCTGAAGCCACTCCTTTGTTATTTTAGCTGTGTGCTTAGGGTAATTGTTTTGTTGGAAGGTGAACCTTCGGCCCATTCTGAGGTCCTGAGCACTCTGGAGAAAGTTTTCATCCAGGACATCCCTGTCCTTGGCCGCATTCATTTTTCCTTCGATTGCAACCAGACGTCCTGTCCCTGCAGCTGAAAAACACCCCCAAAGTATGATGCTGCCACCACCATGCTTCACTGTTGGGACTGTATTGGACAGGTGATGAGCAGTGCCTGGTTTTATTCACACAAAAAGTCAAAAAGTTCTATTTTGGTCTCATAAGACCAGAGAATCTTATTTCTCACCATCTTGGAGTCCTTCAGGTGTTTTTTTTTAGCGAACTCCATGCAGGCTTTCATGTGTCTTGCACTGAGGAGAGGCTTCCATCAGGCCACTCTGCCATAAAGCCCCAACTGGTGGAGGACTACAGTGATGGTTGACTTTCTAGAACTTTCTCCCATCTGCATCTCTGGAGCTCAACCACCTTGATCTTTGGGTTCTTCCTTACCTCTCTCACCAAGGCTCTTGTCACCTGATTACTCAGTTTGGCCGGACGGCCAGCTCTAGGAAGGGTTCTGATCGTCCCAAACGTCTTCCATTTAAGGATTATGGAGACCACTGTGCTCTTAGGAACCTTAAGTGCAGCAGAATCTTTTTTTTTTTGTAACCTTGGCCAGATCTGTGCCTTGCCACAATTCTGTCTATGAGCTCTTCAGGCAGTTCATTTGACCTCATTATTCTCATTTGCTCTGACATGCACTGTGAGCTGTATTGTCATACATAGACAGGTGTGTGGCTTTCCTTATCAAGTCCAATCAGGGTAATCAAACACAGCTGGGCTCCAATGAAGGTGTAGAATCATCTCAAGGAGGATCAGAATAAATGGAAAGCAACCGAGTTAAATATATGAGTGTCACAGCAAAGGCTCTGAATACTTATGGCTTTGTGATATTTCAGTTTTTATTTTTTAATAAATCTGCAAAAATTTTAACAATGAATTTTTTTTTCTGTCAATGTGGATGGATGGAATATGGCGTGGTGTGTGTACATTAATGAGGAAAAATTTTTACTTCCATCCCTCCATCCATCCATTTTCTGAGCCGCTTCTCCTCACTAGGGTTGCGGGCATGCTGGAGCCTATCCGAGCTATCATCGGGCAGGAGGCGGTGTACACCCTGAACTGGTTGCCAGCCAATCGCAGGGCACATACAAACAAGCAACCATTCGCACTCACATTCACACTTACGGGCAATTTAGAGTCTCCAATTCATGCATGTTTTGGGGATGTGGGAGGAAACCGGGGTGCCCGGAGAAAACCCACGCAGGCACGGGGAGAACATGCAAACGCCACACAGGCGGGGTCGGGGATTGAACCCCGCTCCTAAGAACTGTGAGGCTGAAGCTCTAATCAGTCTTCCACCGTGCTGCCAAAATATTAAATTAAATGATTTTCACCAAATGGCTGCAATATAACAAAGAGTGAAAAATTTAAGGGGGTTGAATACTTTCCGTACCTACTGTATGTTTCAGTGACACGGCACGCAAGCTTTTACAGTTTGCAGTATTCCTATTATATTGTGTGCCCCTCACTCGAGTAGTGTTATAACACGCCGCAAGAAAGTCTTTGCTGTGTCTGTTGGCTTGTCATATCGACAAAATTACAGAAGACAGTACTGAAAACTACAGCGTGGGTCTTTTTTCCCCTACTGATCAGCACATAGTAACGATAATAGAATCGTAGGTATATACAGGGAAATCCTCACCTCTTGTCTGCGCCGCTTCGCCGCGGGACCGTGCACCGTGGCGGCTGCGAGATTTAGTTCTGTTGCTGGCGGCTGAGGTCCCGATGGCCGTAGGAAAAATAGTTGGCACCGCAGCTGGTTTCGGCCTCTGCCTCTGTATCCTATGCTTTGTGCTAAGTCTTTGTCAAAACACGCCGGTTCGAAGTGATCAACACAGTGTGGAATGCTTGCTAGGCACCCATAGTCGACCACGCTTCTTCCCCTGTCGAGTGATTTTCCCTATCCACTGGTCACGTATTCCTTTTTCACTTGGAAAGCCAAAAAACACACAAAACAAAAAAAACTTGCCACTGCCTGAACCATTTGTCCAACCAAATGCCCCACAATAAACAATCGTGACATCGCTAAATAATATGACAACAAATATACAAGGACGAGAACAACAGCATGGAACAATCGCACACAACACAGAATAAACAGGCTGTTTGGCTCGTGTGAGGTCACAGCGCCGGATAGAGCCGAAGACTGAAGCAGAAGGCGCATTCTGAATCATATTTATCAATTTAACTTCTGTATAGCTGCGATATAATCACTTTGAAATGGCATGGCATGACTGAGACACATTACAGACACATACAACAATGTGTAATCCTGGTGATCAATGCAGTGTGTAAAGTTGTCTTAAAATCATAATTTATATGTTGAGGACCTTTCAACCATGCGTCTCAAGCATCTTGGAGTCGATACTCTTCTGACTGCTGAATTTCTTTTTTGCATGACCAAGTACTGTTTTGTCATTTTGTGTTGGCTACCATTCCAAATTAGTATTTCTTATGGGGGAATAATTCCTCGAGGTTTGGAGACATGAGTTGAAATTTATTCCCCATGCAGCAGACTTTTGACGTCAGCTACCTCACCTTATTTTGCTGCAGATGTTGATGTTCATAATGGGAAAATAATACATTCAATCAGTTTGAAATTGCATATGCTTCCAGTAGTTGTCTTCTTAGAAAATAAAATCCCAGGTTTGTGCAATAATCAATTGGTTGGAGACAACACGAAAACCAACATCTAAATTGTCAGACAATAATGTGGTGATATGTGACAAAGCATGTTGAGGTTTTGAAGGGGTCATGAAAGTTCCATACTTAGGAAAAAGCCTGTCTTTAAAACTGCATGCAGACGTTGAAATTCATCTTCCACATCAGTACCTTTACAGATTTTAATTATTAAAATTGGTCTATCGAAACACAGTAGATTATGACAAGTGTACAAATGAAATATAAATATTCCCCATTATCTATCACTTGCGCTGGAAGATCGAGTTAAAAAAAGAGAAATAGTGAAAATAATGTTAATGAGCAACATACTTCACAGTCACCACTCAGAACATTAAATATAACATGGGTTGTTTTTTAGACATCTTCACAATAGAAATTAGTGTAATCACATTTGTGGTTTAGTACAAAACAGAATGAAAATTGTTTCCCAGTTTCTTCAAAATCCTTCACACAAAATTGACTTCATGGCTGACTTTTCTTCCACAGGCTTTCTCAGTCCTTCATCTTCATCAGAATGGTTTTCTTCCTTTAAAAAGTCAGTAAATGATGATGGCTTAGCCAGTCAGATATGCCAAATTCCTTGTTGTTTGTGTTATTCCAAATTATGTTGAGATGAGTGTGAAAGGTTTGTGGGGAGTTGGCAACATTTGCCATGCTCCCCTTCATAACAGCATCATACATTATCACATAAAATAGCCAAGATGATCTTTATGGACCTACTGCAGTGTGCAGACAGCCATCATTGTCATGTTGTTGCTTGAGCTACGCTCTGAGCCCAACCAAAAAACAAAACAAAAAAACAACCGAAAGCAAAAAATATATATAATGCAAATCTTCAACCATCAAGACACTTGTCTACTACATTAGATTTGCTTATAAAGAACAGAAAGTAAAGCAAGTTCAAAGAGCATGCTTAAAAGGCTTTCAGCAACTCAAATATTGTGCTTATGTGGAAGAAAAATGCTCAGTGTTTTTTCGACCTGAGAACCTATGAGTTATAAAACAGGTATGAACAAATATTGTCCCCATATTTAGATATCACCTCCCACATCCCCTCACATTTTACTCACCCTTTCTCTTGAAAAGTTGAGTAATTACTATTGGTACCGTTTTTGTCAAGCAAAATAGTTGGACTACTTAATTGAGAAAACTTGGGACTGTATTTGTTTCTGTGCTCTCTAAACTCAGAGGAAATCTAAAATAGTCTAAAATATCAGGCTTTCTGAAGCATGAAGTTCTTACACATTTGAATATGTTGAGCATTTTATTCAGTAACTGTATTTTATAAAGCCCACTGCAGTTTAGTAAAACCAAACACACTTTTATCTTTGTCCTAATATCATTTTGTATAATTACGAGGGGCAGTCAAAACGTTTTGAGCCCAATTTAATTTCTACCAATGAATTATTTTTTTCTTTCATGAAGTTTTCACAGTTTGTAGTTGAAATACTTATTTGAAGTATAATTATTTATTTTTTAAAAATGTTTTGTTTAAGCCTGTTTTCTTTCTGTCAGCCATTTTGGAAATGAAGTCATTGCTGGATACCTGTCTGAAGCAGGGAATTGTTAATGAATTTCTTGCTTTTGGAAGGGGAATCACCACTAAACATGTTCAAAAGGTTGCAAAATCTATACAGTATTTGGCTTTTGTCATCAACGATGACACAAGATGGTGATGTCATCAATGGTGACTCTGCAATCTTCTCTAATCACTGCCTCGGCCCTAGCTCTCTTCCCAGGATCAACTGCTGAAGATGGTCTGCCGCTCTTTTGCATGTCACGTAGGTCACTCAACGAAGGCTCTTGTTCTATGCCTTTGATCCTGGACACCCACTTTTTGACTGTGCTGTAGCCTAATGAAGCTTTCCCATACACATTTTGCAACCTTTTGAAAACGTTTCGTGGTGGTTCCGCTTCCAAAGCAAGGAATTCAATTACAGCTCTGCTTCTGACGGACATCCAACAATGACCTCATTTTAAAAAAGCTCACAGGAAGAGGACAAGCTTAAACAAAATAAAAAAAATAAAAAAGAATAAAGTTGCAAACAAGTATTTAAATGACAAACTGCAAATTTCAGAAAAAATATCAATTATCCATCCATCCATTTTCTTCACCACTTATCCTCACTAGGGTCACGGGTGTGCTGGAGCCACCTATCTTCGGCGCGAGGCGGGGTACACCCTGAACTGGTCGTCAGCCAATCGCAGGGCACATATAAACAAACAACCATTCACACTCACATTCACACCTACGGGCAATTTAGAGTCTTCAATCAACCTACCATGCATGTTTTGGGGATGTGGGAGGAAACCGGAGTATCCGGAGAAAACCCACGCAGGCACGGGGAGAACATGCAAACTCCACAAAAGCGGGGCCGGGATTTGAACCCCGGTCCTCAGAACTGTGAGGCAGACGTGCTAACCAGTTGTTCACCATGCTGTTGAATATCAATTATTAGTAGGTTAAATTAAATTGACTCATTACTTTTTGACTACCCCTCATATCAGGGTGATTGTGTCATATTTTATTCTGTAGTTCTCAATAGAAGGAGCCCTGTTTGATTTTCATGCCCTCAAATGCATATTAAATATGGCAACAGTGCCATCCTGTATGTTGGAATTAGAAATTAGCCATGTTAATGGGCCAAGTGAGGTCAACGTATTGTTCAGTATGTCCCTCGTCTTTGACTACTCCAGTTCCTCTCTGTGCTCCATGCTCAGATTTCTTCTTTCTGCTCCTCCGCTGGGCATCGCCCCCCCCCTATTGTTTTCATTCTGTCCATCCTCCTCCTCTTCCTCATCCTCCATTCCTTCCTCTTCCTCCTCCTCCTCCTCCTCCTCCTCATCTTCATCCTCTTCCTCTGTGCCATCCATGGAGTCGTCGGCTCCCAGCATGGCTTGCTGCATGGCCAGAGTGGCAGAGTCCGATGACAGCGACTGGAGGCTGTCCAGGCTGAGCGGGTCTGTGAGTCAGCAAAAAGCAGAATTATCATCCATCCGTCCATTGCCTTTATTACGTATCCTGTTCAGGGTCGCAGGGAGGTGAAGCCTATCCTAGCTGACTTTGGGACTGGTTTGCCAGTCAGTCGCAGGTCACATATAAACAAACACACTCACATTCACTCCATTTATTATTATATTTTCAACTGACTCTCTTTGGTATAACATGTTCACTGTAAATTCCAAATTACCCTATTGTGGGTCTAATAAAGGTTATCTTATCCTTTCCCCAAGACGATTAGCTTCTTGCTCCTACGGTCAATAGTGGCACCTAGTGGTTAAAACTGGAATATACAGGGTTAAATTTCAATTTATTTTTCTGTCTGCAGTACAGTAAAGTCATACCATGGCCAGACTTTGAATTAAAGCCCATTTTTATTAGAGGAGTGTAAAGGAATAAATCGAATGATAAATCATTTCATTGTTATTTTCTCAAAGAATCATATTTTTCCTGTTATTTTACATTATTTTACAATTTTTCATACCGCTTATCCTCACTAAGGCAATTTTTTTAAAAAACAATAATGTAACAAATGGAACAGCTGATGTGATCACGGAACTGCAAACTCGTTGAGACTGAATTGATTTTAAATTGATTGAGCCTCTGGTGTCTGCAGACTGGTACAGCTTTCCATTTTGCCTCAAATGCTGCAATTAATTAAAAATGAACTCCACTCAACCAACAGAACAAATTATTGATAATTATGCCAACTCCTAATTTTTATTTTACCATTTTGACAAAAAGTTCCATTTCTAAAATTATTCTTTCTCAATGCAAGTATATCCAATTTTCTAAATGTATTGTTAATTTGAATTCTCTGTCTTTCAAAGTGTAAAATAATAATTTTAAAAAATCTCTTAGTTATCAGCCATGCGATTCAGAAATTAATAATGACTTGCTAAATTAAATTAATTTTACCTAACTGAAATCTAGCAAAGGTACGACTAATTTGGGGGTTTAAATGCATGTCTTCTGATCACAGATAACTTGCATGGGAAAATAGGAAGTGTGTGTACAGTTGAAACCAGATGTTTCCATACACTATAAAATAAGACACATATACTTTGTGTTAAATCCGATTTTAAATCAGATTTAACATTTCCTGTTTTAGGCCAATTAGGATTACCAGAATTATTTCTATTTGCTAATTACCAGAATAATGAGATGATTTATTTATTTATTTATTTTAGACAATTTTCATTGACTTTCTTCAAAGTCAAAAGTTTACATGTTTACAATGTGTTTAAACAATTTGGGAAAACTCAGATGATGATGCCATGCCTTTGGAAGCTTCTGATTGGTTTGTTGACAACATTTGAGTTAATTAGAGACACACCTGTGGATATATTTTAAGGTACAACGGAAACACACTGCTTCTTTGTGTAGCATCATAGGAAAGTCAAAAGAAATCAGCCAAGATATAAGGAAAAGAATTGTGGACTTGCACAACTCTGGTTCATCTTTGAGTGAAATTTTCAGATACCTGAAAGTGCCACATCCATCCGTTCAATCAATAATAATCAAGTATAAACACCATGGGAATGTCCAGCCATCATACCACTCAGAAAGGAGACGGATTCTGTATCCCAGAGATGAATGTGCTTTGGTCTGAAATGTGCATATCAACCCGAGAACAAAAGCAAAAGACGTAGTGAAGATTGTGGCTGAAGGTGGTAAGAGTGCGTCATTATCCATAGTTTTTTAGACATGTTCAGTGGTCGAAAGACACTAAAATTTAAGTGTTTGGCCATAATGGGCATCGTTACATTTGGAGGAAAAAGAGGGAAGCTTGCACTCCTGAGAACACTGGGGTGGCAGCATCATGTTGTGGGATTGTTTGGTTGCAGGAGGGACTGGTGCAACTTCACAAAATTGAAGGCATCATGAGCAAAGAACATTGTGTGGAAATACTGAAACAAAATGTCAAGCAATCAGCAAGGAACTTAAAGCTTGAGCGCGAATGAGTCTTCCAAATGGACTATGACCCGAAGCATACTGCCAAACTGATTCCAAAGTGGCTTAAGGATAACAAAGTCAATGTTTTGGAGTAGGGATGACAAAGCCCTGATCTGAATCCTATTGAAAATTTATGGGCAGACCTGAAAAGGCAAGTGCAAAGCAAGGTGACCTCCAAAGTTGGCTACGTTACACCTGTTCTGTCAGGATGAATGGGTCAAAATTCCTGCCAACTATTGTGAGAAGCTTGTGGAAGGATATCCAAAACACTTGGTCCAAGTCATACGGTTTAAAGGCAGTGGTACCGAACACTAATGAATTGGATGTAAACTTCTGAGTCATGAACAATGAACAAACAATGAACAAAAACAATCCTCTCATTATTCTGGCATTTAGCAAATACACAATATTTTGGTTAACCAAATTGACCAAAAACAGGGAAAATGTATCTGATTTTATAGCAGACAGTGAGAGAAAAGTGTATGTGCCTTTTTATATAATGTATGTAAACATCTGGTTTCAACTGTATGTTACTGTATGTTTACTTGATAGAATGTACTAGGTAATACCGTCTGAATTGTTTCCCATTTGAGATCTGTGCGTCTGCAAAACACCAGCCACGATGGAGTCGGGCCAGAAACGCTGTGTGGGACGATGCTGGGACTTCATCTTCTTTGCTTTAGGAGCTGGGTCAGGGTTACTGGCATCCAACATAGGCTGGAGGATACGCCGGCGAGCATTAATGAACCTGAAAGACAGACGAGGAAATGAAGTTCATGCAGCGGACATGCAGAATTGTTGGGGGCAGACTCTACCCTTGGATTGGTCAATCGGCAATCAGAGGGCACAAATAGAGAGGACACTTGACCAAGGCATATGCGCTAACAACTAGCCCAATGTTGCCTGAAATATATTAGATTATTAGTGCACTGTATGCAGTAGTTAAAATAACCAGGGGATGGCAGCATAGGGTAAGGCATGTGTCCACAACTGAACTGGACTATAACACAGTCTTACCAGTTATTCACTTGCAAAAGCGTCAAGCTTGTTTGTGCCGCAATCTGCCTTTTCTCATCTTCTGTTGGGTACGGGTGCTAACAGTAGAACAGAACACAGCGTTTGGCATCAGTCTCTGCATGTCACTTTGTTTTGCCACCCTCAAACAAAATGCTGCATATGCAATTTAGCTGATGTTTCTGCCTTACCATGAGATGCTGAAAGAGCCATGAGCGCATGATGTTGGTGGCTTGTTTGGGAAGGACCCCCCTTTTATTCCTTGACTTCTTGTCTTCGCTGTCCAATAGGGCTGACAGATCAACATTTAACTGTAGAGAACAGGCAGGGAAAATTAACAAAAGGTATTAAGCGAGTGGATGCGGGGCTTAGTTGATGTTACCACGGAAACAAAAGGAGACAAGCAGTTATCGTTTCTTCTGTGACAACGGTAGAATCGGCTCTTCAAGTGTCACCATGGTAACTGAATTTGAGTAATGATGCTTCTTTCTTCCCTCAACCTGTAAAGTGTCTTAGGGTCTCCTGTAAAGCGCTACATAAGTGCTATTTATTATTATGATTAAAATATAAAAATCACCATCCTTCACTGTGAGGAAATAGTCAGTAGGCGTTTAGGAGCTTTCATAAGGCTCAAAAGGTAAGAGGTTCAGGATCCATTGTTCAATGTAGAAGCTGGAATACTACAACTAAAGGATATTCTCCTTAGGTCATTTTTTAAAAAGTATTAATACTTGCACCATATCTGTGTTCATTGAGAAATACTTATTCCGATTTATGGGCAGTGTGAAAGTTGATTGCTCAAGTGGTATTAAAGTCTTCTTACGTTGGACATAAAGTTGCGTGCGTGGGGGGTAGGGAGCGACGGGGCGGGCATCCGAATCAGTTATACAACCCCCCAACACCCACCCAGTCGACGAATGATTTATGAGCGAAGAAACTCCTAACACCTAACACCCCCCGTCACCGTCGACGACTGGTTTCCAAAGTGTTGTTAGCCACTTGCATCTCGATACCTTTGGATGTCACTGTTTACATGTCAGTGAATTTGCATCTTTTCTTTACAGAAAACTATTGGGCATTAGGTGGGGTTATGCTGGTTTGTTGTGGATTCTGTGGGTCAACATCTCAATAAAAAAAAACAAAGATATCATTTCATTCCAGCCATCCATTTTCTACGACCTATTCTATTCAGGGTCATAGGTGAGCTGGAGCCTATCTTGGCTGGTTTTGGACAGAAGGTGGTTTACGTCCTGGACCGGTCTCCAGTATATCGCCAACAGACACACTCACATTCACACCTGAGTACATGTAGATTAAACACAGAAAGGCTCTTTCTCTTATTTATTTAATAACTACCTGTTCATTCTCATAAGGTGTCCATAGTACATAGCAATCTCTCTCTCTCTCTCTCTCTCTCATGTGCTGCCACATCCAATGCCACAGACAACAGTGATACTACATTAATTATTTTAGTAGTAGGAGTAAATAGTTAAAGAAAGTGCTGTTGATAGCATCCCTCAATTGGTAACAATATCTTAGTAATTGCTATTTGTGTAGCTGTCGTTATGTGCACTATTCTATTATCTCTCTTGATATACATATGTTACTAACCGTGTTACTTTCATATATCTCTTTCCGTTGTAGAAGGTGTTCCTGCTTCCAAAAGTGTAGTCAACACATATACCTGCGATAATTATTTTAATAGCAGAATACTAACAGTTATTTTTAATCATTTTTGTAGTAGCAATACTACAATTACTTGCACCATAGTTATGTTACTGCTAATCACCCTAGCATAGCATTGCATAGTCATTCATGAGAATTGTATTTTTCTTTTGTATGTCAGCAGGGGATTGAGGAAGTGTGTATCAGGGGATAAATGTGTTGACCAAAGAACCAACAGTTGTGCTGCTTTTACCTGTGAGTTCTGGATCTGAATGGTTCCCGGTGGCAGTGCCTGCGTTAACACTTGTCCTTGCGATGTCACCATGGCAACCGGCTGATACAGGGTCCCACCTGAGATGATAAATTACTGTCATGAGAATCCAGTAGTTTCAGCAGACTGACACAGCTGTGTCCCGCACCGCTGGTGGAGTCTCAGCACATAGCAGTATATGGGTCATTTTCATATCATTTGATCAATAACGGTAAAGACATGGCCCACTGAATTTCCTTTGGAAAATCAATTACTTTTATTGATAGGAGTATTTGAATTATTGGCAGTTTTTATCCACCAAAAAGTCAGCATTGTATCTATGAAAAAGAAATATGGCGGGCACGGTGGATGACTGGTTAGAGCGTCAGCCTCACAGTTCTGAGGACCGGGATTCAATCCCCGGCCCCGCCTGTGTGGAGTTTGCATGTTCTCCCCGTACCTGCGTGGGTTTTCTCCGGGCACTCCGGTTTCCTCCCACATCCCAAAAACATGTATGAATTGGAGACTCTAAATTGCCCGTAGGTGTGACTGTGAGTGCGAATGGTTGTTTGTTTCTATGTGCCTTGCGATTGGCTGGCAACCAGAAGACGCGAATTACATTTTTGGATATACAGCTTTTTTTGTCATTTAAGCTGTCTTTTCCACTAATGCCACTGAAGAGGGCCTCGTTATGTTGTTGCAATACACCAGAGGGATCTGAGAGCTGATATGCAAGGGTGAGGCAGTCATTTTGCATTCACACAATAGCAGACATCAAACTAACTGGTGCTAGTTCTGAAATATTTTCTCCGGGCACTCCGGTTTCCTCCCACATCCCAAAAACATGCATGGTAGGTTAATTGACAACTCTAAATTGCCTGTAGGTGTGAATGTGAGTGTGAATGGATGTATAAAGACAAGCATGTAATGGGTTTAATGAGCAGTTGGGATCATTTATGCACTTGTATCCGTAGAGTTTGAAGTTGTAATTGTGCACCACACACAATTTTTATGAAGCTGTTTATGTCTTTACCGTTATGCAGTTTTGTATTTACCATCACAAAAAGAAGTGTACTTCAACGGGCTACCACCATTTGCTCTCTCAATAAGGACTGCATTTACTATGAATCATCAACTACCTTTTGAAAATAGGACTTAAAGCGTGGCTGTTTAGCGTGGGAAACCAAGGTGGCTGAAAAAAAGTTAAATACCATTAGAATTTTTTAACAAGTTGTCTTTACTGTGATTGATCAAATTATATAAAGATTACTCATACAAAAGTAAATACAAGCATGAGAACCAAGAGGAATACCGGTAACTGTTTTATTTAATTTAACCTGAATTTAGGTTGTGAAAAAAAGAGTTATTTTGCCACTGGACTAATTAGCCTTGATCAAGACACTTACCACAGTCTCTTTGAGCTCTTCAATGTCTAGCGATCAAAAACTGACACATTGATTTATTTGAGGTTAAAAGAGATTTCCAGAGGGCAGGATTAACATTTCACTGTACACGCTTGACATTATAAGGGTCTCTCAGCCATGAACCCTGTGAAGGATAATTACCACTCTTACTAAGCCTCATGTACAGAAACCTACCATTGTGTGAACATGTGGTTGAACCTACAGTATAAGCTAATTATGTACAGCAACTAGTATTTATTTACAATGCATATCAAATTAACATTTTGCTGATCTATGTTTATCATCCAAAATCTGAAAAATAAACTTGGATGATCACTTAGAAATGTAATGATACTGTGTAAAAGTAACATTGGGAAGTTATAGCCGCATGAGATACATACATGATAAAGCCTTAAAATGGACAAAAGACAATTTAATATGATGATAGTGATATGGCAGCAAAAAAAATCCCTTAAGAAGTTTTATATCACTGACGATGAAGTATTACCGTATATATTGTATATATTATCTGCCGTGCAACACTAATCTAATTACTTTGTGGATGTGAAAATTCTTACCCGATACCACTTGAGAGTTTATGGTCGTCAGAGAAACATTGCCCTGTTGCAAACCCCCACTGGGTGCCATGATCCCTGGCGGGTTGACGGGGTTGGACACAGAGGTCATGGACGGAGAAGAGGACGTCTGATTCAGTTCCTGTGGATCATACAGAAACACAACACCACGAGGAAATAAAAATAACAAAATCTAGCAGTGGTCATAATCATAGTGATAGGAGATATGGTGAATCGAGGGAGAAAATATATGCAAAATCTAAAAACTGACCTGCTGCATGCTGAGATTAGTGTGCGTAGGAGAATAGGGTCCCCCCAGGTCGTTACGGAGAAGGTTGTCACTGTGCATTTTGGTTTTGAGGCAGGTGATGTATCGGTTGCAGAAATCCTTACAGAGTTCATTGACCTTCTCAAGCTCCAATAAGTGGATCCGCAACACTTGAATAGCTTTAACCATCTAAAGTTAACAAAGGCAAATGATCACAATCAAACTACAACTTTTGTAAACATCCACTTGTCACACTCCTGGATTGCATACCTCGGGGTTTTATATATTAGTGTATGTTATCAATCAATATTTCAAAACACAGAATTATATTACCGAGACTTTTTGTCACAGTTTAGCATTCACTTTTTTTGTCTTCAATCTTAGCCTGTCAAGATATGAAGATTAAGATACTGCTTTCACTTTATTTAACACAGAGAAGTCATAACACTTAACAAATGTAGGGGAAGCATTGAGGAATGATAATCAATTTGAGTTTTAAATAGCTAGTTTTTATGGGTTCAAATTTTATATCTTCGTGGCAACAATCAAAAAAAAAAATTGCAGCTCAATGAGAGCTAGCTCCAAAATAGTATTATAACTTAAATGAATATCACCAGTAGTAGTAATCTGTTTAGTATTCAAAAAAGCACAACATAGAAATGGAATTTCGATAAAGCAAGACAAGAGCCAGTGTTTATTTAAAATACCATGTCATTTTGGTAATGGACCTAAAAGTATCTAAATTATATTGTGAATATTGTTAATGTCCATTCACTAGTCATTGTGTCTTTGTCCAATCAACACTAAGAAAGTAATACAAACCATTTCAGGTTTAAAATATTTTCACAACAAAATGTTGAAAAATTGCACTGAGTCATCCATCTATCCATCCATTCTCAATAGCGATTATCCTGTTCAGGGTCGCGCGGTGCTGGAAACCTATCCGATCTGATTTCGGGCGAAAGGCAGATTACACCGTGAACTGGTCGCCAGTCAGCCACAGGGCACATACAGTATAGACATAGACAACCACTCGCACTCACATTCACACCGTCACTGAGTAGGAACTGAACCCACGCTGCCTGCACCGAAGTCAGGCGAATGCACCACAACACCATCAGTGACTGAGCCATCCAGCAATCCATCCATCCATCCATCTTCTACCGCTTATCCGAGGTCGGGTCGCGGGGGCAGTAGCTTTAGCAGGGACGCCCAGACTTCCCTTTCCCCAGCCACTTCATCCAGCTCTTCCACGGGGATCCCGAGGCGTTCCCAGGCCAGCCGAAGAATGTAGTCTCTCCAGCATGTCCTGGGTCGTCCCCGGGGTCTCCTCCCGGTGGGACGTGCCCAGAACACCTCACCAGGGAGGCTTCTGGGAGGCATCCGAATCAGATGCCCCAGCCACCTCATCTGGCTCCTCTCTATGTGCTCAACTCTGAGATCCTCCCGGATGACCGAGCTTCTCACCCTATCTCTAACGGAGAGCCCGGACACCCTGCGGAGGAAACTCATTTCGTATGACCTATGGTCACGAGCTGTGGGTCGTGACCGAAAGAACAAGATCCCGGATACAAGCGCCCATCCAGCAATCCATTTATTAAATCGCTTGTCCTCATTAGAGTCGTGTCACTGGATGGGTTCCCTGTCAATCGCAGGGCACACATAGACAAAAACAATAAAATATTCACACACACATCCACAACGATGAGCTTTTTTTTTTTCTTTTTTTTTTTCGTAAACCAAAGAAGTATCTTTTTGGAAAATAAGATGAGTCGCATACAGACGCATTAACCACTTTTTCATTTCAAAAAAATTTTCCGTTCTCAAGCAAATATTTTTTTTCATTTCTTCTCATCAGCAGTTGTCGAAGCATCAATGACATTAATATTCTTCACTTTGTCATACACTACAATGAACACCTTCAAAATTGCAACTTAAGGTCAACTTAATGGACAGAAAAGTGCTTGCCCAAGGGGGAGAAAAATCAGCTAATTAAACGCAGTGAGGTTAATAATGGGACCAGTAACTTTTGCTTCCATTGCAACCAGTCAGGCCTGATATGACATTACCACTGGGAGGAAAAATGAGTGGCCCCTGGGAGGGATCACTGCAGCCTTGTGCCTCATAAAACACACAGATGCAGGGTTAATTGACTGTTCAGCCCTCATCGGCCTGCTGTCCTATCATTAAGGCAAAATATCCTTCTTCGTTTCAAGGTAGATAAAAACCCAATTCAAAGACCTAATTCAAAATCAATTCAACCACAAAAGTATAATCATCATCCAATTCTGAAACTTGTGTTCACTGATAAATTGATAAAAGCTTAATTTTCATAGGGGTGTACTCATTTATGCCCTGCGATTGGCTGGCGTCCAGTTCAGGGTGTACCCCGCCTCTCGCCCGAAGATAGCTGGGATAGGCTCCAGCACGCCCGCGACCCTAGTGAGGAGAAGCGGCTCAGAAAATGGATGGATGGATACATTTATGTTGAGCACGGTAATGATACAGTTTAGGTCTATGTTTAATGTGAATTCATCCATTTTCTACACTGCATAGCCTGTGTCCCGATCCTCGATAGGCTTCAGTATGGACTGAGAAATATTCCAAAATAATTAACTGAAAGAAAAGGTTTTAATTTGTGATTCACTGAAATCTTGGCCACTGAAATGTTGCGGCCGAAAGTGGTTCAAAAGTGCATTATCGTTTTCCGACCGAAAGACTTCTGTCACTTCTCCCTAGATGTTGTTATGATGCACGCGAAAACTGCAGCCAGCGTTCAGTCGCCCAACCACTGTTCAGGTACTAAGGCGAATACTTGTTGCGCGTTATTTTTTGCGCCACCCCAGCTACTTACGAGCCACACCGCCGAGATGAATGTTTACTTCATGTCTGGAGTCAACACAGCAACTCACTAATCATTGCCTCCATGGCAGCAAATATGCTACATACATATGCTACACAAGTATTGTTATCACGAAGGCACGGTGGTCGACTGGTTAGCACATCTGCCTCACAGTTCTGAGGACCGGGGTTCAAATCCCAGCCCCACCTGAGTTTGCATGTTCTCCCCGTGCCTGCGTGGGTTTTCTCTGGATACTCCGGGTTCCTCTCACATCCCAAAAACATGCATGGCAGGTTAATTCATCTAAATTGTGTGTGGTGTGAATGTGAGTGCGAATGGTTGTTTGTTTCTATATGCCCTGAGATTGGCTGGCTACCAGTTCAGGGTGTACCCCGCCTCTCGCCCGAAGATAGATGGGATAGGCTCCAGCACGCCCGCGACCCGAGTGAGGAAAATGGATGGATGGATGGATGTTATCACGAAGAGAGGATGAGGAGTTGTGTGTCCCAATAATCCTAGGAGCTAAAATGTCTAGGGATACATGCCCCTGGCAGGGTCACCCACGGCAAACAAGTGAGGCAAATAATGGCTCAAAATGACCCCCATGACAAATAAAATTAATGGCCATTTTTCCTCGCTTGGATGGGGGTCATCGGGGCCCTCCTCTGGAGACAGGGGCTTGATGGTGAGCCTGGTGGTCAGGCCTATACACATGGGACCTGGCCGGGCACAGCCCAAAAGGGTAACGTGGGTCCCCCTTCCCGGGGGTTCACCAACTGTGGGAGGGGCCAAGGTGGTCGGATGCAAATTAGCTGGGTTGCGGCCGAAGGTCGTGACCTTGGCAATCTGATCCCCAGCTACAGAAGCTGGCTCAAGTTTCATGGAATGAACACAGCTTGTCGGACTCGCCTCGACAAAGAAACAAACAAATAAACAAACAGTTTGATCTCGCTTGGGCTCAAGAACCAGTCCTCCTGAGAGGTGTTGGATTCTCTTCCACTTGGGAATCGCCCCCAGTGAGAGGTGCCAAGCAGGTAAGGGCATTCTTAGTGCTCCCCTGGCTTGGTGCCTGTACATTGGGGTTCAACCCCAGTGGCCAGGCCACACACCCCCAATCAGAACCCGAGTTGTGTTCTGCTATTGGATTGCTGTGCTCATCACGGATTGTCCAAAATGAACACCATGTTCAGACATAAGAGTGTCAACATGTTCACTTGGCCCCAGGAGACCCTCGGCCACAGTTGGATGATCGACTTTGTGGTCATGTCATCTGACTTGCATGTCTTGGGCACTGGGGTGAAGAGGGGTGGCGGTTTCAACTGATCACCACCTTGTAGTGTGTTGCTCCGATGGTGGGGGAAGATGTCAGTACAAAAGTATTGTGAGCGTCTGTTGGGAACATCTGGCAGAGTCCCCCTGTCAGCAGGAATTTCAACTCGCACACATGGCAAAATTTCAACCACATCCTGGAGGATGAGTGGACCAGTCTGAGTGGACCATGTTCCGTGCCTCCATTGTTGAGGTGGCCGACCAAAGGTGTGGTCATAAGGTGATCGGTGCATGTTGTTGAGGCAATCCTCTGAACCCGTCGGTGGACACCG
Organism: Phycodurus eques; assembly: GCF_024500275.1. Lineage (NCBI taxonomy): Eukaryota > Metazoa > Chordata > Actinopteri > Syngnathiformes > Syngnathidae > Phycodurus > Phycodurus eques. Next base: position 5,856,325 of record NC_084541.1, read on the forward strand.
ACGGTGAGGGATCAAGCTGAAGCAGTCCTATCGGGCCTTTTTGGCCTGTGGGAGTCTGAAGGCAGTGGACGGGTACCAGCAGGCAAAGCAGAGCGCAGCTTTGGTGGTTGCTGAGGCAAAAATTCTGTGTGGGACGAGTTCGGACAGGCCCGACCCCTATGGCCCCTCCCAAAGGTGGTGGGCCCATGGGAAGGGGAGGGAAGCTAAAAAACTGGCCCCTCCCAAAGGTGGTGGGCCCATGGGAAGGGGAGGGAAGCTAAAAAACTGTGACACAGTCAAACTGCTCCGGCATAAAAAGGATACAGATTTTCCATTCTGCTTGACCTAACAGCCGAACAGGACAAAAAAAAAAGAAAAAAAATACAAAAACAAAAAAAAGGAAGGGGGACCCACGTTACCCTTTCAGGCTGTGCCCGGGTGGGCCCCATGGCCAAGGGAAAATGCATATTATGTTAAAATGTATGTACTGTATATGTAAAATAACAGATTGATGAAAAACCAAAGGTCTATTAACCTGCTCAATACTACAATATATTTAAATACAGGTAGACCTCAGTATACATACAGTATGTGCTCAACTGAGCATATTTTCTTTTCTACTGAAGCTATTATGAACTGTCAAAACAATACATTAGAGAGGGAAATATAAATGTGTTTTCCTTTATTTTTTTCATATCAAAAAATAAATGTGTCTTTTTTTCCTTTCGGTTTCTCTTGTTAGAGGGTCGCCACAGCGTGTCATCCTTTTCCATGTAAGCCTATCTCCTGCATCCTCCTCTCTAACACCAACTGCCCTCATGTCTTCCCTCACTCACTCACGATCAATCTTCTCTTTGGTCTTCCTCTCGCTCTCTTGCCTGGCAGCTCCATTCTCATCACCCTTCTACCGATATACTCATTATCTCTCCTCTGGACGTGTCCAAACCATCAAAGTCTGCTCTCTCTGACTTTGTTTCCAAAACATCTAACCTTGGCTGTCCTTCTGAAGAGCTCATTTCTATTCCTGTCCAACCTGGTCACTGCGAGAGAGAACCTCAACATCTTCATTTCCGCCACTTCCATCTCTTTTCCTGTTGTCTCTTCAGTGTCACTGTCTAATCCGTACATCATGGCTGGCCTCATCACCGTCTTATAAACTTTGCCCTTCATCCTAGCAGAGACTCTTGTCTCACATAGCATACCTGACATTTTGCTCTAGACATTCCAACCTGCTTGGACCCTTTTCTTGACTTCCTTTCCACAGTCACCATTGCTTTGGACTGTGGACTCCAACTATTTAAAGTCCCCCGCCCTCACTATCTCTTCTGCCTGTAGCCTCACTCTTCCCCCTCGACCTCTCTCATTCATGCGCATATATTCTGTCTGCCTTCGGCTAATCTTCCTTCCTCTCATTTCCAGTGCATGCTTCCACCTTTCTAACTGTTCTTCCAATGCATGTTCATCACAATGTCATTTTTTCCCCAATATCGTGCAGCCGTACAACATACTGACAATTTGGGCACAACTTAGACATTTTCACTTGAGGGTGCTCTTACTTTCAATAATCAAGCTGTAAACCAAATACCTAATATTGTAGTAAAATGTCATTTTTTTCAGTGCTGTTCCTTGAAAAGATATAACAAAATAATTTAGAATATATAGAAATCAGGTATCACTGTAAAATTCACAAGCCAGGACTACAGAGGGACACTGATGGCTCATATTATATGGTGACGTCATGTATTGTACAGTTCCAATTCTAAAAATAGATTGACTACATAAATTGTGAATGTGGGTGGATGTAAGCAAAAGGAGAACATGCAAATTGCACACACAAAAGTCCTAGCCACTATATTAAACAGGGGTCTTCTCGGGCAAAAAAAATATCCATCCATCCACCCATTTTCCGAGCCGCTTATCCTCACAAGGGTCGCGGGAGTGCTGGAGCCTATCCCAGCTATATATCTGGATATATTAATACTCATACTGTGTGCAGCCCAGCTGAACCACAACTCTTATGAACCAGACAATCTAATGGCAATGCTCTATGATTAATTGTGATTACTTACTGTATTTGTGACACAAGTTAACTCACCAAGTTGTCCAGCTCTGGATCTTCACTGAAGAAAGGCTTATGATCCCGCTCCTGCTGGTGAACAAAGTTTTCAATGTCGACATCAAAGCTGGCGGATGTGATGCACTCAGATCCCTGTGTAGCCTGCTCACATTTCTCAAACAGCAATGCCAGCAGGGGAAACAACGGATGTCTGGGGAGAAAGAAAGTGAGAGAGGCAACACCCAATAGTTAAACTCACCATTTATTAGATGACCAACCAAGATGGCGCCTACCAGTGTGGTCGCCTCGGTAACGCGCTCTCTAGTATTGTTTTTGTTTTTGTGTTTTTCGTTCGTCTTTGGAGACATTACACGAATCACTTACACAAGGGGAGACTTGCTAACCATCAAAGAGGCTACTCCGGACTTTCTTTCACCAACTTTCGCAAATCCGCTCAGTTTTTTACTTACCGGGGTGGCGTCCGCGGTTTTCGGCGCATGGAGGCGGAAGCGGCGCCACAGAGGGATTCGAGCCGGCATCCAGGTGAAACTCAGCAAGAGAGGACACAGATTGGCGTTCCCGTCGATCCACCTCGCGAACGTACGCTCCCTACCCAACAAAATGGACGAGCTTCATCTTCTGTTAAAGACCAGTAAAGACTTGGGACGTTCCGCCGCCATGTGCTTTACGGAGACTTGGCTTTGCGACGCTGTAACCGATGGCGCTGTCATGCTTCCCGGCTTCCATGTTCATCGAGCAGATCGCGACATGAAATCATCGGGGAAAACAAAGGGCGGCGGGATATGCTTCAACGAAAAATGGTGTACGGACGTCACGGAGCTCAGCACACACTGCAGCCCGCATTTGGAGTCGCTGTTTTTGAACTGTAAGCCATTCTACTCGCCGCGTGAGTTCGCATCATTCATCCTGGCTGGCGTGTACATCCCGCCTCAAGCTAACACGAACGCCGCACTGCTAACGCTCGGAGAACAAGTCAACGACATTGAAAAAAAACATCCGGACTCACCAACGACTTGAATACCTTCTACTGCAGATCTGAAAAGGACACTTTCACACCCCACACCCATCCGGCCGCACCCCTGACCACAATCACACCTCTGACTTCTGCATTAACCATCCATGAACAGGATGTGAGACGCATCTTCAAACAACAAAAGATTAACAAAGCGGCAGGCCCAGACCATGTGTCCCCATCCTGCCTCAAAGTCTGCGTGGACCAGCTCGCGCCAGTCTTCACTCAGATCTTCAATAGATCTCTGGAACTGTGCGAAGTACCATCCTGTTTGAAACGCTCCACCATCATTCCAGTCCCCAAGAAACCTGCAATCGCTGGTCTAAATAACTACAGGCCTGTCGGCTTGACATCTGTGGTCATGAAGTCCTTTGAACGTCTCGTGCTGCACCACCTCAAGAGCGTCACAGGTCCCCTCCTGGACACCCTGCTGTTTTCCTACCGAGCGAACAGGTCTGCGGATGATGCAGTCAACATGGGACTGCACTTTATCCTAAAACACCTCGACAGTGCAGGTACCTACGCGAGGATCCTGTTTGTGGACTTCAGCTCAGCGTTCAACACCATCATCCCTGAACTTCTTTCATCCAAGCTTCTCCAACTCAGCATCTCACCTGCCATCTGCCAGTGGATTTACAGCTTTCTGACGGGCAGGACACAGCAGGTCAGGCTGGGGGAGGCCACCTCATCCACACGCAGCATCAGCACTGGGGAGCCCCAAGGTTGTGTCCTCTCTCCGCTGCTCTTCTCTCTCTACACGAATGACTGCACCTCAGCGCACCTGACTGTCAAAGTCCTGAAGTTTGCAGATGACACCGTCATCGGCCTCATCAAGGACGGTGACGAGTCTGCATATCGACAGGAAGTTGAGCGGCTGGAGCTGTGGTGCGGCCGACACAATCTGGAGCTGAATACGCTCAAGACTGTAGAGATGATTGTGGACTTCAGGAGGCATCCTTCACCACAGCTGCCCCCCACGTTGTCCAGCTGCCTTGTGTCAACCGTCGAGATCTTAAAGTTCCTGGGAATTGCAGTCTCTCAGGACCTGAAGTGGGCGACCAACTTCAACTCCGTCCTCAAAAAGGCCCAGCAGAGGATGTACTTCCTGCGGCTTCTGAGAAAGCACGGCCTGCCACAGTAGCTGCTGAGGCAGTTCTACACAGCGGTCATCGAATCAGTCCTGTATTCTTCCATCACAGTCTGGTTTGGTGCTGCTACAAAAAAGTAAAAACTCCGACTGCAACGGACAATCAAAACTGCTGAAAGGATTGTCGGTACCCCCCTACAAACCCTTGAGGACTTGCACGCTGCCAGAACTAAGACAAGAGCATGCAAAATCCTCTCGGAGCCTCCGCATCCCGGTCACCAGCTCTTCCAGCTCCGTCCCTCAGGTAGGCGCTACCGATCAATGCAAACTAGAACTAGCAGACATTCCAACAGCTTCTTCCCTCTTGCAATCAACTTCTTAAACACCTAACCGACAATTCCATTACAACATGCTGGCAATTTTTTGACTTGAGTTCGTTGTCACATTTCTGTGGGGCCAATTAAACATTACTCGTGCACTCACTGTAGTTGTCTCGCCACGCTGCACTATTTGCATATCTGTTGTTGACCAATACTGGCCACTCATGCCAGAGTAGCATCTGCTCCATTTGCACACTGATTTAGGAGTTTCCGCAACATTTGCACAACCAACATTGTCCCAGATTATCGCACTACTCGTCACTTTAAACCGCATACACTCCTTGAAGTCTCGGGGCCCATTGCACAATGGTCATTGCACGGGACTATTGCAATATTAGTCATTCGAACTGAGGACTCTGCATCTTTTTGCACAATTGTCAAAAAAATTTAAATAAATAAATAAGTGTACCGGCATTACCAGATTACCAGATAACTAGCAACCCTTTACTGCTCAGTGAATGGTTTTTTTTGTCCATGTCTTTGTCTCAAAAGTGTTCTCTGTCAATTGACTGTCTGTTGTCGTACTAGACTACCGGAGACAAATTCCTTGTGTGTTTTTTGGACATACTTGGCAAGTAAAGATGATTCTGATTCTGATGATACTGTCACAATGGGATCAGAAATTGAAATAAACATAGATCTGTTTAAGAGTAGAAATCAGGTGTGGCTTTTATATATAAATACATATTGTATTTGAATATTTACGGTCTTCATTCACAAACAAAGAGTGTAACTGATGACCATGCAGAAAAAAGACTAGTTGGTAACCTTTTCATTTTAAATGAGAGCAGTGCATTTGATTGTTATTTGCTGACCCGATTTCAGTGTTTGCAACATATTAGTCGTCTCCTCAATTAACTCTCTTTTCCTAAATTATCTTACATGAACAAGAAACACAGTTAATAATGATGCAGATGCGTTACATACTGTGTTCAAACTCAGGAAATATATACTGGGGTTTTTTCATTTTTCTAAATGTTTACTACAATTAAAAATTTTGGCAACAATTACAGTATATTTGCTTTTATGCTAATGTGATTTTAATGGACAAAACTACCATGATGACAACAGCACTCTTCATTCAAAAAGACTCAAAATATGGTTTTCCAAATTATCATGCACAACAATATAAAATAAAAAAAACAAATAGGCTGTCAGAAATATCATATTAATGTAATTTTTTCACAATTTCTTTTGAAAAACAGATGCTATTTTGACCAGACTATTTTGGAGATATACAACCTTCCACCCTCATCTTCCTTTTAACAATGCCGCACCGGTTCACAAAAGGTTTGAGGTCCGGGGATGATGGTGGCAACATCATGCTTCTAAATGATATGAAAACTAAAGAAATGCACCGCAAGATTGAGCATGCTGGTGTTGCCGCTTAGCAGCAGGTAAAACTACCAATGACTAATTTCCTATTAGCCATTTTGTAACATTTTTGATTTAGTGATGCATACTATTTTTTTTAAAATACATGTACATTCATTTCAAACGACTATCTTTAGTTCGGCAGTTACTGTACCTTACATTAAGCAGCTAGCTATCACCAGGTGATCAGCTATTACTTATACCATTGCCAACAGGTATTCAGACCTTTCACACATATGCTTCCTCATCCAAGTTTTGTTACTCCCTATTACATGTTGTTGTCTGTTATGTTCACCCCATGTACTGTAACTATAGCTGACTCAGTGTCTCATTTGCAGCCCAACTGCCATGGTAATGTTTTTTGACAGTTTACAAATCTAGCCAGGCATCCCCTGCAATCACAGCCTGTCAAGTTTGCCCATCCAACCACCCCATATTGTGTACATCCATTTCATTTTGTCCACTGTGGCCTGAAATGTGATTGCCGTTGCCACCAAGAATATAATTACATCCAAGATGGCGCCATATACGAGTGCCCTGGTCCCATGGTGCATCCTGTTTAATCGTGTGTCTGCATGGTCTTAAACTCGTGAAGACCTCCGTAAAGAGGAATACAGCTCCTACGGACTTACTGCCAATTGCTTAGCACCTGCTTTGAATCTGGTGCATTTTTTGTCCAGAAGAGTGAGAAGTGGTAGAAGAAGAAAGCGAGACGGCATACTCGTACAACTTCGCAAACGTGGTACACAAACACCCCTTCCTGGGATTTTTCTCTCCAACGCATGCTCACTTAGCAATAAGATGGACGAGCTGACACGATTGATGAGGAGAAACAAGGACCTTTCCTCCTCTTGTCTTTTGTGCGTCATGGAGACTTGACTTCGTGAGCAGACCCAGGATTCCAACTGTTCCGTGCGGATTGTAACACAGAGCTCTAAACAAAAGCAAAGGTGGCATTTTCTGTTTTTACACCAATAACGACTGGTCCACAGATGTGACTGTGATTTCTCAACACCACTTTCCTGCTCTGGAATATATTTTCATAAACTGCAAGCTACTCTACTCCCCGAGCGACATCACGTGGACATGCATGAGGCTCAGCACGCACTAGCGGAGCATATTTTGAATGTGGAATGGACCTTCCCAGACTCTTTGTTTATTGTACTCGACAACTTTAACAGAGGGAATCTAAGCAATGAACTACCGAATTACAAACAGTTTATGAAATGCCCCACAAGAGAGAAAAACACAAAAATTTCGGACATAGTATAAATGGACAAAATGTATGGTTCTTGACGTTAAAAGAATTAGCAGGCTACTTGTTCATGCGTGTGTTAATGTGAGTAGTTTTTTTGTTGGTTTACTGTATACTAGGCGGCACGGTGTACAACTGGTTAGCACATCTGCCTCACAGTTCTGAGGACCCAAGTTCAAATCCGGCCTCGCCTGTGTGGAGTTTTCATGTTCTATTCGTGCCTGCGTGCGTTTTCTCCAGGTACTCCGGTTTCCTCCCACATCCCAAAAACATGCATGGTAGGTTAATTGAAGAATCTAATTGGTCGTACGTGTGAATGTGAGTGCAAATGATTGTTTGTTTATATGCGCCCTGTGATTGGCTGCCTCTCGCCCGAAGATAGCTAGGATGGGCTCCACCCGAAGGCGGAGGGAGGCTACCCTCTCGTCCACCGAGGTGAACCCCAATGTACAAGGCAATAAGTATACCCACACCTGCTCAGCGCCTCTCACTGTGGACAACTCCAGAGTGGAAGAGAGTCCAACCACTCTCGTGGACTGGTACCAGAGCCCAAGCTGTGTGTGCACACCAGCTCGGGCTCCTTCCCTCCCAGAAAGGTGACGGTCCACGTCCCTAGAGCCATCTTGTAGCCGGATTCGGATCGCCAAGGTCACTGCTTTCGGTCACCGCTCAGCTCACAAGGCACCTGACCCCTATGGCCCCTCCCACAGGTGGTAGGCCCATGGGAAGGGGAACCCACATTACCCTTTCGGGCTGTGCCCGGCCGGGCCCCATGGGTGTGGGCCTGGCCACCAGACGCACGCCTTCGAGCCCCACCTCCAGGCCTGGCTCCAGAGGGGGGCCCCGGTGACCCGCATCCGGGCAACGGAAAACGCAATCCAACAATTTTTGTCGTCATAGAGGTCTTTGGAGCCGTGCTTTGTCTGGTCCCTCACCGAGGACCTGTTTGTGACGGGTGACCCTGCCAGGGGCCCCAGACAACTTAGCGCCTCGGATCATTGGGATATACAAACCCCTCCACCACGATAAGCTGACGGCTCAAGGAGGGGGCTCTTTTGAATATCTCAGTTTTTTTTGTTAAAGGTTATTGTTTTAATAATTTATAGACCTGCAAGATACAATAGTAAATGTATTTTTCAGAACTGCTGTCAGTTATTTGTATTTTGTCATAACGGGAGACTTCAACATTCATGTTGACAATAACATGGGAAAAAAAATCTAAAGAACTCTACTATACTGGACACATTTGACCTTTCTCAACATATTAAGAGTCCCACCCACACTCGACGTCACATCTTAGACACGGTCATCTCTAAGGATGTTGAAATTCTATCAGTTGGCATTAAGTATATGGCTATTTCTGACCATTTTTGTGTATTATTTGTATTACAGATTCTCCCAAAAGTTCAGACAACCTCTATGTCTATTAAGAACAGGTACATTAATGAGAGTACCGCCACTAAGTTTATGGGATTTGGCTATTTCTGACCATTTTTGTTTATTTTTTAATTACAGATTCTCAGACAACCTCTATGTTTATGAAGAAAAGGTACATAAATGAGAGACTCAATACCATCAGACATTTTCAAAGCTATTGCGAAGTCTGTGCTCGCCGATTTGCAGAAAATAATCAATTGCTCACTTCAGTCAGGCGAGTTTCCTAAGCTCTTAAAATAGCTGCCATTAAGCCTCTTCTACAAAATAGAAGGCTGGACGTTTCCACGTTAGCAAGCTATAGACCCATCTCAAATCTTGCTTTCATAGCCAAGATTGTTTAGAAAGTTGTTTTAATGAACTCAGCAATTTCTTGAACTTAAATTGACTTTTTGACAAATTTCAATCAGGTTTCTGAACTCATCACAGTACAGAATCTGCTCTTATCAAAGTGATAAATGATATAAGGTTGAATACTGACTCGGGAAAGGTGTCAATTCTGGTCTTGTTGGATCTCAGTGCAGCTTTTGATACGGTAGATCATAATATACTGCTGAACAGGTTGGAAACGTGGATAGGACTAAATGGAACAGTCCTTAAATGGTTCTGGTCCTACCTGGAGGAAATGAGTTATTTTATAACGATTGGAAGTGTTCAATCTCATCAAATGGCAATGATCTATGGGGTCCCTCAAGGGTCAGTTCTTGGACCCCTCCTGTTCAGCCTGTATATGCTACCCTTGGGTCAAATTCTTCAGAACTTTAATTATGACTATCATAGCTATGCAGATGACACACAGATATATCTAGCAGTGTCTCCAGATCACAATAGTCCAATTGGGGTGTTGTATCACTGTCTAAAACAGATACAGTAAATAACTGGATGAGCCAACATTTTCTTTAATTAAACCAAAACAAAACTGAGATAATTGTTTTTGGCAATAAAGGAAAGAGGATTACTGTTAGTAAATACTTGGAGTCACTCTCTTTAAAAACCAAAGACAAAGTCCGAAACCTTGGTGTACTGATAGATTCCGACCTGACTTTCAACAGTCATATCAAATCAATTACTAAAACTGCCTTCTACCCTTTGAAGAACATATCCAGATTGAAGGCTTGTATGTGCCAAGCAGACCAGGAGAAGCTCATCCATGCTTTTATCTCAAGTAGATTTTTTTTTAACTTTTTTACCATTACTATTGTAATGGTCTTCTGACTGGACTCCACCAAAAGAGCATTTTTAACAGCTGCAGCTCATTCAGAATGCTGCAGCTCGGGTTCTGACCAGAACAAAGAAGTCAGAGCATATTACTCAAATTCTAAAGTCTTTTCACTGGCTCCCAGTCAGCTTTAGAATAGATTTTAAAGTTCTGCTACTGGTCTATAAATCACTAACTGGTTGAGGTCCTGAATACATGAAAGAAATGCAAATGGAATATAAAAAAATACACGGCTCTGTGATCAACAGACTCAGGTCAAATAGTGGAGCACAGAGTCCAAAGCAAATATGATGAAGCAGCATTTAGCTATTATGCTGCACACAAATGGAATAAGTTGCCAACAGAACTGACGTCAGCCCCAAGTGTGAATGTTTTTAAGTCCAGGTTAAAAACTCTTCCTTTTTCTAATGCTTTTAAGAGCATTTCCACTTTTAAATATTTCTTGCACTGTACACTGTTTTAATTGTACTCTTATTTTTTTTCTCTTTGTTTTAAATGTAGCCAGCACAGTAGACGACTGGTTAGCCCATCTGCCTCACAGTTCTGGGGACCGGGGTTCAAATCCCTCCCCTGCCTGTGTGGAGTTTGCATGTTCTCCCCGTGCCTGGGTGGGTTTTCTCCGGGCACTCCGGTTTCCTCCCACATCCCAAAAACATGGATGGTAGGTTGATTGAAGACTCTAAATTGCCCGTAGGTGTGAATGTGTGTGCGAATGGTTGTTTGTTTATATGTGCCCTGCTATTGGCTGGCGACCAGTTCAGGGTGTACCCCGTCAAATGGATGGATGGATGGATGTTTTAAATGTTTATAAGCTGTTTTTTTTCTCTTGGTTTTTAAATGGTTTTAATCATGTAAAGTACATTGAGTTACCTTGTGTATGAAATGCGCTATATAAATAAACTAGCTTTGCTTTGCTTTATGCGAGTAGTTTTTTTGTTGGTTTACTGTATACCATGGGTGCCCAATACGTCGATCGCGATCTACCGGTCGATCGCGAAGGAAGTGTTGGTAGATCGCAAGACATTAGAAAAAAACAGAACGTCATCTTATCATTCATCCTCACTACGAAATTTGTCACTTGATTGACATACATCAAAGCCAGTCTGAGATCTCACCTTTTCTGACATATGGGTCACCGCGCATGCGCGTACAACTGTCGTAAAGTGCTACAAAACTCTAGCAAGCTACCGATTTACCTAGTTTACCAATTAATTTTTTCTCAAGCAAAGAACGGTTATAATTATGAGCGCTGGACCAATTAAGAAACCAAAAACCTACCATTTCCATAAGGAATGGGAGAGGAAATTTTTTTCGCAATGTCATATTCGAAGTGCGTTTGCCTCATCTGCCCGTCTTTGATTGCTGTTCCGAAAAAGGGAAATGAGGAGCGGCATTTTAAAACTGTGCATAAAAAATAAAACACTGACATCCCTCCACAAAGTGAGCTGAGAAAGAGAAAGGTTTGAACAGATTAAAATCCCAGCTGTCCGGACAGCAGTCATTTTTCTCAAAGCTAACTTCAAAAGCGAAGGCAGCCACCGAAGCATCGTTCCGGGTGAGTCACTCCATCGTTAAGAACAAAAAGTCCTTTCAAGACCGAGAGATGGTAAAAGTGGCATTTCTTGAAGCAGCTTATTTGTTATTCTGAGACTTTAAAAACAAACCAGAAATACCCTCCATCCATCCATTTTCTGAGCCGCTTATCCTCACTAGAGTCGCGGGCGTGCTGGAGTCTATCCCAACTATCATCGGGCAGGAAGCGGGGTACACCCTGAACTGGTTGCCAGCCAATCGCAGGGCACATACAAACAAACAACCATTCGCACTCACATTCACACCTACAGGCAATTTAGAGTCGTCAATTAACCTAGCATGCATGTTTTTGGGATGTGGGAGGAAACTGGAGTGTCCGGAGAAAAGCCACGCAGGCACGGGGAAAACATGCAAACTCCACACAGGCGGGGCCGGGGATTGAACCCTGGTCCTCAGAACTGTGAAGCAGATGCTCTAACCAGTCGTCCACCGTGCCGCCACCAGAAATACCATCTTCAATCAAAGCTCTCCAGCTATCAAGAAGAACAGTTGCGCGGCGCAGTGAAGCCATAGCCAAGAACGTGACAACAACTTTGGAAGAATATTGCGGACTGCGAGTGTTTCTCACTGCAGTTGGACGAGTCTACAGATGCAAGTGACACAGCCCATTTTTATTCGGACGGTGTTTACAGATATGACTGCAAAAGAGGAACTGTTAACACTTCTGCCGATGAAAGAACACATGCGAGGACAGGACATATTTCAGTCTTTTAAAAACTTTATCAAGAAAACCCACCTCCCAGTGTGCAAATTGGTGTCCATCACCACAGACGAGGCACCCGCGACGCTTGGCCGCTCAAATGGATCCATTGCAAAATGCAGGGAGGACAATGCTTTCCCGGAATTCCTCAATTACCACTGCATAATACACCAACAAGCGTTACGCGCAAAAATCCGCTAAATATGAAAGAGATAATGGATGTGGCAAAAAAAATCGCCTGTTCTATTCGCGCCAAATCTCTGCAAAGATGGCTATTCCGTGCACATCTGGAGAAGGTTGACTGCGACCACTCTGAGTTGTTGCTACACACTGATGTGAGGGAAATTCCTACAAAGATTTCGAGAGCTCTGTCCGGAGATTGAGTTTTTCCATGAAGCTAAACATGCAGAATACAACCAACTAAATGACAAAATGGCTGCTGGACTTGGCATTTTTAGCCGATCTGACCAACATGTTGAATGACCTTAATGTAGAGCTGCAAGGAAAAGACAAAACCGTGATTAATTTGATCAGCTCAGTTAATGCTTTCAAATGAAAAATGCAACATCTCCTCTCAAAGCTGCAGCGCCATGATTTGGCAAGCTTCCAGAACCTGGCGTCAAAGCTGGAGATGCAAGGGAAGGTGTGTCTTTAACTTGACAGTGCACGCTCCACAGACCAGATTGAGAACTGTCTGTCAGAGTTTGACAAACGCTTTCAAGACTTCGTTTTATTGGAGCCAGTCGCTAGATTCATGTGTTACCCTTTCCGGGAAGATGCTGAGGTTGATTCACTCGCATCTAAAATTGCAACATTGTTTCACTTGAAGTCTTCTGGAGTGGAGGATGAGCTTTTAACACTACAAGCTGACATTGAACTTCAGTCCAGGGCACGTGGGCAGTTCTAGAACTTAATCACAGAGGAAAAGTACCCCAACATGAGGAAATGAGCTGCCTTCTTGACTGCATTATTCGGCTCAACTTAGTCATGTGAGTCAGCCTTTTCCCATTATTAAGTCCAAATACCGTTCCACCATGACTGATGATCATTTGAAAGTGTGCTTGAGGCTGGCTATCAGCAGCTACTGTCCGGACTATGCATTCCATTCAGTGCAAGTCATCAGAGTAAGGTAATGACAAAACTGTACAGAGTTATATTGTGCAACATGGGTTGGTTCAATTATGCAAGGTACACCAACATATATTGTACATATGACGAATCGTCAATTTATTTCTAAATAAATATATGTTTTGCATTTTTATACTAGGTAGATCATGCTGACTTGGTCATTTTATAAGTAGCTCGCATGCTGAAAAAGTGTGAGCATCCCTGCTGTATACTATGTAACCAAAATCATGTACAAAATCCTATTTCACATTTGAATTTTCTTAAAATAATAAAAGCAGTGATAGCAAAAAAAAAAAAAAAAAGGCAAACATGCTGAATCACTGCTCCACTACATTTAATGGAGCCTATCGCTCCAGCACCAGACTTTCAGATCACGTGATGGTCCACCAGCTGAAGCTCTGCAAACCTGCAGTAAAAAATTCAAAGAGATGGCCCAGCGAGGCCATGGATTAGCTTCACGCGTCAGACTGGGTGGTGTTCAGTGCTGTGACAAACAATCTGGATGAGTACACGGACACCTCGTATATTAACTTTTGTGAGGAGAGCATTGTACCAACCTGCACCAGGGTGTGATACAACAAGCCCTGGTTCACAGCTAAGCTCAGACAGATATGTCAAGAAACTGAGGTAGCGTTCAGAAGTGAAGATAGAAGCAGCTAAACGGAAGCCCAGAGCCTTATCAACCACTACTCTCGGTTCGATCGCTCATTAGCCCTTGACACCTCTCCAAACACCCCAGCGACCCCCTGACATTATCTTAAAGGTCAGAGGACAAAGATGTTATGGGATCAGTTCAAATTCATACTTGCATTGTTTATATGTTATGTAATACATGAACGTCACTTCCAGCAAGTTGTCAACAATAGTTTAGCTAAAAATGAGGTCTTTAATTACACGTATTGATCACTCCGCGAACATACCCGAAGCTCAAGACACCGGTATGTGGTTACTCTGTCCACCGCAAGGACTACCAGAAGTGACGTTACAATTGACAAACAGCGCGCTACACTCTATACGCAATGGTGAGCAACATGTTGGAATATGAGGAGAGGAGGAGGATTTCGAGGTACAGGAGCACCCAACTGAACTTGCCGTTGTCAAACCGTACATTTGAGCAGATCAGGAGGTCGGAACCTGACACTGAGGACAACGAGCGCCAAGTAGCAGCTGTACAACAGAAAAAGAGAGTGGCCAAAGGGTTGATGTGACGGTATGTCAAAAGAATGTCTTTTTATACAGTCATGGCTAGAAATATTGGCAACCCAGGGGTGGCAATATTTTTAGCATGACTATATGTATTATACACTATATTCATAAATGTGTCAGTGACATGCGTTCTGCTAAGTCTTTCTCAAAAGACGCCAGTTCAAAGTGATCAGCACAGTTTGGAATGCTTGCTAAGCACCCAGGGCCGACCACGCTTCTTCTCCTGTCGATTGACTTTCCCTATCCACTGCTCACGTATTCCCTTTTCACTTGGAAAGCCAAAAAACTCTTGCCACTGCCTGAATCATTTGTACAACCAAATGCCACACAATAAACCATCGATAACAAATATACAAGGACGGGAACAACAGCATGGAACAGTAACACACAACACCGAATGAAGAGGTTGTTTGGCTCGTGTTACGTCACAGAGCTGGATAGAGCCGAAGACTGGTAGGCGCTGGATGCAAAAAGCAGAAGGCACGTTCTGATTCCTACTGATCAATTTCACTGCTGTATAGCTGCTATATAATCACTTCGAAATGGCAGAGGTGGGTTGTAATGGGCTTCTAGAGTTATCAAGAAAAAATTTAACATCGTTGTCCTCTGACCTTTAAGGTCTCCAATTGCAACACACACACACACACACCCTCCGCTCCACCCACTCTGTCAATCCATGACCAGAATGTGCATGAAATGTTCAGAAGGCTGAACTCCCACTCAGCTCCCAAATTTCGGCTGACCATCGGCTCCATCATCAAAAAAGCCCAGCAGAGGATGCTCTTCCTCAGGCAGCTGAGGAAACTCAAGCTTCCAACCAAGATGTTGGTGCAGTTTTACACAGCCATCATCGAGTTTATCCTCCATCCCCATGTGGTACGGTTGTGCCACTACCAGGAACAGGCACAGACAACAGCGTACCGTGTGTGCTGCTGAGAAGGCTACAGGCTCCCATCCATCCAGGACTTGTACGTCTCCAGAAACCGGGGGTTGGATTACAGCAGACTCTACACACACTGGACACAGCCTGTTCAACCCTCTCCCCACAAGCAGGAGGCTACGGTCCATCCGGACCGGAACCTACCGCCGCATGAACAGGTTCTTCCCATTGGCCATCAAACACATGAACACTATATAAACTGGTATCACCGATTAAAACGTCACACCGACACCTGATGTTTATTGAACACTGTTTTTGCTTATTGCTACTTTAATTGTAAATGGTAGTTGAATATTCTTTGGTCAAATTCAGTTAAAACTACTTTTATATGAAACATGCTAGTGCTGTGTATAACAGCCACCTTTATTGAAAAAGAAAAGAAAACCTTATAAAGTAACTGAAGTCATGAAACTATTATTTTTTTTCGCACCGTGCCTGTGGCAGATCCTGCATTGAGAAGTTTTTGGGAGTATAGAAAGACCAGGAACTTAAAATTCCTGATCAGTTCCTTTGTAAGAGCTGCTCCCTTAATATGATGCATTTGCCTGCAAATCAGTTTGCTTTCTGAATCACACACATTTATTAACAGTTGGATGATTTTCTTGAAAGTGTTTTCATTCTTTTCGAGGCACTGGAATATCCCATGCTTTCATCAGCAGAGAAGTCCTTATCTTTTCATCATTATGCATAAAAACGTTGACTTGTGCACGGTGGCCGACTGGTTAGAGCGTCTGCCTCACAGTTCTGGGGTGCGGGGTTCAATCTCCGGCCCCGCCTGTGTGGAGTTTGCATGTTCTCCCCGTGCCTGCGTGGGTTTTCTCCGGGCAATCCGTTTTCCTCCCACATCCCAAAAACATGCGCGGTAGGTTAATTGAAGTCTCTAAATTGCCCGTAGGTGTGAATGTGAGTGCAAATGGTTGGTTGTTTCTGTGTGCCCTGCGATTGGCTGGCAACCAGGTCAGGGTGTATCCCACCTCCTGCCCGAAGATAGCTGGGATAGGCTCCAGCATGCCCGCGACCCTTGTGAGGATAAGCGGCTTGGAAAATGGATGGATGGATGGACGTTGACTTGCTTAACAATGTCGAACTTCTTCAAATAATTTCACTTGAATTCGGCTCACCTGGGAAACTAATTACCAAACCATTCTGAGATTGATATCAGTGCTCAAATCAGACCGGAGAAACAACATATGTAAAAATGTCCCCAGACACAAAAAATTCAATGTTTATCTGACTGAAACCATATATGCATATTAATTCAGAACACAGTGGTGTCTTGCAGAGGGCCCCACTTGCATGGCTAGGCCCCTGCTCAGACTAACCTGTGACTCTCATTTGCATCCTCTAATAGTCCTCTAAATTATACTCGAATCTGCCTGATCCCAATTTAATGTCACTCCTTTAGCCAGACGTGGCCAGCATAGTAAGCAGGACGGTTACATGCAGAGCAAAGATCCTCTGCCTTGTCTGTTTAATGTTTTCTTGTGGAGGGGTTGATAGAAATGAGCTTGGTATTCCACAGAAACTAAGGACAAACTCAAGCAACGGAAACTAAGGACAAACTCTACACAACAAATTCTGTTCACTTTTGAGGATTTTGCAGGGAAAAACAGAGCAAATAATACCGCAACACAAGTTCACCAAATGGTCATGTTACAAACGTAACTGCGTCTGTAACAAATTGCTTTGTTGTTGAACTACCAATGTCCTATTTTTGGTTCAAGCAAACAGCGTTTGCCTTTTCGATTTAATAATTGTAATTCATTAATGAATATACACACTGTTTAACATATCAACCAAATCTAGACTTTTTGTGGCAGGTGTGTTATAGCAAGTCCATGAGCCCTAAGGCTGAACATTATAATTTTAATCACTTGGATACTTTGACGATACTGTAATTAGTTTAAGGGTTTGATTAAATACCATTAATTTATTGCTACATGTAATACATGAAAACCCATGCATTCATTCAATCACTTACAGTGCATCAAGCTACTGGAGGAAACAGGTGGGGTATATACATCAGTACACCCATGTGTGGATCACAGGGCTCCCGTCGGTCCTACATTACTAGCTTCTTCAGAATGGACAATAAAGCTTCTGGAAAATATAAAAATCATACAGCAGTACAATGGAACCTCGGGTTATGAAAAATCCGCTTTATGAACAATTTGGGTTACGTCCAAATGTTCTATAACCTCTATTTTTGGGGGTGGAACGGATTAACTGCATTTCAATTCAGGTCAATTGGAAACATTGCCTCGGTTTAAGAATGATTCGGATTACAAACGGAGTCACATGAATTAAGTTTGTAATTAAAGAGGTTCCACTGTATACAGTTGTGCTAATTACATATTCTTGCAGAATTTGCTAAATTTTTGTAATTATTTGGAAAATGTGACTGATGACTAAAGGGCAACCATCTCATTATTTTCTTTATTGCAATCTTTTGTTTATTGCTTGTTTTATTCTGAAATGGCATAGAGTTTAATTTGAAGCCCATTAAAGTACAATACATTTGTCTTGCCCGATCAATCATGTTTTCTTTAAAGAATGGTACAAATTCTGCCAGGCTATGACTTAATGAGCACCACTGTATCATTGGTGTAGGTGTCGGAAATGGATGTGCTACGTTTGTGGATACATGCTACTCAGCAATGGATAATTTGAGATACAAATGGCCGGTGACAGGTACAGTAGGATGGCCAATAATGGAAGTCAGTCTGATCTTATTCAATTGCAGAAAAAGGAACATACAACCCCAATTCCAATGAAGTTGGGACGTTGTGTTAAACATAAATAAAAACAGAATACAATGATTTGCAAATGATGTTCAACCTATATTTAATTGAATACACTACAAAGACAAGATATTTAATGTTCAAACTGATAAACTTTTTTGTTTTTAGCAAATAATCATTAACTTAGAATTTTATGGCTGCGACACGTTCCAAAAAAGCTGGGACAGGGTCATGTTTACCACTGTGTTACATCACCTTTTCTTTTAAAAGCTGGGACAGGGTCATGTTTACCACTGTGTTACATCACCTTTTCTTTTAACAACATTCAATAAATATTTGGGAACTGAGGACACTAATTGTTGAAGCTTTGTATTTGGAATTCTTTCCCATTCTTGCTTGATGTACAGCTTCAGTTGTTCAACAGTCCGGGGTCTTCGTTGTCGTATTTTACGCTTCATAATGCCCCACACATTTTCAATGGGAGATAGGTCTGGACTGCAGGCAGGCCAGTCTCGTACCCACACTCTTTTACTACGAAGCCACGCTGTTGTAACACGTGCAGAATGTGGTTTGGCATTGTCTTTCTGAAATAAGCAGGGGCGTCCATGAAAAAGACATTGCTTGGATGGCATCATATGTTTCTCCAAAACCTGTATGTACCTTTCAGCATTAATGGTGCCTGATGTGTAAGTTACCCATGCCATTGGCACTAACACAGCCCCGTACCATCACAGATTCTGGCTTTTTAACTTTGCGTCCATAACAGTACGGATGGTTCTTTTCCTCTTTGGCTCGGAGGACACGACATCCACAATTTCCAAAAACAATTTGAAATGTGGACTCGTCAGACCACAGATCACTTTCCTATTTTGCATCACTCCATCTTAGATGAGTTCGGGCTCAGAGAAGCCGGCCGCGTTTCTGGGTGTTGTTGATAAATGGCTTTTAGTAGAGTTTCAAGTTGCACTTATGGATGTAGCGCCGTACTGTATTTACTGACATTGGTTTTCTGAAGTCTTCCTGAGCCCATGTGGTGATATCCTTTAAACATTGATGTCGGTTTTTGATGCAGTGCCGCCTGAGGGATCGTAGGTCACGGGCATTCAATGTTGGTTTTCGGCCTTACCGCTTATATTCAGTGATTTCTCCATATTCTCTGAACCTTTTGATGATATTATGGACCGTAGATGATGAAATCCCTAAATTCCTTGCAATTGTACGTTGAGGAACATTGTCCTTAAACTGTTGGACTATGTTCTCACGCACTTGTTCACAAAGAGGAGAACCTCGACCCATCTTTGCTTGTGAATGACTGAGCAATTCAGAGAAGCGCCTTTTATACCCAATCACGGCACCCACCTGTTCCCAATTAGCCTGTTCACCCTTGGGATGTTCCAAACAGGTGTTTGATGAGCATTCCTCAACTTTCTCAGTCTTTTTTGCTACCTGTCCCAGCTTTTTTGGAACGTGTTGCAGTTCTAAGTTAATGATTATTTACTAAAAACAATCAAGTTCATCAGTTTGAACATTAAATATCTTATCTTTGTAGTGTATTCAATTAAATATAGGTTGAACATGATTTGCAAATCATTATATTCTGTTTTTATTTATGTTTAATACAACGCCCCAACTTCATTGGAATTGGGGTTGTAGAAGGGCTTCTACAAGTTAATTGATCTTGAACATATGGATGGTTAATCTGGACCCCTCGCATTCATAACGTACATATACGCTGATAGCAGAGTTAGACACACAAGGTTTGAATTGAAAATCCATCTATGAAGAACAGTTCATACATTTTCTTGTTCCTCCTATTTAGCTTTACTTATGAGCTCGAGCCTATCCAACCAAGTACCATCTGCACTGGCAATCACAGGGCGCATACAAACAAACTATTTACACTCACATTCACACATACTGTACAGAAAAGGCTGACCTTCAATCACAATTCAATTAACCTAATATGAATGTGTTTGAAATGTAGGAAGAATTGTTAAAAAGTAATTTTGATGTGATCTCCAGAATTGAAAATATTTATCCATGGAAGGAATGTTGTGTGCCTTTGGTGTTGGGATTTGTAATATCTATGTTAATCTATGTTAATTCACTGAGTTATCAGATAGGTGTTGAAAGACTGATATAGGCTATAGCTATAAAGACAGTCTGGGCAAGGACAGTTTTCATATTATAGGTGATCTGGAGTTTAGACCAATAGGGAATCTCTTTGTTCTTTATAGTGAGTGTGCTATAAAAAGAAATTGTGCTATTTTAGGGTACGGTTACACTCCTGTATGTTCCTGGCGACCACACACCTGTTTCCCGAAACGCGGTGCGTCATGGGATTTTGCCTTTTTCTTCTTCTTTTTTTTGTCATATTCAAATCTTGCTAAGTTTTCTTAAAGTCTATCATGGTATCCGTGATGGCCGTGGGTGGATGGAGCTGCTGAGACCTTGAGGCTCAAATGAGCACTACAGTTCAGCCCGCGGTCTACCACGGATGCCAGTATTTTCCCACTCAGCACGCCACGTTCTGACGGTGTCCCTTTGCAGCACATTTGTGGCCCTGGTAGAGTCGAATAAAGCTACCATGCCAGGCCTGGCTCCAGACTCAGCGTCAGCACTGGGTGGTACATACTGCAAATGTTTGATAAAATTAGTTTTCTGTCAACTAACCCATCTCTTCACATACGGACTGCAGTGCGCGCTCGCATTGGAAGAAAATTCTCTTTCTCTTTCTCTGTGTCTCTGTCTCTCACTCAGGCGCACTCTCTCTCTCTCTCTCTCTCACACACACACACACACACACACTCACGCACACACACACACACACATGCACGCACACACACACACACACACACACAGATTCAACTATGAACAGGTATGCCAAGGCACACATTGTAGGGAAATTAAATACATGGCTTGGCTTTAAAGGACCAAGTTAATGGTGAGATCATTGGCACAGTACATTAGCCACAACATGCCACATACGACATGGATTATGTCACTTTATGTCACAAAACTGCGCCCAATCCTCACTTACAAGTACATAACTACTGTATTTATGCCCACGTACACACACACATAAGTCAAGCATCCCATATGAGGAAGTGCTTCGCAGATTCATTTCCGCATTTATACATGGCTTTTGTCTGCTCAATTTTTTATTCATTACACTACAAATGCCTCCACGAAGTCCCAATAGAGTTGCTACAGATCACAAAGTGTTTCTGTAGGTGTCAATGTATGACAGATGTGAACTTTTGGATGGCTGTATGATGAAGGCATCGTTCTCCCGGCCAAAAGCGTTACGTCACTTTATGTCCAAAAACGCCAGCCGATCTTCACTAAAAAATGTAGTAAATGTAGTAAAGTAAATTCCTATTTAGGCCCACGTACACCTTTGAAAATATCAGAACCACAATCAGCCCAGTATTTAAGATTTTATGGACCAAAACGTTTTCCTCTCCGTAGATGATCATTTGGATGAGGCTTGCAAGGATATGGCTCTTGCCTGCCGTGTTTATATAATTTTAATAATGATACCCTAATAAATTAGCAATTTTTCAGCGTATTAAATTAGTGATTGTCGATTGAACATAATTTTGGCACGCTAGCTGTTGTTCATACGAATATACATCAATATAAGGTATACCAACTTGAACAAAGCTGGTGTTTGGAAACTCAAGCAAGCTGGCCTCTTGTTTTATTTCCTGAAATGTTGTCAGTTTGGAGGTGAGCGGATTCCACTGGACAGTTACGATATATAATATATGAATAAATACTGCCACGTTATAGTATAATACATTCATTTGTCCACATTAGCTATGCAGTGTCTCGAGTCGTTTTTTTTTTTTTCCCAAAAAATTTTCATTTTCAAGGTAGGGGTATTCCAGCCGACAGCGGCAATGTATTGTAAGATAAAATATGACTAATTACTGCCATTTTAAAGTATAGTACATTCCTTCTTCCACACCGGCTATACAGTGAATTTGGTCTCCGTTCCTGGCCTCTACGCCACACCAAGACATGGGGGTGGGGGCGTGTCGATTTTGGAAATAAAAAAAGGGGTGCTCCAAATGCAATTCGTTATTGAACAATTGCTCCAAAAATGATATCATTGGAAAGGACTGCTGGTTCCATTTTCTTGAACAAAAAACACATTATATAGAATTATAGAACATTGGTAACATATAGACCATGAAGAACACACAGGTCCTTTAAAGAGTTGTAGGCTGCAAGTGTGAGATTCCAGGAAACCTCCAAGTTTTGATTTTCCTATTACCTACTATCAGGTTTATGGTAGTTCCATGGACCCCGTTTTACTATGGCTAACTAGTTGTCTCATCCGCACCGTGATTGCCACAGCAAATACTTTGCTACTTTAGAAATCTCACAGGGCATCCACAGCAATCACGAACTGCCACGTTTGCCCATCCCATCCCTCTATGTTGTCACTTGAGCATCTCGTTTTGTCCACTGTGGCCTGAAATGGGGCTGGTATGGCCAGCGGGAACATACAGTGGTGTAAACAGAGCCTTAAATGCTACCACACCTCAAATTATCAAAACCTTAAAGCAGAGGAAAGGCACTGGGGAACACCCTTTTCCTTGCTATCCTTCATTTCAGTATATTGATCACTGTTAATCTTTTGTATGCATTTATCTCATATATTTAGCCATTTATTTATTTATCTGTCCAGGTAAGGCAATTGAGAACAGGTGCTCATTTGCCGACCTGGCTAATACCTAAAACATGGATAATCTCACGTCAATCACTTGTCAAATGAGATTCACAGCTGGTAATGTTTTTGTCACCTGATAATTCTGACTGCTGTGGAACAAGGAAAGGCCTCTTCATTAGGGCAGGCACAGGAAGGCTACATTACCAAGCTGCTGCTACTCTGTTGGACTCTCATACTGCACATACTCACAAAGATATGTTTTTCCCCTTCAAAAGTAAAATTCAGATTTCAGGATTTTTCAAAAAACATCGATGGGTTGAGCCCAAGTCACCACATTCTAGCCCTGCACCTGAGTCTGTGTGTGCATGAGCAGACAACTAAACAGTATAACTTTATATAACCTCACCACCTTGGAGAGTGTCAAAAAAAAAACCTCAACAATTTCAATGACCTTTACACAGGAAGTCAGAATTAATTTAGAAGGGGTATGAAAAAGCATGCAATTTTATTAACAAGAATAGAACTGCACTGTGCCCATTATTGTCTGGCCATCATCATGCAATGTGTGTTTGCCAGTCTCCGGCAATACCTTTTCCAACCATCCTGAGCCCTTCAACCCCCCATCATGTCGGCAGCTAGAAGCAGCAGGTTCTATCTGCAGTGCGACAGAGTGGCGATTGCTGGCTAGGGGATCATTACAAGGGCCATAAAACAACGATTTACAGGACAGCCTGCGAGTGGAGTCAGCATGATCTCCCACACTGTGGCAGTGCACTGTGCAGGGTCACCAAGAAAAAGTCCAAAACAGAGAATCAGAGGTCAGTGTGGTATATGATAACTTAAACATGAAAGTAAGTCAATGTGGCAGCTCAAGCAGCATATTGTACACCTACGGTGAGGGTAAACTTGAAGAAGGTGCGATAAATCTTTATGTACTGTATTGTGGCTCAATCACGCTGCCACCAGCTCCCTTAAATCCTTCCGAATCAATTCTAACATTATATGTTTCTGTAAGGTTATCTGTGGGAGGCCATGGACATTCGGTCCCTCGATAGCTGTACACACACTGCTTTCATGCGCAAAAAGTTAGCATTTCTTGCCCAAACTGATATCAGTCCATATTATCAGTTTGAAGTTTACTGAGATGGACTTGACATGGCCTGGACAAGTTCCAGAAGCTCCACTGTTTACACCAGTGATTCCCAACCTGTGTGCCAGGGCACATTAGTGCGACGTGAGCGCTCTTCAGGTGTGCCGTGGGAAATAATAACATTTTACGTAATTGCTCAAAAAATTATTTATTTATGTATCTGTTCATATATTTATGCCAGTGAGGCATAGTGACAGACAGAACAAATACATTCTCTTCTATTCGATGGCAGGAAGTCGATACAGTAATTAATGTATCCACGTTTTTTGACATTTTTGTTTGTTGGTGTGATGTGAGGTTTTTCAATAGTAAAATATGTGCTTTGGCTCCAGAAAAGGTTGGAAACCACTCGTCAACACTACTCATTTTTTAAGTGATCACATTGATGTTTAATTCATTCTTCCTTAACACTGTTGTATTTAGCAAAACTTGCTTTAAATTTTGTTGTGCCCTTCAATGGCTATGCAGTGAGGCACAACAGGCGGAGACGTATTTTATTTTATTTTTTTCATGAAACAGCTAAATCTCACTATTTCCAAGGTAAAGAGTTAAAAAATGCCAATTATATTTTACAACCCCAATTCCAATGAGATTAGTATGTTGTCCGTCCTTATCCTCACAAGGGTCGCGTGAGTGCTGGAGCCTATCCCAGCTATCATCGAGCAGGAGGGGTACATCCTGAACTGGTTGCCAGCCAATCGCAGGGCATATATAAACAAACATTCACACTCACATTCACACCTACAAGAAATTTTGACTCTTCAATTAACCTACCATGCATGTTTTGGGGATGTGGGAGGAAACCGGAGTGCCCGGAGAAAACCCACGCAGGCATGGGGAGAACATGCAAACTCCACACAGGCGAGGCCAGGAATTGAACCCCAGCCCTCAGAACTGTGAGGCAGACGCTCTAACAGTGCCGCCTTGGGATGTTGTGTTAAACATAAATATAAAAAGAATACAATGATTTGCAAATCATGTTCAACCTATATTTAATTGACGAGACTACAAAGACAAGATATTTAATGTTCAAACTGAGAAACTTTATTGTTATTGCAAACAATCATTAACTTTGAATTTTATAAATGTTTTTAATTAATTAATTTAATAATTAATTTAATTAATTTTATTTTATTATTAAATATCTTTCAGCATTAATGGAGCCTTCACGGATGTGTAAGTTACCCATGCCATTGGCACTAACACAATCCCATACCATCACAGATGCTGGCTTTTGAACTTTGCGTCCATAGCAGTCCGGATGGTTCTTTTCCTCTTTGGCCCAAAGGACACGACGTCCACAATTTCCGAAAACAATTTTAAATGTGCACTCGTCGGACCACAGAACATTTTTCCACTTTGCATCAGTCCATCTTAGATGAGCTCGGGCCCAGAGAAGCCGGCGGCGTTTCTGGGTGTTGTTGATAAATGGCTTTTGCTTTGCATAGTAGAGTTTCAAGTTGCACTTACGCATGTAGCGCCGAACTGTATTTACTGACATTGGTTTTCTGAAGTGTTCCTGAGCCCATGTGGTTATATCCTTTACACATTGATGTCGGTTTTTGATGCAGTGCCACCTGAGGGATCGAAGGTCACGGCATTCAATGTTGGTTTTCGGGCTTGCCGCTTACATGCAGTGATTTCTCCAGATTCTCTGAACCTTTTGATGATATTATGGACCCCAGATGATGAAATCCCTAATTCCTTGCAATTGTACGTTGAGGAACATTGTCCTGAAACTGTTCGACTATTTTCTCACGCACTTGTTCACAAAGAGCTGAACCTCGCCCCATCTTTGCTTGTGAATGACTGAGCAATTCAGGGAAGCACCTGTTATACCCAATCACGGCTCCCACCTGTTCCCAATTAGCCTGTTCACTTGTGGGATGTTCCAAAAAGGTGTTTGATGAGCATTCCTCAACTTTCTCAGTTGACTTTTTTGCCACCTGTCCTAGCTTTTTTGGAATGTGTTGCAGCCATAAAATTCTAAGTTAATGATTATTTACTAAAAACAATCAAGTTTATCAGTTTGAACAATAAATATATTGTCTTTGTAGTGTATTCAATTAAATATAGGTTGAACATGATTTGCAAATCATTGTATTCTGTTTGTATTTATGTTTAACACAATGTCCCAACTTCATTGGAATTGAGGTTGTACTCATTATATATATTTTCTTAATTAATCGACTGATTAATCGGTTATCTGATTTTTTTCCCTGCCAAATATCGGAATCGGCATCAGCATTGAAAAATCCATATCAGTCGGACCCCAACAAACAGTATAAATTATAACTAAAATGATAGTTTTAGCATGTAGACAATTGGACCGGTATTAAATCATCCAGTCCACAAATGATGACGATACATTATAAATAGAGCCCAACATGTCGGCTTTGTGTACATATTAAAAATAACAAAGATATAGGCATACAATCACAACCCTTTCAGAGGGCATTACATGGCAGCTGTGAATTGCAAAACAATCTTCTCTTTTATTTTTGCTGGAGGAAAGTCTTGTGCCAGGAAAAAAGACACAGATTGCTAAATTGTGCAAGTTTAACAAAAAAAAAAAAGACCTGTAGACGTTTCGCTTGCGAGAAGCCAAAGAGGGAGGAAATGAATAAGAATGTGTATCTGAAAAAACAACAGCAGCTGGACATCAGCACACGCTGACCTGCTGAAAAGAGGCGTAGCCTGTGGTGTGTCATACATCAACACATATAGATAAAATGACTGTGGTGCAGCTCAGATGCAGACAAAAACAAGAAACATGTACACCATCCGACTGCACAAGTGACACTTTAAAACATTACGTGTATGCCATTGATACAAATCCTGCAGACAACCAGGAACGAACATAAGGGTGATAAAACCCTTAAATTATGGCTCAGTGCAAAATTAAAAGGATGACCACCATGAGTGAGGTGACACAAGGAAGTGAACAATAATATACACCACACGGTCACTTTTATTTGAAAAGTATTCTACAAAACACAGAAACTATATTAACCACATTGGCAATGTTCTAAGTGACATTTTGAAATTCTTGACTGTCATATGAGGAAAATACAGTTTACACTAAGCATGAATATGTTTGTGGGGGGGGGGGAGACTCACTAAACACTTTCTATCCAACATTAATGATGAATGAGGAGGGAGTAACAAAAGCTGTGTCGCAGATGCACCTTACTTAGCAATTGTTTAATCGTTAACTCGCACAAAATTTATGAAACAATCACTAATGTAATGTAAAACGTTAAAACAATAACAGGTCCTGACAACCCAGTTGGCAAACTCACCTGAGCAGCTAATGTAGCAGTTACAGCTTCCCTCACTCTTTCCTCTCGCCAAACAGCTGAAATGGATGGGATACCAGTCGCATACTATCCAATTTAAAGAAAGAGTCCCTCATAGACCTCTCAGAGGAATCGAATACATAATATAGACAAGTTACCAAATAAATACAGTAAAAGCACTAAATATTATTTAACAAATCCAACACTACAAAGTCATCCATGTGGCCACTGGCAGTCAATTCCTGGCTTCTCAAATCATGTCAAACATGGCAAATGTCTCTGATTGATACAGCACATGTAGTGGGCTAATAATGTGCATGAAGATGTCTGGAAAATTATTGGCACACTGTGAATTACTCATTTCCAAAGTTCCCAGTGCTAAGTCCACAATTTCCAAAAACAATTTGAAATGTGGACTAGTCGGACCACAGAACACTTTTCCACTTTGCATCAGTCCATCTTAGATGAGCTCGGGTCCTGGCGGCGTCTCTGGGTGTTGTTGATAAATGGTTTTGCTTTGCATAGTAGAGTTTCAATGTGTATTTACTGACATTGGTTTTGTAAAGTCGGCACGGCGGACGACTGGTAAGCACATCTGCCTCACAGTTCTGAGGACTGTTCAAAGCCTGTGTGGAGTTTGCATGTTCTCCCCGTGCCTGGGTGGGTTTTCTCCGGGCTTTCCAGTTTCCTCCCAAATCCCAATAGCATGCGTGGTAGGTTGATTGACAACTCTAAATTACCCGTAGGTGTATATACTGTATATATATGTATATGTGTGTGTATGTAAATATATCCATCCACAGTCGTTTTCAAAAATTGGCATCACTCTTCCAGAATGGAGTATACAGTCATCCAAAGGACTAATTTCGATCTTCGATTAGTTCAGTTTGTGTCTTTCTTGGGATGTAGTATCTTAAAACACAATTTAATGACAGTAATGAAGATACTCAATATTTTTAGATCATGCCAAAAACACATCACCAAATTATTCAACACAGTCAATACTTTTGGCGACTGTAGTTTATTTTCATTCTAATCTTAATCTCATTTTATTAGGCCCTCCATGATTACCAGAATACCATTTTCGCTTGATTAATACCATTAACCGCTTGATTTTTTGGGGGGAATAAAAATATATGCTAAAAATCTCCCTCCCCAACACCCTCAAAAAGTTGTTTAGACTGTACCTTGTTTAAACACTGGATGTCAATAATTTTGGTTCAAGGCAGTTAATGTTTTCAGACTTCAGAATTTTAGAATATCAGGTAGATCAGGATTTGACGACTTCGTAAAACCTAAAACACATAAAAAAGGAAAAAATAACTTACTTTTCACCAGAATACTGACGCACCACCATAATCAGCCTCTATTATATATTTATGAAAGAAAATGTTCAAAATTCAGACATTTTTAATCAAACTGGGTAATCTGCTACTATAATCAATGCAGTGATTTATTTATTTATTTTGCCAAAGGGGAAGCGAGCTGCCTTGTGTTTGTTGCTGTATTTTTCTTGTTTCTGTAATGATGACATTGCAGACTGTATTGGGTCCTCTGTTGGTTCTGCTCCCCAGGTCCCACCCGGAGGGTACCCGTTGGCACAGTCTAAGTAGGTGCGAGCCCCTGCACTCAGGCCTGAGGCAAACTACTGTAAAATCCTTAGCCTCCTCTGAGATACAAGGCTTGCTTTGATGTGAGCAGCCATCTTTGGAGCACTTTTTCTTGGTTGGAGACTCTGGTCTAATCATTGCCTTCTCAGCGTTCTTGTGTTTTCCGCTTTTTGTTTTTCAATTGTCTCTCTTCCTTCCTCAAGCACATGCAGATTAAAGAAAAAAAAACATTCAGGTAGCCTCACAACATATGTATCATGTATGGGATACCTTGTAGTTTATTTCTCTCTCTCCCTCTCTCTCTCTCTCTCTCTCTCTCTCTCTCTCTCTCTCTCTCTCTCTGCCTTCAGTATAGAGAATACATTAATGTTAAAAGCCCTGATGTTTTTCATTAGCAGCTTGATTGGAGTGTCTGCAACAGCTGCGATCTGTGTATCCAGTCTTTAGTGGATTTGTACATTGGTTAATTTAAAATGGCTTTTCACATGCAAAGTGGAAGAAGATTGAGACATACACTGTAGTGTTTCCAGGTGCTACACTTGTAAAATGCATGCTGTATGAACTACGGTGGACTGGATCACCAAAATATGTAAAAGAAATTCGACTGCTGGTTGAAACTGTATTAACTGTACAGTTCATGTTTTAAGTGACACATTTAAGATGCCTAAATGTTATACAAGTTTTCAAAGTCCCTGCTGGACGGGCTCGCTGACTCGCCCCCCCAACCCTCCCTCAATGTACTGGCTCAGCCACTCCGTACATCAGTTGACTAACATGCATGTGATATGGTGTTCATTCACTAATAGGTTCGATAAAAACACTATAGACTTTAATTACTTGTGATGGAATAGCTTATAACAACACAGGTTATACTAACATATCAAGTAACAGGTTCTTACAGGTGTTGAGACACTAAAAAAAGAATCCCCGATTCTCTTGGTTAGTTATTGCTTGTCCTCACTGGGTGTGTCCCCCTCCCCCATGCACAAATAAGAACCCGATTTGACTGTTAACATTACTTGTGGTCAAATATCTAGACTGTCTCAGACTCTGTCCCTCTGTCTGTCTCCTAAAACCCTTTTCTGTCTGGCTGCATTTTCAATAAACATCAGAATAATTTAAAGCATGTAAAAATAAGCAGAGGGAGTATTTCAAACTCCCATGTTGCACAGCAAAACCTTTCCAGCACAAAGGCATATATAGAGCCACCATTCTGCAAGCTCATGCAGCTGAACAGGACAGGTTTAAAAAAAAAATCTGAATCATCTTTATTTGCGAAGTATGTCAAAAACACACAAGGAATTTGTCTCAGAGAGTGAGAGCCGCTCTAGTACGTCAACAGACAGCCATTTGACAGAAAATACTTTTGAGACATAAAAACATAAAAACACAGTACGGAGAGTCACTGAGCAATAAAAGGTTACCAGTATTGTGCTTATGCCGATACATTATTATTATTATTTATTTATTTATTTTGACAATTGTGCAAATGATGCAGAGTCTTCTAGCAATTTAGAGCAGTTTGAAATGACTAATGGACCATGAGTTTGGTCTAGTAACCATTGTGCAAATGGCGCAGAAACTTCAAGAAATTCAAGCAGTTTAAAGTGACTAGCAGTGCAACAATCTGGAACAATGTCAATTGTGCAAATGGTGCAGATACTTCTCAAGCACAAGAGTGGCCAGTATTGGTCAAGAACAAATATGCAAATAGTGCAGAGTGGTGAGACTACTACAGTGAGTGCACAAATAATGTATAATATGCCCGACAGAGATGTGACAACAATCTCATGTCAAATTTGGCAGCATGTTACAATGGAATTGTAAGTTAACTGTTTAAGAAGTTAATGGCAAGAGAGAAGAAGCTGTTGGAATTTCTGCTAGTTTTAGTTTGCGTTGTTCGATAGCGCCTACTTGAGGGAAGGAGCTGGATGAGGTGGTGACCAGGATGTGGAGGGTCCAGGAGGATTTTGCATGCTATTGTCTTAATTCTGGCAGTGTGTAAGTCCTCAAGGATAGGTAGGGGCGTACCGACAATGTTTTCAGCAGTCCTGATTGTCCGTTGCAGTCGGAGTTTGTCCTTTTGTGGCAGCACCGAACCAGACTGTGATGGATGAACACAGGACTGATTCAATGACCGCTGTGTAGAACTGCCTCAAAAGCTCCTGTGGCAGGGTGCGCTTCCTCAGAAGCTGCAGGAAGTACATCCTCTGCTGGGCCTTTTTGAGGATGTTGTTGATGTTGGTCTTCCACTTCAGGTCCTGAGAGACTGTAATTCCCAGGAACACGACGGTTGACACAGGGTAGTTGGACAGTGTTGAGGGCAACTGTGGCGACGGATGCTTCCTGAAGTCCACGGTCATCTCTACAGTCTTGAGGGTGTTCAGCTCCAGGTTGTGTTGGCTGCACCACAGTTCCAGCCACTCCAATTCCTGCCGCTATGCAGACTCGTCAATGTCTTTGATGAGGCCGATGACTGTGGTGTCGTCTGCAAACTTCAGTCGCCTGCTGTGTCCTGCCCATCAGGAAGGATCATTGGCAGATAACAGGCGAGGCGCTGAGCTGGAGAAGTTTGGAGGAGAGTAGTTCAGGGATGATGGTGCTGAAGTCCACGAACAGTATCCTCGCGTAGGTCCCCGCGCCGTCGAGGTGTTCTTGGATTAAGTGGAGTCCCGTGTTGACTGCGTCATCCACAGACCTGTTTGCTCGGTAGGCAAACTGCAGTGGGTCCAGCAGGGGACCTGTGACACGCTTGAGATGGTCCAGCACGAGGCGTTCAAAGGACTTCATGACCACAGATGTCAGGGTGACAGGCCTGTAGTCATTCAGACCCGAGATTGCAGGTTTCTTGGGGTATGGGATGATGGTGGAGCATTTGAAACAGGATGGTACTTCACACAGTTCCAGAGATCTGTTGAAGATCTGTGTGAAGACTGGAGGGAGCTGGTCCGCGCAGACTTTGAGGCAGGATGGGGACACAAGGTCTGGGCCCGCCCCTTTGTTGATCTTTTGTTGTTTGAAGATATGTCACACATTCCGTGGATGGTCACCGCAGGACGGGGATGGTCAACGCAGGAGGGGGAGTCAGAGGTGCGATGGTGGTGCAGCTGGGTGTGTGTGAGGTGTGAAAGTGTTCTTTTCAAATCTGCTGTAGAAGGTGTTCAAGTCGTCAGCTAGCCCTATATTGTTCTCTGCTTGCAGGGATGGTCGCTTGTAGTTGGTTAGTGATTGTAATCCAAGCCAGACTGATTTAGAGCCATTAGCGGTAAACTGTTTTTCTAGTTTTACTGCATAATTTCTCTTTGCAATGTTAATTACTATTGTCAGCTGGTTTCTAGCACAATTATACAGGGCTCTAACTCCACTTGGATAGGCATCCCTTTTAGCCTGGCAACGTCCCTTTTAGCCTGGCAGTGGGTTAAGTTTAGCAGTGAACCACGGCTTGTTGTTATTGAACGTGCAAAATTAATTTGTTGGTACACACACATTTTCACAGAAGCTGATGTAGGATGTCCGTCTATTCATCCAGGCTGGCAGTTGAAGTTTCAAAGAAACTCCAGTCTATGCAGTCTAAAAAGCTTTGAAGTTCTACCTTTGCTTCATTGGTCCACTTTTTCACTGTTTTCACCATAGGCTTTGCACACTTAGGTTTTTGCCTGTATGTTGGTATTAAGTGAATTAAGCAGTGCGTCATTTGGCATGGTATAGCAGTGGTTTAGAATGTTGTTTTCCCTGGTAGGACAGTCAATGTGTTGCTTGTATTTAGGGAATTTGTGGTTGAGTTGAGCTTTGTCCCCAAGAATAATGAGGGGTGAATCTAGGTACTTTTTTTCAAGTTCATTTACTTGTTCAGCGAGTGTGAGCAGTGCTGCATTTGAGTTAGCTTGAGGAGGAATGCAGACACACGCGAGTATGAAAGAGGCGAACCCGCGCGGCGAGTAGAATGACTTACAGTTCTAAAAACAGCTACTCCAAGTCTGGGCTGCAGTGTGTGCTGAGCTCCGTGACATCGGTACACCATTTTTCGTTCCCTAATGTTTGGCGAGTCTTCTCTTCTGTTAGTGAGTCGCATAATGTCAAAGACGAACGAAAAACACAAACATAGACTATACTAGAGAGCATGTAATCAAGGCGAACACCCGATTATGCTACACTGACGGTGTAGGGATACATCCGCTTGACTTTGGTGCGAGCAGCGTGGGTTCAGTTCCCACTCAGTGAAGGTGTGAATCTGTGTGCGAATGGTTGTCCGTGTCTATATGTGCCCTGACTGGCGACTAGTTCAGGGTGGAGTCCGCCTTCGCCCGAAGTTACCTGGAATATCCTTCAGCACTCCCCGTATAATCACCGTATTTGGCAACCGATTCATTGTGGCCGCCATTCATGTTTCATGCGCGAGTTGCATTCAGGGACACTCCATAAATGGGAGAAAATGTGTTCTTTGTTAGAAGAATTATTATTTGTATGAGAATGCTTTAGTTAAAACACTGTACGGCCACACTGTCATAACATTGAATTTATTTTGTTTTGTAATATAAGACGAGATAAGATAAAATATTTTGTTAAATAGTCAGCCAGAGCTGCTAGGAATGCAAAGTTATCAATGTCCTTTCATCATCATTCCTGCTATACTGTGTTGCTAGTTTTTGTTTGCACATTAAGGACAAAAGTACGGTTTTTGTTTTAATTTCTCATTTTAAAAGAGATCATTCAAGCAAGTTTTTTTCTTCATGTTTTTGAGATTGTATGGTGAAAGCTGCAGCTGACTACTAGTGCGGACTGAACGGTGGCAACAACAAGGAAATCAAATGCTAGTATTTTGAGGGTCATAGCCCATCAGCGACATATGGAAAAAAAAAAAAAAAAGTACTATGAACTACTGTAAATGCATAATACACTCTCAAGTATAAAGTGTACACCCCAAAATTGTCAAAAAAACAAAATCAGGAAAACCCTTCTTCCTATGTATAATGCGCACCCATTACTTACTATCCATTGATATATTTATCCATCCATTTTCTGAGCCGCTTCTCCTCACTAGGGTCGCGGGCGTGCTGGAGCCTATCCCAGCTGTCATCGGGCAGGAGGCGGGGTACACCCTGAACTGGTTGCCAGCCAATCGCAGGGAACATACAAACAAACAAACAACCATTCGCACTCTCAGTCACACCCACGGGTAATTTAGAGTCTCCAATGAATGCATGTTTTTGGGATGTGGGAGGAAACCGGAGTGCCCGGAGAAAACCCACGCAGGCACGGGGAGAACATGCAAACTCCACACAGGCGGGGCCGGGGATTGAACCCGGGTCCTCAGAACTGTGAGGCTGACGCTCTAACCAGTCGCCCACCGTGCCACCTGATATATTTATATGCATTTAATGTTAGTGGTGATCCCCTCCTAATTTGTTTTTGTTTTTAAATCTGATCAGTATTATTATTATTAATAGTAAGGTTTACTAATTCTGTCATGATCTGTGCCTTCCAGTTCCTTTTTGTGCCTCGCTTTTCCCTCTCTCCAGCAATCATCACAACCTCGCCCGCACACCTGTTCTTAATCAGCACTCATCACTGTATATAGATAGATAGAGTATTCACACTGGTCCTTGGTACACAGGCCGAATCTCAAGATCCCTTATCTAAGTGCTTGATTTGATTACTTGGTTTCAAGCATTTGTACTGACCCTCTTGTGTTCTCCTCCCTCTCCGGTGTCCCCCCGTGTCTCCCGCTTTGCTGCCCGCTCCAACCACGCTGTCAAGTTCTTCCACCTGCTCACGCTGCCGCTTCCTGCAGGTGATTTTGTTCCTACGGACCACCATCACACCTTAGATATACAAACCCTGAGCTACCCCAGATAAACCATTCTCTACTACTTCCTCCATCTCCGTCTGCTTTTCGGTCCAGTCCAATACCGTACGATTACAAATCATGACAGAATACTCTGGAAAACATGGAAGGGTTGAGGGAAGCGCACGCCGATCAGGGCGCCCACATAGGCAGATTAAACTCTTTAGCGATAAAATTGGACAATGGTTTGCGTAAAAGACATAGAGAGAAAGGGGTTAGAACACGCAGTATAGAACCTTCCGCGGGCACAGCGCCTCCAGTCACCTCGCCGCACACTGCACATCCTGCCGCCTCCTCATGACCCCCCACTGAACCAGAGGAGTCCATGCATCTTCCCAAGACTCGATTAGACACTCTGGAACGTCAGCGCCGCGTCAGTCAATGATTATGTATTTATTGTGGACAGCCAGGCCACTTCATTGCCACCTGCTCAATAAAACCAAAAGATAGGGCTCCCCACGAACCGTGAGCGCTGTGGTGAGCCAAACCAACACTTCTCCCAGCTCTCCCTCCCATATGACCGTGTCCTCATGTATCGTTGGTCCCGACTGCTATACCCCGGTCACTACTACTACCACTAGTAACTCCATCGATCTCTCCCGGGTCCCAGAAGAATATCACGACCTCTCCTCTGTGTTCAGTAAGGATCTTGCTATCTCTCTTCCCCCCCTCCGCCCCTATGACTGCGCCATTGACCTCCTGCCTGGAGCCCCTCTCCCCTCCAGCTGCCTCTTTAACCTTTCCCGTCCAGAAAAGGAAGCTATGGAAAATTATATCAACGACTCCCTTGACGGGGATGAGATCCTGCCCCAAGTGGAGGAGTTAAAGTATCTTGGGGTCTTGTTCACGAGTGAGGGAAGAATGGAACGGGAGATCGACAGGCGGATCGGTGCAGCGTCTGCAGTGATGCGGACTTTGTGTTGGTCCGTTGTGGTAAACAAGGAGCTAAGTCGAAAGGCGAAGCTCTCAATTTACCGGTCGATCTACGTTCCTACCCTCACCTATGGTCACGAGCTGTGGGTCGTGACCGAAAGAACAAGATCCCGGACACAAGCGGCCGAAATGAGTTTCCTCCGCAGGGTGTCTGGGCTCTCCCTTAGAGATAGAGTGAGAAGCTCGGTCATCCGAGAGGATCTCAGAGTAGAGCCGCTGCTCCGCCACATCGAGAGGAGCCAGATGAGGTGGCTGGGGCATCTGATTCGGATTGCTCCCGGATGCCTCCCTGGAGAGGTGTTCCGGGCACGTCCCACCGGGAGGAGACCCCGGGGACGACCCAGGAGACGCTGGAGAGACTACGTCCTTTGGCTGGCCTGGGAACGCCTCAGGATCCCCCCAGAAGAGCTGGATGAAGTGGCTGGGGAGAGGGAAGTCTGGGCGTCCCTGCTAAAGCTACTGCCCCCGCAACCCGACCCGGATAAGGGGTAGAAAATGGATGGATGGATGGACTGCCTTGCCTCCGGACTCATCCGGCCCTCTTCCTCCCCCCTTGGGGCAGGGTTATTTTTCATCGAAAAGAAAGATACCACTCGCTGCCCCTGCATTGACTTCCGTGGTCTCAACAATATTACAGTTAAGAACAAAGCCCCGCTGCCCCTCATTGACCCTTCATTCGAACCCATCTGCGACACCCAGATATACACCAAGTTGGACCTGCGCAACGCATACCATCTCATCGGCATTAAAGAGGGGGATGAATAGAAAAGTGCCTTCAATACCCCCCTTGGACACTTTGAATATCTTGTCATGCCCTTTGGGAAAACCAACTCCCCCGCAATCTTTCAAACCTTCATCAACGATGTCCTCCGTGATATGCTTAACCGGTTCGTCTTTGTCTATCTAGACAATATCCTCAACTTCTCCTGCTCTCCCGAAGAACATGGCCAACATGTCCGCTATGTCCTTCAGCGCCTACTAGAGAACCGCCTCTTTGTGAAACCTGAAAAATGTGAATTCCATCTCCTCCTCCTGGGATACATTCTTGCCAAAGGACAATTACAACCGGACCCGGCTTAAATCCAAGCAGTCGTCAACTGGCCCATTCCCGCCACCCGCAAAGAACTACAATGTTTCCTGGGATTTGCAAACTTCTACTGTAGATTCATCCGTGATTACAGCAGTAATCAGTAAAGTAAGAGGCCGTTCGTCTCACCACTCTCACCTCCACCAGCTCTCCATTTTAGTGGACCCCTGCTGCATCCCGAGCATTCGAATGCCCGAAGGAGCTATTCAACAGTGCCCCGATTCTGAGACACCCCGACCCCCCCCCCCCCCCCTCCAGTTCGTGGTGAAGGTTGACGCCTCTGACACTGGAACTGGGCCGTCCTCTCCCAGCGGGACCCTGAATCCCAAAAATTACATCCCTGTGCCTTCTTTTCCCGTCGCCTTTCTTCATCTGAACAAAATTATGACATCGGAAATCGTGAGCTGCTGCCCATCTTCTGGGCTTTGGAGGAATGGAGGCAATGGCTGGAAGGGACCATATCATATCTCCGTTTATCATCTGGATGGACCATAAAAATCTTGTCAAGCTCCGTTCCGCGAAGCGTTTGAACCCCCGGCAAGCTTGTTAGGGGTTAGTCCTCAGTCGATTCAATTTCAGCCTCTCCTTCCTGAAACGGCAAGCCTGACGCCCTCTCTCGCCTTTATTCACCCCCCTCCATCCCGGTGGAACCGGACCCCATCCTTCCCTCCTCCTGCTTTGTTGGGGCTGCTACGTGGGACATAGAACAAGTGGTCAAAAAGGATCAGATAACACAACCGGGTCCCAAGACCGGACCTCCAGAACGGCTTTTTTTCCAATTCTGCACCCTCTGAAGTACTTCAGTGGCCCCATAACACCCGGAATCACCTGTACCATCCAATTTATCCAACAACACTTCTGGTGGCCCAGCCTGGTAAAAGACACCCAAGAGTTCGTCCCAGCCTGCTCCGTCTGTGCCAGAGGAAAAACTTTGCATCAGCCTCCAGCTGGTCTGGTGCGCCCCTTACCCATCCTTAGTCGCCCTTGGTCCCGTATTGCCTTGGACTTGGTTTCTGGCCTACCCCCCTCTGAAGGTAACACCATCATTCTTACCATCATTGATCGTTTCTCCAAGTGTATCCATTACGTACACCTTCCCAAGTTACCCTCTGCTTTCGAAAACCGCTAACCTTCTAGTCCTTCACGTGTTCAAACTCCACGGTATCCCCATTGAAATCATCTCGGACCGAGGTCCTCAGTTCTCCTCCCAGGTGTGGAAGGAGTTCTGTAAGGCGGCGGGCGCAGCAGTCAGTCTGTCGTCATGATACTATCCACAATCCAACTGCCAGACGGAGCGGGCGAATCAAAATCTGAAATCTGCACTTCGCTCCGTAGCTGCACGCAATCCTGCCTCCTGGAGCGCCTCCCTCACCAACTCCACCACAGGTATTTGATTACTTGGTTTCCCGCATTTGTACTGACAATCTTGTGTTCGACTCCACCTCCAGTGTCCCTCCCGTGTCTCCTGCTTCGCTGCCTGCTCCATGCACGGCATCAAGCTCTTCCACCTGCTCCCGCTTTCTGTGCATTCCTTGTTCCTAGGGACCACCATCATGCTTTGGATATATAAACCCTGAGCTACCACAAATAAACCATTCTGCACTACATCCTCCGTCTCCATCTGCTTTTGGGTCCAGTCCAATACCATAAGATTACAAATCGTGACAAGTTCTTTAGAAATGTATGTATTACTGTGGCGCACCCTAGTGTCCAAGTTAATACTGCAGCTTTATGAAGGTATTTTCCATTTTTTTATTTTCCAGGCATTATGTGTACTACTTTTTATCTTAAATTCAACTTTTGTTGAAAAATGGCTAAAAGCACATTAAAGAGATGCATTAATGTTTTCGGTGTTGAGTGTTGTCTTATTTTAACTCAATACTACACACTTGGGGCTGCCAGAAGTACCAAGTAGATAGATTTCTGTTGTATCCATGCCAGTCTGTCAAAATATTTTTTCACATGAAACCAGTCCATTGTGGACTGCTGCCTGAAAACAGACTGTTCGTTGACAGATGAAATGTACCTTTTAGATATTTTCATCATACTCCATGCATGTACACATGAATACTTGTAGCCCTTTTCTTGAAAAAAGGGCTAACATGCTAACATTTTCTACATTTCTAATTATTTTTTAAAGATCATGGTGAACTGAGGGAATCTGGGCCAATGATATGTACCGGTAAACAATATATATATATATATATATATATATATATATATATATATATATAAGCAACAACATTATTTTAATGTTAATGTCAGATTGGTTAGCATTGTGACCTCTCACTGCATAGTCAATCGTCTAACCAACAAATGCTTTATGCATAATCCTAATACATATTAATATAATCACCAACAATTAATCTGTAATTCTCTTCAATTGCCTTACATTATTAGATGTGAAAAAAACAAATACTAAGATCACCTTGTAACTTTATTATGAAAGCAATTTCACTTAACACAGGCTTTCTGCCCCCCCCCCCCCCCCCCCAGTGCTCCCTAATGCTCATATTGAGGCATTTGAAAAGTGAAAGAGGTCAAAAATCAACATCTCCTCCATTTCTCTTTTACCCGCAAATTCCCGTGGGATTTAATGTTTCTTTTCACTAATTACTACAATTCGATTTTTTTTATGAGGGAACGTGGATTCCTCTTTGCATCTCTTCTTCCTTTGTTTGATGCGGAGTAAATGTGTAATAGGGGAATTAGCCTAATGAGTTGTGGCATTTACTATGAAGATCCTTTTGGAGCCTGTGCAGTCTATTAAAAAAGACGGTCTTTTATTTCTCAGGTTGCAGATGTAGAAGCATTGCTATTGTCCTTACCTAAACTGAAATATCCTTGTGATGCTGAGAAATACAGTACATCGGAAAGGAAATACAGTATAATATATATAAATATATAAATATATATATATAAATATATATATATATATATATATACACACTGTACACACACACACACTTTCTTGTGTGGAGTTTGCATGTTTGCCTGGGATTTCACTGGGTTTTCCAGTTTCTTCCCACATTTCACAAAACATCTATGTTAGGATAAATGAAGGCTAAATTGTCCTTGAGTGAGAATGTTTCTGTGTATGGTTGTCTATGTTTGTCTAAATGTGCCCTGCGTGAGTGTAACCCCGCTCACCCGAATCCAGTTGGGAAGTCAGCTGAGATAGGCTCCAGCAAACCCCTAACCCAAATCAGGATAAGCAGTATATTATTATTATTATAGAAATATGTTATACGCATCAACCTACAGACAACAGTAAACCACACTATGCCTTTGGCAGCTGTACGCATGTCTCGATATTGCTCTGCAGACAATAATAAACCGCAAAACCATAGGTGGCTGTATATCTCTATATGGCTTTCCAGACATTAAACCAAAGCACGTTAGCCTACCAGTATTAGACTAACCTAGCAACCAATGTTAACAAACTTTGATTAAATTGCAGAGATACAGTAAGACGTAAATCCATTTTTAAGCTTACTCTTGGGAGTTGTGCTGCTTGCTGGACAACATCACTTGCGGTAATTCCAGCAGACAGCACCGATTGGAAGTGCACATACAACTAAACATTGAACGCGGAAATGCTGCATGCATAGAGCCTGTTCAACTCTGTGCACAGGAATCCTGAATCCCAAATGCTTCTATCTCTTGTACTGACGGGGAGCTACTGGCAGCCGTGGCCCCATGGTTAAGATCATCGCTTGCCACCGTGGGGGACCTAGGTTCAAGACCCTAACTGGACCATCTGCCAACATCCCCTGGACTCATGGCTGTGGTGTTCTTGAGCAAGACACTGATATGCCGAAATGCTCCCCGGGTGCTTCAGCTGCCCCTTCTCCAGTGTGTTCCACTATCATGTGTATGTGTTCAATGTGATGGGTAAAATGCAGTGAATTCATTTTGTGTTCATGACAATAAAAGGTGATACTTCCTCTTTGGATAAAGATTTTTGCACCACAAACCGGAAATACGTACGAAATAAGACAACATAAATGAAGGAAGACTTTTCTCATCATTAACAACAGACCCTCTCCAAAAAATTTTAATATCATGGACTAGTTTATTTATTTCCATAATTCCATTCAAAAAGTT
Source organism: Phycodurus eques (assembly GCF_024500275.1). Classification (NCBI taxonomy): domain Eukaryota; kingdom Metazoa; phylum Chordata; class Actinopteri; order Syngnathiformes; family Syngnathidae; genus Phycodurus; species Phycodurus eques. The sequence continues at coordinate 5,897,162 of NC_084541.1, forward strand.
AAACTTTCATCGATCATAGATACAGGGCTCACAATTTAAACAATTTCAAGTAATTATAGGCTCCAACCCGCCCGCAAACCTAGTGAGGATAAGCTGTACAGAAAATGGATGGATGGATTTGTTTATTTTTACATAATTTGAGCTTCCAGCTCATAAAATACACAAAATCAAGAATTTTTAAAAATAGAATACTGTAAAGAAATTAGCCCAAATTTTGAAGGCCATAAATGTTTTAACCTGAGTGATAGACACTAATCATCTACTAAACTCAAAGCACTTGCACAGGTTTACTCAGGTGTCATTATTGCTTCATTGGTTCAATTGTTTCAGTTGGGTTCAATATGGGGAAGACTGCAGACTTGACAACTGGCCAGAAGACCATCATTGATACCCTCCATAGGATGGGTAAGCCATAAAGGTTAATAGCTAAGGAGGCTGGCTGTTAAGAATGCTGTGTCCAAGCATATCAATGGAAAGTCTATTGGAAGGACAAAATGTGGCAGGAGAAGAATCACCAGCAAAAGAGATGACCGTGGGCTTCACCGGATTATCAAACAGAGAAGATTCAAGAATCTAGCAGAGATCCAGAAAAAGTGGAATGAGGCGGAAGTCACAGCTTCAAAAACCATCACATTCAGACGCATCCGGGAGATAGGCTGTCGGGTTCCTTGGGGCAAGCCATTTCTGAGCCAGAGCCAATGTGGGAAGCGTCTCAACTGGGCCAAGGACTGGACTGTTGGCCAGTGGTCAGAGGTCCTCTTTTCCGATGAAAGTAAAGTGTGCCTTTCATTCGGGAATCAAGGTCCAAGGGTTTGGAGCACGGGTGAAGAACAGAACCCAAGCTACTTGAGGTCCAGTGTGAAATATCCACAGTCAGTCATGATTTGCTGTGCAGTGTCCAGTGTAGGTGTTGGTGAACTCTGCTGTCTTAAATCCAAGGATACCGCAACAGTCTACAATAATGTTTTTGAGGACTTCATGATTCCTTCTGCTGAGGATCTGTATGGAGATGCAGATTTCATCTTCCAGCGGGACCTGGCCCCTGCCCATACCGCCTGAAGCACCAAAATCTGGTTTTATGCCCATGCCATCACAGTGCTTGACTGGCCAGCCGACTTGCCGGACCTAAACCCCATTGAGAATGTATGAGGTATTATCAAGAGGAAATTGTGGGGCACCCGACCCAAAAACAAAGGAGAACTGACAGCAAGCATCAAGGAAATCTGGGCTTCCATAACTTCCATGCAATGCCACTGGCTGATTGCCTCAATGCCACGGCGCATCGAGGCACTGATTAAAGCAAAGGGATTCCCAACCAAGTATTGAAGATTAACATATCGTTTTGAAAGTACCATATTTAGATTGATTTAATGTGACCCTAATTGATTTCTTTTTTTCGACAAAAACTGAGAAGTAAATGGTGATTTCTTCACAGTATTTAAATTTTTTTAATTTCTGATCTATGAGCCTTATTCCCAAATTACGTAAAAATAAACATATAAATACTTGAAATTGTAGGCCCTGAATTTCTAATCTATGAAAGTTTAACTTTTTAATGAAATTATGGAAATAAATAAACTTTTCCATGATATTGTAATTTTTTGGAAAGGGTCTATATATATTTCTCCTGCTCAACTAAAAAAAAAAAAAAAAAAGATATACATATATTTTTAAACCTTTAAGATTCTAACATTACAACTTTGTTCTTGTAATATGACAACATGTCATAACTTTACAACTTTTTTTCCACTGTGGCCCCTAGAAACCCTTCATAAAAACACATCCTAAAAATATTTTCTTAGTACAAGTAATGTTTGTGGTCTGTGACTGAAATGGGGGCCAAATGCATTCATGTTTTGCTATGATTAGTTTTCTAATCTAGTTTTTGTTTACTATACTATACTACTATACTACGATGCCTTATTACTATATTCGGAACAACTGTCTCTGTATATTAAAGTTGTAATCTAGTGCTGTACAGTTATTAAAACAGATTTCGAATAAAACTGGGGAACACAATTTTTGTTGAGTTAGGTCTGACAGCTGATTTAAAAAACATTTTGGGTGCGGAATTCAAAACCGATCTCAGTTTTTCTCTGTCATGCCAAGTTTCTTAATTATTGATCCCCGTTTTCTTAAATAAAATGTGAAAAATACTGTACTTAAGGGATATAAAACTTTTGAAATATTGACATACAATGAAATATGAAAGAAACAGGCATGACTGCAATGTTTATTTAACACTATTATGTTTTGCAAAGAATATGGCACAAATCCTCTTAATTCCTACTATGCTTGCTTTCTGTTTGCAGATATTGATAGTACTGACCTATTGGGAGCTGCACACACCTCTCACCGCACTGTCTCAAATGTGACTGCACAAACAAGTTGCCACATAGCTGTAGATGAGTCCAATCGTAATCAGCTGACAAGTCTGACTACAGCTAAACAGTGGAATTTTGCTTATCTGGAGGGTAAACTATGGAGAAAAAACTTGACATACTAGAAAAAAAACTGACTCCAATTTTGGAATCAGCATGCCAATTTTAGTTTTAATCAGCATAAAAATCTAACTCAACTGAAAAACATTTTCTAAATTGTTCCCCAGTGTAATCTTTGGGAGAGGTTTGGACAGATAGCAAACTACAGCATTCACTCGATGAGTTGTACTAACCTGTAAACAGCCCTTTTGTCAGACTCAAGTTGGGTCTGTGGATCAAGAGTCACACTGACAGAGTTATTTCTTCCTGCAGAGGCTGCTGGAATATGGACTTGTGGGGTCTTGTTGTTCTGCTGCGTTGTGCCCGTCATCTGTGAACCAAAACATGAGGACAAAATGATGATGAAAACCTAACAGTGCTCAAAGACTGGTACATAGCGAACAGGCTTTGGTGATTATAAACAATGTCAACTGGTATAATTCTAATCATCATGCACCTTTGAGTAAGGTCTTTTAATAATCACTTCCGAAATGCAATCAGGTGTGACATGGATTTCATACTGACAGACTACAAATGAGAATTGACGGAATTACTTTGCTAGACAGGACAGCTCCTTTGTAATCAGGTTGTTAAATAAAATGAAACAAGAGACTCAATTTATCAAACAATACAGTATATAAAGATTCCTGTTAAACAATTGTCAATTGGTATTCAGTAACTGAAGCACTTCGCTGGTCATTTAAAAGGAATTTGTAGGTGCAAATTTGGATTGAGATCAGGAAAAAAAACCTTCCCTCTCAACGTTTCATTGTCTTTATAAATTCCACCAACCAGCACACCACCCCCATCCTCCATTTTCATGACAGGTTGGGGTGGGTGAAAGCTTCAAGTCTTAATCCCAGCACCAAATGGGAAATAAATTAGCTTCTTCACACTTAACTAGCTCTCATTTGCATTTTCCGAGCATGCATACTGCTTCTCTCCTCTTGCATTAATCCTCTGGGTGAAAGCAGACAGAGGTGGTGGATGATGAGGAGGAGGAGGGTGAGGATGAACCTGCTCTACTTCCTCTCTGTGGGATTCTCTGCTACGTGGGACAATGGGTAGATCCAGATACAGTCAAAGTTTATTAATTAACAGTGACCTGTTGGTCGCACACCACATCACACACTGGGGCATGATGGTCGATCCTTTATGGAGAATTTGACTTCATTAGATTATCTAAATTTGTATTTACGGGCATACATATATTTTAATTCTTACATTTTAATTAGTTAATTAATTTAAAAATAATAATAATTAATTAGTCGATCAATTAGTTTTTTTGTCACACACCCTCATTTTGCTTTAGTATATCTATTTTGGATGTATTTTTGGGACACCCTGTGTGCTATACTGTATTTATTATTATTTATATAGAAAACATATTTGTTATTGCAATTTCAATTTATCCTACTGATTAGTATACAGTATGTACAGTATTTACAATACAGTCACCGACTAGTTCTGCTGTCTCATTTTTTCTTTTTGACATTTTGAAAAGCTACATAATAAAAGTGAAATTCAATTCATGTTAAAGACAGCCAGGTCCTTGCTATACTATTATATGCTTTTTTTAAAATGTTATCTTCATAGGTATTTTTGTTTTCTTTTTTGTTCAAATGCGACCGCGATCGGAGTCCCATGTGAATGTACTGTGGCCCCAATGTAACCTGCATGCACCGAAGACATCTGGTCTGACATCACTGGTTTTAATCCACATTAAAAGGATCACTCGGAGAATGACTCTAACAAGCAACAACAACAACAACAGAGGTGATGGACATACGTATGTACGTAACGTAGACTTGTAATTTAGTGGAAGTTGAACCCAAACACTATCAAAATCAAAGTCACTTGCTGCAGCAGACAGCACACTGCACAGAACAACTATTATTTCAAGCCTTAACTAATGGTAAATAGAGATACACACTGTGCACAATTAGTAGGGAAGCGACTATTTTGACCATATCATTATTTATATGCGTATTTCTCAACTCAAAGCTGTACAAACTTGAGCGCTTGAGTGTTGCAGCAATAAAGATGAAAATGTACTGCCAAAATTTACGAAGAATCACACGTGGAGCTTCTAGGAACCTCCCTTTATTGCTAGCATATTCCACAACTGTAACCTACCTGGAATACCCAAAGGAACAAGATGTTCAGTGTTCAGAGACACGGCCAAGGTAAGGCTCAAATCTAACCACCATTGAACAAGACTGTACATTAAAACATCAAGACTGTGCCAAGAAATACGTGAAGATTGATTTTTCAAAGGTTTTATGGATTGGTGAAATGAGAATGACTCTGTCCCTGGATCAGTAATGGGCACAAAGCACCACTTCCATTCAGACACCAACAAAATGGAAGTGGAGTTCTGGTATGTGCTGAAGAAGGACTTAAAACCAACTCCCACAACTACTGTCAGTTTTTAGAGGACACTTTCTTCAAGCAGTGGTTCATCTTTCATCAAGTTTTGCAATAATTGTGCAGACTGAGATAATTACGAACGACAAACTTTACTTATGTTCTGAAATATTCTGGCTGATCTTAATTAACATTTCGGATTGAGCAAGAGCACTCTAGCTGTTAAAAACTAAAATGAATCGTCAAAAACAACTTGCCTAATAATTGTACATGCGGTGTAGAAATTATTTAATAGAGTAAAAACATTACATTATATTACACATAGGGTCAGATGCAATATTTTCTTAGCTACAATACATTTCCTTTTCTGTAGAACGCATGTTTAAAGATAATAATGATGCAAGTCATACTGAGAATGATAAGAAGAAAAGGGTTTCGTATAAGAATGGTTGCTAGATTTGTTCAATGTTGTGTACAGAGTTAGAGCCAGGAGGGGTGAGATTATTAGGAATATTGGGCAGCCACCATATGTGATCGCATATTTGTGTGACCGTGTGACTTTTTAGTGTTGGTTAGTTAACAAATGTTTTAAGTTTTGTCAATTCTGACTAACCTGTTGGCTCTCCTGGTACGATGGTGGAGGAACACGCTGGGTGGCCATCATTATCACTGCAGGTGCTGGGGACACATGTTGCATCATGGGATAGCGTCACATTGAGACTGAGAAAGATGGAACATCGAAGCGCGGAATCAAGTGATTGAAAATTGTATTACAACAGCAGCCACCAGGTGCTACTATGTATAGCATAATAATAATAGTATGGTATCGTTCAAGCATCTCACGCACACATTTTTTGAAAATTGACCCACGTGACTGTCAGTTCCCATCTGTAAGCACTACACAGAGTTGTCAGACACTCAGTGCAACACGATCATGGTTTAAAGCACTAATGAAATAGTGCAAACACAAACGCCATGTTATTTACATAAATATATTGCACATACAAGCAGGTTCATAATTATATTAGAAACAAACCTGTCCTACATGTCCTAAACACACCTATACTGTAAACCCTTGTTTATCTGGGGGGTCCTGTGCAACAGTCTTTAATTGCACCCCCAGGTGCAATTGTCAACTGGGGGCGTGGGAAGGGTAATGGGGGGTTGGGGGTTACTGGCTGAGATTTTGCTATTGGTTTATTTTCAAAACAGCTGTTCGAAGTGTCTGTGCCATGTGCGCCAACCGTCAATTGTGCACCTCTGGATAATCGTCGGGTGGTGGGGTGGGCGGGTGTTTTGAGTGCCGCTCTCCCAAGAATGCCAGCCTGGGCAAGTGCCCATATTGCCCATATCAGAAACCGCCACTGAGTGAATCTTCAATGAGTGCACTGTGGTATGGAGAGGGATTACAGTAAATTGTAATTATATATGGCCTCAAATATTTGAAGGCAATGTGTCAAAGTGTGGCAACTTTGGTTGTCTCCATCTGAGGGAAGCTGGGTCATTGTTGAACCATTATCAAGCCAATCAAAGAGGCTAATTAGGGCTGTTGTCAGTGGGCTAATTGCTGTCGGCCAGGACCCCACACCGCTAACTGGTTTACCCAGTGGAATGCCACTGTCTCATTCACCCACACTGTAGGAGCTAATTGGTTCAGGGGTACATTGCACACACTATGAACACAAATAGGCCCCCTGCAATCACCCCAACTTACTAAAGACAAGCACAGCAGGTGAACCAACCCGAAGCTATGCATAACCTATGTGCTTATGCTGCATGAAAATATGCAGTAAATAGTCTATTTGAGCCTGAGGGGGAAGGTGTTTTGATATAATAATAATAATAATGATAATTATGTTTTTATATAGTGGCTTACAAGGCACCCATGGACGCTTAAAAATATGTGACTGCAGGCCTTGATAGGCTTCATGTATCTATATAGCATATATATGACATGGATTTAAGTTGCCAAATAAACATCTACCTAAAAATAGATGTATCAATTAAATTTAAATAAAGGTCTTTAACAGGTGTAATACCTGAATAAATTAAAAACATTAAATCTAAAAAATGGTGGAAACAGACTGTAAGATGTTGTGTAAAGGGTTATTAATTTAAAAAAATAGTATTGTAATTATGTTTACATTTTTACAAAACATTCCAAATCCAAAGGTATTATCCATTCTCAGAAATAGAGACATGCACAATACTAATGTTAAAAAACTCACTTTCAGTCAAAATCTGATCAAGGTGTGAAAACCTTTGAGCTTTATTGCATGTACACGATTCCCTTTCTGCCTCTGCTATAGTGCCCATGCAGTAACTTATTCACTCCTTCAATAAAAAGGAAAACATTTAAGACCCTCCCAGCAGAATCAGGAATTGATTGTTGCATCAGTTGTTTCCGCACCCCAAAAATAACAAAACAAAAAAGACCATTCTATAATAATAAGTACTTTTTTTCTGTGGCACTATGTGTACTATGTTGTGTTTTTTATGTATTTTTTTTTTTCTACTTTTGTTTAGTGGCGTGCATGTCTGTGCGACTAATTTTGTGTACTGATTGTGTCTCCTGGTTTTTGCTCTCATTCCAACTGTTATCAACTGAAAGGCATCTTCTCTGTTATCTGTCCTCATTTTAATTGCAAAATACAGTCAGCGTGTTGGTGATTAAATGGAAAATTGTGCATTAATTGATGAGACTAAAGATAAAGCAATTCCAATTAGGGCATAGTATTTTAGAGGGGCTCTCAAGTTTCATCATCCCTCGAAGGAACAAAATCACTAAATAGCAATTTGGAGCATGGAACAAAGTCAGTCCATAAAAACACACACACAAACACATACTAATTTCAAGAGTATTCTGAATGCACATATAAAACAGCACTGTAAAAATACTTCACAAATGTAACTTTCCATTTAAGTAGTGAAATGACTTAATAAATTATTAAAGAATTCATATTATATACTGCATATCATTTGAAAAATGCCTGTAGCAGCAATAAAAATGATCTAGCAAGCATGAAATAAAAAATGAGAAGTAGGCATAAAATTATTCTAAGTAACATCAAAGAGGTCTGTGAATTTGGATTGGAGGCAAACATGCACACACATGCAAACAGTCCTTTATGGTTTTGTGCAGTGGGGAAATCCTCTGTTCAATATTCAACTTTCAGACAATTCCAAGGTTTAGACTGAGGCTCTGCCTAACAAATGCGAAATTAGTCACTGCCGTGGCTTCTACCAGAATATTTGGTTACACATGCTAGCCTCTGGCGTGTACTTCAAACAACTGTTACATATCAGACAAGATGAGTATTATATACAGAGCTTCATTCTTCTCAATGCTTAATTAAAATGCTTCATGCAAATCAGAAAGCAGTCACATGAGGAGCATTTCCTGCAATCCAGACTGTGCCTGCCCAATTTATTAAGTGCCACATACAATATTTTCTGTCAAATTGAATTGTCTACACATTACTGTATGCTATATATCAGACACTTATACTATACTTCTATACTGTACTGACTACAAATCCCGAGACGGTCATGACTAGAGTGAACGATAGCAAAGTCAACGCTGTAAAAGAAAACGAAAAATAAATAAATAAATATATATATATATATATATATATATATATATATATATATATACCACCGTATATATATATATAGACCACCGTGCCACCCATATATATATATATATATATATATATATATATATATATATATATATATATATATATATATATGGGTGGCACGGTGGTCTATATATATCTATATATTTTGGATGGATATTTTATATGTCTATATATATATACGGTGGTATATATATATATATATATATATATATATATATATATATATATATGGGTGGCACGGTGGTCTATATATATATACGGTGGTGTATACTCTAGTGAGGAGAAGCGGCTCAGAAAATGGATGGATGGATATATATATATTAGTAGCATTAATTGTATGTAATTGTAATTGTAATTCAGAAAATTGTTTCTAAATACATTACCGTAATTTCTCGTGTATAATGCAAATTGTAATTCAGAAATTTGTTTCTAAATACATTACCGGAATTTCTTGTGTATAATGCAAATTATTTTTCCCCAAAAATTGTTAAAAATCAATAGTGCCCATTATACATAAAGCAGGTATCGGGAAAAA